>NW_022280045.1:5926538-5950133 GCF_004355925.1 Anarrhichthys ocellatus | reverse complement strand
ATATATAAACACATTCAATTTAAATTCACTTGTCTTTATTCTCATATCTTTCAAAAATAGCACAAGTAGGCCTACTGTTAAAAGTGGCAGGTAGGAAACGCATCAGTATTTGGAGACATAGTGTACACTTTCATTAGTGTTCAGGGGTGTTGGGGTGACCATTTTTATTTATTTTCTTGGTCTACATCTACAAAATGCCAGCAAGTAGTGAAAAATGCTGATCACAAGCAAAACATGATTGTGGTTCTGTAAGAGTTCTGCAAGAACACTACCACGTTCATGTTTGGAAGCTTAGTCAGGACTTAAATGTTTAAATAAAGTAATTCTGTTCAACTCTATTAATGCAATACAGCAAATACTCAGTGGACGAACTGTCAGCTCTCTAAAAAAACAAAGCTTGCAGCTTGTTTTCAACTTGAGCAACACTTAATTAGATCTCAATGATTTATAGGCAACATGCTACACCGTTGATGACACAGTGACTGCTGTAAATGATATGCAGCCGGGGAAGTTCGGGAAACAGCGCGCATGAATGTCTGTTGAAATGCAGAACTGGCTCTGCTTCCAATTGCCTTCCTATTGTTTGCTGGAACGGTCGTCTTATTTTCTCACGACAAAACTGAGCACCAGTCAATCATTTACCCAGCCACCTTAACACTCGCTCCTGACTGCGCGTTCCCGCGAGAGCTGCGAAAGGAGCTGTCGGCGGTGAGATCATGGGAGAGTCCACGCTTGGAGAAAGTAGGTTAGCAGGGTAGACTGAGAGGAAAGCAGGCGGAGAGTCACATCGCAGAGGGGGGGTCCGATCACCGGTCGTCCACCCTGGGACTATTCTGTCAAAAAAAAAAGAAAAAGTTGAGCAAAATCGAATCGCCAGTGCGCCGAGACGGTTACGATGCTATCCATAGAGACTTTATTCACTCTTTTATTTCGGTCTGACTTGACCGAGCGATAGAGGAGCGGAGTTTCAGCTAGTTTTTTTCTCCTTTCTTTTTTTTTTTTTTTTGGTCGTGCTTCACGAGATCTGTCTGCAGCCGGAACAAAGTTCATATTTCCAGAGCCAGTTGACTGTGGCGGCTCCAGCGGTGTATTCTCCATCCTGTCACCCACATTAACCACATGTAGCCCAGTTTCTTTTTTTTTATCGTTCAGCCAAGAGAAAGATAACATCAAAAATGAGAGGTAAGTTGATTTTATTTGGCAATAAATCTGTGCATGTCCAGTTGAACTTGAATGGTGAGGTTTTTATACGGGCTTGAACGACCACATGTATGCGCACGGGGATTTGAGTGCGCCTGTTTTTTCTCCCCCCGTGCGCATTAATCCCTACAGCTGCACGGAGCCCGAGGCGGCATGCTCAACGCTGAAGTTCAGCATGCACTGTAACAGCTGGAGGCATGTAGTGTGCGCATGAGAATGTATTCAACAAGATAGTTTTATGTCATCTCTCGTGTCTGTTGATGGTGAAATCAGTCCAACACACGCATGCGTAATTTTGCTTCATGATTCATGGCGGTGCCAAATGCGATTGTTTTTGAAGAAATGTGAGTCGTATCTCACCTGGGAGTCCATCTGTAAATTGTGCCATGGGATCCATGTTAGAGTTATGCAATAGGGAGAGGGCGGGGCATCAGAGGAGGTTGTTGTTGTTCACACAAACTGCAATTATGTAATGGAGATGTAACGCGAGTTTAGCAGGGTTCTGATCAGGTGAATTAAACAACCTAACAGTGAACATTTTGCACACATTCGCTAACAAGAATAATGTGGAACGCTATTTTGATATTCAATCGTCTCGTTTAGTGATGTTTTATATTTTTGGAAAATCAAACATTTATTAAGATGTTTGCAAAGGTTTCCGTCTTTTTTTTTTTTTGCGTTGATTTTTCAAGAGACATCTGTGTTGGTGGAGTCGTGTGGTGTTGTTGTGTGACGGCTGTGCCAGCATGGCCTACTGTGTGAGTGCATAGAGGGAGTGGGGTCTGGCTGTTCCACTGACCTAGTTATGTCACCCAACATTATACAGCATACACAGCGGAGGGAGGAGGAGAGGCTCTAAGAAGCGCCGTGCCGCCGCCGTGCAGTGCCATGTGCGGTTACTGGCGCGCGCTGACGGTCGGCCTTCAATGTGTCACTTCAATGCCAGGCCGAGCTTGAACTTGGGCAGAGGGCAGCAGATAATTGTTATTAACATGGACGTTTGTTTCCCCGTCTGTTTTATTATGTGGAACATCCGAATATCATGTAATTGAAATAGCCCTATAATATAAAATAAACGTTCAAAATAGGCATATACATATACAGAAGACAGTTAAAATCACCAAAACCTAATGCACCAGTACAGATCATAGTTGAAATAATTTGTGTCTTAATATTTACTAATGCGTGGTTGTGTTAACAATCTAGTTTTTCCTTCCAATGCTTTTTTGTGCAGGACAGGAGATAAGATGCACAGAGTTTTGTTTTTTTTGACAGGGGAGGAAAGAGATGGATTTTCTGGGGAGGGATGGAGGGAGGGGAGGAAGAAGCAGAGGGGGCCTCTGGTGGAGGGAGGCTCCATTTCTGGCAGGATATCCAAATGTAAACAAACCACAGCCGTTTCTTAGCTCACTGCACTAAAAATGTGGGTTAGTTACTCAACCTGTCGTTTCCTCATAGAAAAGCACGTCAGCGTTTTTGTACCAGTTTGAACATGCACACACACATATGCATTCACAATTGGTCTAAATTATGGAGTCATTCCAACAGCTTTGGCATGCTGACAGACTTTTAGAGGCTTGTTGTGATGTCTGAACACCCGACACATAACCTGTGTTTTATTGTACTGGATAGCAGCGTTTACTTCTGCAGAATGTATTTATATTTATTTAATTAAGACATAGTGAAAGATCAGAGGATACACACAGTGACACCCGGTAAGAGGCCTATGTAATTCTTAACTCTGTTCAAATCCCCCCTCTTTGGGCCTCGGCGTGGCCTCCACTGGTATTTGCATCTTTTAAAATAGAGCCCCTTGATTAGAATGCGCCAGCAGCCAGACAGCCAGAATGTATATACGCATTTTGAGTATGTGAGTGAAGTGTCATAAGTTTTGTTTTTTCAAGTTGTACCATCCTTTGAGAGTAAAATGAAATAATTTTTGTGGGAGCTGTGTGCTACAAGGTGTCAAGCGTTATCAGTAAGACGGTTCATGGATTCAAGTTGAGAGTGTGAAATCCAAGTGGGTTTTGTTTTCATCATGCCTGAGAATATATTTGCTCTCCTCTGGCTCATCTCCGCAGGCCTCGAGGCTTTGCAAACACCTCGAAATAGAATAATCAGGAAATAATTCCCGTACGCTGAACATGACTTCAAAAGATGAAAAGGCAACAAGGGCAACCGCAGTGGATTGTTGTGATGCAGCTCTGTGCTGCACTAAAAGCCGACAACCAACTGTGAGGCATGACACAAGTGCTTCAGCATTGCTAATATGTATCGGGGGCCTTCACCTCCTACTGAGTGTCTCTTCTTAAGCCGTCAGTTATTCTTATACCGAGGTAATGAAAAAAAATTAGAAGAATTTGATTGAGCCTTGCGTCAATCTGATGCTCAAGGGCAGTTAGCTTGAGTCTGCATGGTATTGTAATTTGCATAATAAGAAAACCGCTTGTGAGGTTATGAGATTATGAAAAATAGAGAAGTGATGTGTGTGTGCGTGCATATATGTGGTGGTGAACATGTATATCTTTTCTTTTAAGATATATTGGCACACTGACATACTGACTGTATTACTCACAGGCCAGGAGGGGCCCCTGCTGGAGGATTATTGGCTGCTTGTTTCACATTAGATACCAAGAAGTGAGCAGTTGGAAGCAAAACGTCAGTGATTTGTCTCTGAATCTCACTGCCCCACCGCCTACTGAATTAGCCTTTTTGCAGAGGTAAAACGGTTCCACATTTAGCTGGCTGATAAACGCACTGGGGCCGACGTATTTGAGAACAGACACTCTAACAGTACACTACCGTTTGTTTGTGTTGAAAGGTTTGGGTTTGCCTCACAAAGTAGCCCTCCTACTGCTCAAACACTGGCCATACCCCATACTCAAACACCATTCTTTGTTTGCCATTTCGTGTAATTTCATTTCACGGCGGTAATGAGTTAGTGGGTGAGAAATGTAAAGAACTGCATGCAGCCTTCATTCCTCATGTTAGCGAAAAGCAGGTTTGGTATTGATCTTCTTGGAATGCAGACTCTCTCTGGAGACCTAAAGGTCAGATGCCTGAGAGTACATCCACACTACTCCGTTTCTCTTTGGAAACGGAGTTTTCAAATAGAAACGATCTCCGTCCACACGGGCCTTTCAGCATCGTTTTCGAATTGATCTGCATCCACACGGCAACCTTCGAAAACGTATATACAGTGCTGCGGGTCTTTCTCTCTCTCTCTCTCTCTCTCTCTCTCTCTCTCACATATCAAATTTACTTTAAAATCAACACTTACACGTAAACGTTTACTAGATTATGGGTCCATAAATGTGGTCAACACACGTCTCTCACTCGTTTCCTTGTTGTTGTCTGTTCTCACTCGTAGCTCTGCTGGTGGCTTAGCTATCTGTCCTACTGAATAGCATTTACTGCTAACCGTGACTTCAGACGTCCGCTCCGTAGGGCTGATAACGCCGCTGGTCACGCTGGTCACTGATCGCTCCAATAACAGCTGCTTCCTCCACAGAAATGCAGACTTTAACTGAACAACAGCTGCTGGTAAAGACAACAAGGTCAGCAATGCCTGCAATCAGTTGTCCATGTTAAATTAACCTGGTAGTCGATCGGTAATCAATGTTGTTGTTGTTTGTGAGCTTCCGGGTAAGGATCACGTGATAGGCATGTGACAAATCAGGGAAGGACATAGGAATCAAGTAACGCGGGTGTGGGCGTCATCGTTTCTGAATGTATCCGTTTTCCACCGTCCACACGAAGAGTCAGCCCCGGAGTTTTCAAACTTATCCGTCTTCGGGAGCGTTTTCAAACTCCTCCGTTTTCGGGGCTCGAAAACTCCGCGTAGTGTGGACGCTCAGTGTAAACGCAGCAAAACATATGCGTTTTCAAATGGAAACGGAGTAATGTGGACATGGCCTCAGACTGGTGTTTTATCACAGGTCAGAAATGATATTCAGGGTTAAAGGTAAATGTTGCTGTAACATCAGTGTGGCTACTGCTCCTGTGTCTCTATCAGCATTGTTAGACACTTCAATTTGTAACATTTGTTAAGCGAGCTCATTTTCCCTTGGTGCTTATCTCATAAAAGTAGTGTTTTCTGTAGATATTAAATGGTTATTCAACTAATCGATTAGTAGAAAGCAATAATGCAGAAGATACACATGTTGCAGATTCTCAACTGTGCATAAATGGTGGTTTTCTTCCTCTTATACGTACTGTTGGGTTTTAGACAGTTGGTCCAGTGTTTTAGCCTTTTTTTTTACAATTTTCTGAAATTTTTACAGTAAATGATTGATGAAGGAACGATTGGATAAGAGTAATCAATTATTAAAATAATTGTTGGCTGCAGCCCTAGTTTTGTTTCTCTATTGGTACAGCACTGCAAGTCTTCAAGACGTCGATGTTCATTTTCTGTACTTATTGAATCATCGTATGAAGGTAATTGGTTGAACAAGAAAGTACATTTTCATCTACGATCTACATGAAGGATGCAAATATTTTACCCGTCTTTGGGTTGTGCCTGGATATCTGCGTCAGAGTGTCAGAGAAGTGGATTTAGAAAGCATCCATGTGTGGTTGTGGCAAAAGTGGTGGGTGGCTGGGCATCTGTGTAATTCTGGCTCACAGCACGGGACAAGAATAGATTGGGTTGAAGAAGAGGCTCAATGTCAAAGACTGGGGAGTAGGGAGGGGGCCGAAGAGCTGATGTTCAAGTTCAGACTTTGTCTGCTTTGAGTGGACTGTTGCCAGGTATAGTATGAGCTATTGCAGTCAATGAAATGTGATTTCTCATTAATTAAACAGTCCATACAGAAATAGTCCGAGGGGAAATCAGTGTAGATCCGTGTTTGTATTAGCCCAACTGTTAAGTGTCGTTTTTCAAGGCTTATTATCACTGCCTTGCTTGGTTGATTTTATTGTTCTGTAACGGTTTTCTGATTTAAATCTATGAGCCTCCAGGGACATGTTTTATGGGAAAGTCTGAGCATTGTTCAGCTCCACCTTGAAGCTGGCCTGTGGAGAGTCGGGGCCGTGCATGCCGCCCTCCTCCCTCTCCCCCTGCAGTGGGAAAGTGTGTCAGTGGGACAGAATGTCCACATGGGCTGACAGGCTACAGCGCCCGAGTGACGGGCGACTCCGCCAACACCAAGGAGGCGGCTCAGCCAGTGGTAAAGAGAGAGTCTGAGGGGGGGGCGGGGTGTCGCTGTTGCTCGAGTGAGCCTGCTGAATGAGTATTGTGAGGAATGCTCACAGACAAGAGTTATATAATCGTGAGATGAGGGAGGGGTGGAGGGGAACCTGAGAGAAAGAGAGGAAGGGAGATATTTTTCCATCGCTTGCCTGCAGCTGCCCTGATCAGTTGGGAGTATTTTAGTCAACAGTTTGAGAGAAGAGACGGCCGACTGTGTCATTAAAGGGGAAAAGAAATGGAAAGTTGTGTTTTCCAATACCTAAGAGTGCAACGATTCTCCCTCAATCACATAAACCTCTTTGGTTTTCCATACATCATTCGAGATTTGTAGAAGAGCTGAACCACAAGCATCTTATGCTGTAGCTGCTGTGGTTGTTTTTCTCCCTTGGTCAATAAGGAAGGAGTCTTTGTGTGTGTGTGCAACTGTCATGTGATTCCCTATCTGTTTGTGTACTCTGTTCCCTCATGGGGGCCACATGAATGGTGCAGTCAAACAAAGTTCCTTGCAAGTTATCTTACTGCATGTGCTTATTGTGGGCCAGTTTGTCTGCTGGGTATTTGCCATCAGCAGAAAAAGGAATAACGAATATGTGCCTTCATTGAGGCTACATTGTCGATCACTCTCTGGACTCATCACACGATGTGTTTTTGTCCAAGTCATTTCCTAATAACAATGATGAAAATCATTAATCACATTTTTACAAAACAATCTCAAATGTCTCCACATGAAAGTTAGTTCTGGTTTGTTTTTGCTAGCATTAGATTATACAGATGTGGAGTTTCAAAGACAATGTCACTCCGGCTAATGAGTCATGTTTGAACCAGAAGGACTGACCTCTAGATCTCAGACTGTACTCAAACTCAAAGGGGACTGGCATGAAATGTATCTGTGTGTCATAAGCCTTCTTACATTCTCCCTAAAATCTTAAAAAACTAATTCTGAAACTCACGGGCTACCAGAGAAGGGAGGCAAGGATAGGTGTAACATAACAACTTGGTGAAATAGAGAGTGTTAAACTCCTTGCAGCTGCATTTATATAAACTGGAGGTGCCTCAGAGTGGGTGACCTTTTCAAGGTCTACAGAAGATAAAAAAGGAGCTAGTTTTGGCCAAGGTTTATAGCTGGAGAAAACATGATAGCAAAACATGAACGACCAGCAAAAGAGAGAGACAAAAATCGTGCCTGGAATATGGCTTATATCATATTATATTACAGTCATGGAGAAGCTGCCAAGAATTAAAATAAAAGGATCTAATCTTTCTTGTCATTAAGCAGGAGGAAGTCAACACTTCAATTCATGAACACAGGATAATTTGGCCATTTTGTCAGGTTTAAGTGGGACCAACTGTACAGCTGTATCATTAGCATACCATTGGAAATGGATCATTCTTTTGGCAATGTGCCCAAAGGGCTACAAATATATTAGGGTTTTAAGAGTTATGTGTCTCTTGAAAAGAGTAACTGACTACTTGGGAACACCAGAGAGAGATGGCGGACCAAAGAGAAAGAGGCCCTTTCAAATACAACACAAACAAAACATTTAACCGGTAAAGTGAGAAGGACCAGTTAAAACCTGAGCTCAAACCAAGGAGGATGAGAAGCAAACAAACACCACAATCAGCAGTGATGAATAAATCATTATTCATTTTGATAAGAACAGTTGTTGGGCCGTGAAGATTACAGAAGTCTGACATCTGACTGGAGTTTGTCAAAAAGATAATCCATAAAGAAATCAGACAGAATCTTGGATAAAGTCAGAAGCTCAAAGTGAATTATGGGCTTTCTGTGGAAGTGTGAGTCTGAATGAATAGATCATGTTACCCAATGTTGTATTAATATTTGGAAATTAATGTTTTTGGCAACAGTCCAGAGTATGACAGTAGTGTTGATCTGCTGCACTTCGCTGAGCAAATATTAACTGCTTGTTTAATCTCCACTTCACTTTGTATGTGGCTCTGATCTCTGTTGTCTGTGTTGTTTTTGGTCCTGAAGCCCAGATTGAGGTCATCCCCTGTAAGATCTGTGGGGACAAGTCCTCAGGAATCCACTATGGAGTCATCACCTGCGAAGGCTGCAAGGTGAGGAGGAAACACAGCGCGTAAACAAGGCTATCAAACTCAACCTCAGCCGACCTGTTCTATCTCAAATGTGCCCGTCATTTACAGCGATGCTATGTGTGTGTTTGTCCAGGGTTTCTTCCGTCGCAGCCAGCAGAACAACGCCATGTACTCTTGTTCTCGCCAGAGGAACTGCCTGATCGACCGGACTAACCGTAACCGCTGCCAGCACTGCCGCCTACAGAAGTGTCTGGCTTTGGGCATGAGCAGAGATGGTAAAGACACACACAAAAATGCACTTTAGCCTCTTTTTACACTTAAGTATGTGTTTCCCTGGCAAACCCCAGTACGCGTGTTCCTTCAATTTAAAAGCTGATACCAGGAGAATTTGAAGCCCTCTAATGTTTCACATCAGCTGGCAACAGACGGCACGCTGCAGTGCTAAAGTTTGCAGAGAGAAAAACCAATACATTATACAGACTGAAGGAGGGATGGGCTGTCATCATGCAAATATGATATAGGCACTGGAACATACAATATGATGGATGAGATGGAAGAAGTTTGTGAGCCAGAAATAGCTGATGAAATAGCTTATGAATTGTTTTGTTTGTCTGCTATAATGAAATGTGTTTTCTCTCTGCAGCGGTCAAATTTGGTCGTATGTCCAAGAAGCAGCGTGACAGCCTCTACGCTGAAGTGCAAAAGCACCAAAAGTCCCAGGAGTGTGTGGGCTCCGCAGGCGGGGGCGCCACTGCTCTGTCCATACCCAAGGAGGACGGCGTCTGCGGCGGTGGAGCGGAGGATAGTGAAGAGGGTCTGAGCCGGTCCTACAGCAGCGGGGGCTCCAGCTCCACCCTCAGCGACCTGGATGACATCGCGGCGCTGCCTGACCTGTTTGAACTGCCGCTGACGCCCGAGGAGTCCAGCAAGTACTGCAGCCTGGAGCTGATCGGCGGCGGAGCCAGCACCGGGAACACCTCCAACTCATCTTCCGCCTCTTCATCATCCTTGTCCAATCAGAATTCCCCGCAGCAGACGATGCTGGACGGGGCAGACACCACCGGGATCCACGTCTTGCATACACACTCTCTCACGCATCCGCTGCTGAAACACACACATGCACTGCTTGATCAGCTGCCGGATGACTGCTCAATAACAGACCTTGGTGAGTACTGACAATGATAATTAACAAATCATTTCTTCTTTTATTCACGTATTACTATAAGTGTATGAGTATACCTACAACTCTCAAATAGTGGTCGAGGCTTTTATGCACTTTAATGAAGAGAGAACCAGGCATTTACTTGAGACAAATATTATAAGAATAAAATATTATAAAAGATCCTTTTTATGCTTTGTCCTATTGCTCCTATTTTTCTGGGAATTGCCTGCTGCATGCTCTTGACCCAGACTCAACAAGAGTTTCACATTAAGTCACTTTCTGAACAGACGTTCACCCAGCATTATTCCTTTCCTTGTGAAGCCATAAGTTTTGACTTTCAGTAGCATTAATTTACATTACGACAGCAAGGCAAATCAAAGCTATCATAATTAATAAATCCAGGAGTAATACAAGTAAAGTAAAAAAGAAAATGCCATGAGCATGTTGTACAGTTGGATATATAATTCTATGAAAATGTGGTAAAGTTAGTGTTGTGGTCATTTCGTATTTTCCCCTTCGTTATTATCTTCTTGTGCAGCAAATCATGAATGAAATAATACTAAATGCAATAACAGCAAATCTAATTTAAAAAAAACAATGTTGATTCAATAAAAAACAAAGATGAAGCCATCTGAAGGACATCTCTTATAAACAGGCTCGCAAAAAAAGAGAAGAACCAGAGTGACACAGATAAAACTGCAAAACAGGACAAGGACAAGATTTAATGGGCAAAACAAGCAGGAGAAAACAATATGAAACAGGCATAAGACATAAAGCTGTATCAGATCAAAAACAGGGACGAATAAAGGGAGCATAGTTTAGTGGTATTTATAAAGGTACGGATGCAAAGGCATTTTTTAGAGAGGCGTCTCTGAAGGCCTTGAGGAAGAATAAAATATTTTATTTTACATCTTTATGTTTGCTGGCTACAACAAACTGCAAGGAGGCTTTGAATATGGCTCTGGGGACTTTTAAAGGAAGCAATGAGTAAATATTATGACTGGTGGGTGTTACACGTGCAGGAGGTGGAAAAGCTGCAGCTGCAGAGATGAAATGAGTAGATGAGCCGTTATCACTTAATCTTCCCCGGGTACATCAGCGGCGTACGTAACAGCAGCGCGGTGCAAAGCATCGAGTTATTCAAGGTTGCAGATCTGTGGATATGTAAATAACACACACTGTTACACTCAAACCTGCTGCCACCACAAACAACTAGAGTGAGACATCCTAATCTGTGTATGTGTGCGTGTGTGTTTTTTTCACAGAGCGCATCACTCAGTGTATTCTCAAGTCTCACTTGGAGACGTGTCAGTACAGCGCTGAGGACATGAAGAGATTCACCTGGGCACAATACACACCTGAGGAAACGCGTGCTTTTCAAAACAAGGTACACGATGCTCATGTTGAATTCTGTGTGTGGTGTGTATATATATATATATATATATATATATATCTCTATATCTATAATATCCTAATTAGCTATGCTACTATCAGTGCAAGTACTGAATTTGATCTGATGTTGAACAACTAGTAAGAAGATATTTATGCTGATGTGACGTCAATGGACTTGTAACAATCGCATCTCTTTTTTTGGGTCACTTTTTTCAGTCAGCTGAGTGGATGTGGCAGCAGTGTGCACACCACATCACCAATGCCATTCAGTATGTGGTGGAGTTTGCCAAACGCATTGCTGGCTTCATGGACCTGTGCCAGAATGATCAGATTATATTGCTGAAAGCAGGTCAGTGCACAGCCTGAAAATGCTCTCATCTCAAATACTTGATTTATAGAGTTAGCTCTTGCAAAGTAAACAAAGTCTGAAACTTGCTAACTTTAGTTCCTTCCTGTTTTTTTTTCTTCCATTTTTGTCTCCAACCCTCCACCTTTGCCTTTTATGCCATCCATTTCCTGTGTTGTAATGAATTACACATACTTGGTTCAAACACTGGGGGAAAAAACATTCTTGAAATCATATTCTTTATCTCACACACACACATATAAATATTTATATATCTGTGACATAAAATGCATATATTTGACAATGCGCTTACTCTACGTAAATGCTTTGAACTTTTTTCCAAAAACTCTTTGTGGATATCCATGTTGTCCTTTTGATTTTTAAATGGTTCACAAATGTCATTGCATATGCTGTGCACCAAAATGATTTATTTTTTGTTGTGTTGTTTTGTGCATGTTGGAGCATCTGGGCCCCTCTCTGTCCCTCCCTCCCCCTTCTTTATTCCATGTCTTTGCCTCTATCTGTGGCTACCCTTCAGGCTGTCTCGAGGTCCTGCTGATACGCATGTGCCGAGCGTTCAACGTCAACAACGGCACCATCTTCTTCAATGGAAAGTTTGCCCTGGCTCAGTTCTTCAAAGCACTCGGTGAGGATCAGATGTAGTTGCGTAAGCTCTAAAGGTTGACACAGGAAAGCCTCTTACATTTCTCACTCTCTATATAAGTTAGAAAGTCTTTTTAACACGCAGTGTGGTCATCATCATTCATGCCTGAAAAAAATGCCTCTGACTGAAGTAATTCATTATTTTGAATGACCTAACTGTGGTAATTGTTCTTAAACTCTATAAGACCGTCAGATTCACTTTTATCAATGCCAGAACTGTCTTTGAAGAGACGTACTTGAAAGCATCCAGCTGGACATTGGTTTCCAATTTCTGAAAAACTGTCTTGCCTCTTTAGTACCACCAGAACTCCTAAACAATGCACCCAAACACCATCATACACAGCAGTAAACCATGTGATAAACTCATTTAAGGGGAAAATTACCCAAGTTGTGACATTTTAAACGATAAATTATGTCGGTCAATACAGCAGTGTATCTCTGTTTGCTGTTGAAAACACTTAGATCCTAATTTGATTATTGAATTTTCACACTTCACATCTTGGCCAATAAGTCAGAAATTAGCAAACGGGGTAAAAAAAACGTATTCCCCACTCACCCCAAATATCTGCTGTGTCACTTAATCAAATTAAGCAGGACTAGGAGTATTCGAGCTGTTATTGTTCATAATTAAAGTATTCATTTCCTGTGTTTATGCAGGTTGTGATGACCTGGTCAGTGCCGTGTTTGACCTGGGAAAAGGACTCTGCCGTCTACAGCTGTCTGATGAAGAGATAGCCCTGTTTAGCGCTGTCGTTCTTCTATCTCCAGGTGATTATTTCCTCCTTTATCTCTTTCTCGCTCTCGTATACAATACATACATAGAAGTGCACATAATACTGCTTAATCATAGTAGTCTATTACAGTCTATTACTATGCAATGCTCTTCTGTCCTTGGAATGCAACATATTTAAGTGTGACTGTAGGATGTCCATTCTCAACATACACATTCAACACAATTCATATATTTCACTTAGCTGTGACGGTTTTTCATTAAACTGGTTAATTTTCCCCCGTGTCATCATCTCTTAATTAATGCTTAACATCTTTAAAAGCAGCAGCCCGCCGATCCTTTCATCCTGTGTAGCCATACACTGAACTCACAGAACTCAATTGTAAACATTAATGGAGTTTCCAAACATATCGAAAAATGTCAGGCTGAATTTTGACGTAATGTGTAAAAAATGATGCGCAAGACTTGATTGAATGGTATGTCGAATATATACTGTCGGACAATGTGCATTGAAGTTACTTAAAAAGAGAAACACCAAACTGTATGTGAATGTGAAATATTTTCTTCCCTGTAGATCGGCACTGGCTAACAGAAGGCCAAAAGGTTCAAAAACTCCAGGAGAAGGTCTACCTGGCTCTGCAGCACAGTCTACACAAGAGTGGAGCTTCAGACGAGAAACTGGACAAGGTGAAGACAAGCAGTCACAACTCCTCCCAAACACATACAAAAGTACACACATAAAGAAACACGTACATGAACTTGCCTTTGTGTATATCTTCTTCCCCCCACAGATGATGTCCAAGCTGCCCATGATGAAGTCGATCTGTAACCTCCACACAGATAAACTTCAGTTTTTCCGTTTGGTCCACCCAGACACCGCCTACAGTTTCCCACCACTGTACCGGGAAGTGTTTGGCAGCGAGCTGTCTCTGCAGGACTCCACCAACCGCTAGACAGACCGATAGACAAGCAAAGACAGATGGAGAGTGTGTTAAGAAGTAAGGAAGCAACAAGGAAAGACAGAGAAGGATAGAGATGTTGAAGCTCAACAACCAGCAGTTAAGAGACAATCCAGGACTTTAAGTACTCCGTCTCCCATGATCCCAAAGAAGTCCTCCACTTTCCCAGCAGGCAAAGCACCTTACACTACAGACCACACATGCTCATGGTCCTCTGCATATTGTAGCATTAACAACAAGCGGATGGGCACAATATGGGTAATAATAACAACAGCCCACTAGACGTGAGACAGCTCCAGGCTCCAACACTTGTTTAACATCAGATCCGCTGTGGGTCACCCAACCAGTTATGAATGTACCTCATGGAAAAGCACCAGTGCATAAGCCAGAACCCAACAATGGTGAATGTACAAACATGCCACTCTCAGACAGAGTTTTACACAAAGTATTAGAATGAAGTTGTGTTGATCCACAGGTCTCACTATTAATATAGTTCTGTCAACATTTCTGTCATATTAATACATCTGTGTGGTATGCCTGCGTATTCATACAGACAATATCCTTGTACTGACCATCACTTAGGGACCAAGATCTTGAGTCATTTTCTCTGATATGAAACACACAGATATGACATGACTCATGGCGAAGGCCGACCTCTTTATTCAGCTGAGAACCAGTTTCACACACAGTTAGACAGTGTTCGGTGCTGCCTTTTTGTAGGCTCTTGTAATGCAATGAGAAACCTCAGTCCCACGCACCCCTTTCCTTGTAAATGCCACTTAGAGACAGGACAAGATGAAATTATCTTTAATTTATACACACATTTATAAACAAATATTTTAAATAAGAATGTAAATAGATGACTATATAAGTATATGGATAGAGTTGGTATGTGTGAGTTCAGTTCAGAGAGAGAGAGAGGGAGAGAGAAAAGTGCGTAGTAAGATGTAGAGAAATGGATATTTCAGGAAAGCTGATATCTGGACTCGAGTTGTTTTCTGGACTACTTCCCCTCCTGGCAGTTCTCTCAGGTTCCCATGGCAACAATCCCCTCTTGCACTGATGGCAAAACCTAGCTGGGTTATGGGAGGTCATCACGTAAGCGACGGGATGGACGCTTGTTGCAGATGCGACACCGTGCGGGGGGGCAGTGTAGCCAAACAAAGACGGAAAAAAACATTGCGTTTAAATTAGTTTTCAGTCTGCGCTGTTGCTCCCTGCCTAAAGAGACAAGACACAAGGACACTAATGAGAAGAGAAGGAAAAAGATGACTTCATGAACTGTATAATAAAATTGGATACACAGGGTCTCCCCCGCCTGCTTCTAACCAGCAGTCAGTACAGTACGGTGTAGTGTAATTGTCTTTCACTCACAAAGTTTCAGGTGGTTAAAGGCCGGAACGAAGATGATCCATAATATGTATCGTAAACCCTCCTTGCTGGTTGAAAAATCTGTATTATTTTGTACATTTGCTGTTCCTCTCTCCTTTAGTCCCTAACCCAACACTTGTCCAAACACCAAGCACTTACACTTTCCTCTTCCTCACTGGACACTAGTCTAAGGGCAGACAGAGCTACCAGCTGCCCCCCTGAGTTGGCCATCAATACCAGTAAGACTTTAAAGTCAATCTGTTTCATTATTTTTGTTTTTTATTCCATATCCGACACAAAAGGTCACCCATAACTGTTTATATTTTTCATATACATAAATAACACACTCTCTGAAGGTTGTTACATTGAGATGATGATGATGAAGATGTCTTACTCGGGGTGCTGTGAAGTTCTTGAGCAGAGTCTGAGGACCTTCTGCCTACCGCTCAGGGAGATGGCTGTGGTCTCTTGTCCCTTTTATTACCAGTGTCGTCCTTTAGCCTTGTGCTCCTCACACCTTTGCACCTAAGATAAAACCCATAACCATAATCACTGTGGACGTAAATTATATTTTTGTGAATGTCACTCATAAAGTGTCAAAGCCCTTCCCAATTGTCCTAATATTGTGAAATCAAATTGACAAGACATAGGAATAAAAATTAAAAAAATCAGTTAGCATTAAAGATGAATTCATTATAAGGGTTTAATGTTTCTTTTTGCTGTGATTTTCATTTATTTGTCAGTCTTTTATCAACCTTTTTCTTTGTGTCTCCACTTTTGTTTTGTAAAGTCAGTGATCTATTTTTTTTTAACAAACAAAAAAGAATAGTTTGTCTCCCTTCTCTTTCCCTGTATGACAAAATGTACAAGAGGTATATTACTAGTCCAAGAGTAACCGAGTTACACAGCTCTATATATATTGTTGTCCAATGGGATACATTATATGTGGTTTTAAGAATGTAATAAATGGTTTCTTTTTCTTTTGAATTGTTTCATTGAGTCTTATTTGAGCTGAGTTTGGCTTTCATGTTGACGTGTAAGATAGGTCTTTGCCTATTTTTGACTGATCAGAGGTCTAATCAGTCTCTAAAATCACCAATCTGATATTATAATCCTGCACATGTAAATGCCCTCGGCCACTCTTACGTTTGAATCACAGACTAGCATTTGTGTTGTGTGCATACCGTATTTCCTCCATCCCATTATCTTAGAAGTCCAACGAGAAGTAAATTGATCAATTGACCAAAAAATAATCTGCCACAACTGATAAATGTTAAATCATTACAGTGTTTTATCAATCTAACAATCCAACAATTCTCTGGTTGCAGCTTCTTTGAGGATGTTCTGCCTTTCTCTGTTGTAGATCTGAAAGTTAATATCATCGTTTAACATTTAAAGTTGAACATGAAATTTCAAGCTTACCGTGGAAATAATAGTTTGTCATAAGGTCTATTTTACAGCTTTTTCTGGAGCTTTCAACCACCTCTCAAAGTCTTCCTTAGTGGATGGAAGTTATTCAGACTGGGGACCTTACAAATTAGAAAGATTTGGCTCGACGTGAAGTTTTAAATTGACTGACAAACTTCCTACAGAGACTCAATAATAGTGTTACTATTGGTTTACTAAACCAAAAGTATACATCAGCAATATACGGAAAAGTGATATTTTATGGGGGTTAAGGGATGTCTGTCTCAGTTTAAATCAAAGTGTATGTGTTTGTGTTGTTTTGACCCACTTAATCCACTAGGACGGGGCCTCCCACAAATGAATATGGGGCCAGGAAATTGTGGTTGCCTAGCAAGTTTTACATCCACGGTGCAACGTTAGAAGACGTGCTGCTCGGCTGCTGCTTGTGCTGAAAACTTCAAACTAAAAGCAACTATTTTAAAAAGACAATTTCCCCTTCGAGGTCCAGGTTGCAACACTGACGGTGCAAGATGTCCGTCGCAGGATTTAAGAAGCAATTCTACAAAGCCAGTCAGGTAAAAGCGCGACTTAAAATAAACATTAACGTTAGCCGATAGCTTAGCTAAGGCTAGCTAACTAGCTGTACTTTTCTTGTTAGTCTACGTTAGCTTCAAGCTAACTTTATCTGGTTAACCAAAGTGGAAAACGGGTAACGTTAACTAGTTAACGACGTCTCGGCTAAACATTGACGTTAGCTAACGTTATACGACACGTTTTAACTTGTTAAAAAGTATACGACTAGCTGTATTGTCGTTAAACTCTTAAGTAACTGTCAAATGAGTTGTGGCTCACAGGTAACGTAAACGTTAACCCTTAACGTTAGCTTTACGTTAACTTAGCTAACGCTAATAGTTTGTTAACTTTAACGTTACCCTAACTGACTCTAACGTCAAACTTGTTTTTTGCCGTAAACTTCTATAGTAGGCTTTCTTCATTATGTTGAAGCGCTTCCACTAACGTGGGGTACATCAAGTTAGTCGACTGTAGGTTAGGCTAACGTTAATTAAGTGTGCAGAAAGTTTTTGTCGAACTAAATTACGTATATTGTATTCCTCAACTATCACAAAATTGACGTTTAAGTAGAAGTGCAACTCTAATTTGTTGAAGTTTATGACTGACACAGAAGTAGGGCATTGAGAGGATGAGTTTCTGGATGGTTGGTGCTTTCTTTCGTCGTGTTTTGATGTGATGTTAAACAGCAGGTAGATGCATTACTCGTATAATGTTAATACCCTAAAGTGATGTTCGTGTTTGTTATTTCTAACGTGCTGGATTACACAATGTTTTCAAAACACTTGTCTCAAGACAAATTGGCCAAAATGTTGTGGTGATACTACAGTTCAAATCACACACCTCATGTTAGTCATCTCTCAGCTGGATGTCTGTTATGTTTCCAACAATAGAACTGAGCCAGCCTGTGAGCCATGGATGATATCGTTCCATAAATATTCAAGATGAATTTATGTAAATTAGTACATTACCATATCGCCATATTCTGACGTTATGAAATAACAGCCCTGCTGATCTGAAGTCAATTAATTATCTCTAACATGTAAAAAATCTACAATATCATACCGGCACTGACATTATTAACTATCATATAAACTATTAACTCCAGGCTCATGTTTTTATCTTTGGCGTTACTGTTTCCATTGCTGAATGTCATCTAATTTTGGAAAAGTATAACATTGCATGAATATGAAACTAAAAGCACAAGTTACCACTGATGCCAGATGGATATGGAAGCTTAGAGAAGCAAGTCAAATGTTTACACAAATAGAAGTGACTGCCATATTGTGACATTCCCAGTATCGTATATAATTTATTAAGTCAGGTTTGTCCTGTGCTTCCACTTTTCCAATGGCAGTCATTCCACGCCAAAATAAATGTAACTATTGGCTCTTGAGACAGCTAAAATGTAAATTCGCCATCCACAAGCATGAAGCTCAACAAGACGTGGGCTGTGAAACCGGTGGCCTGTGTTTTGATGACAACTGCCTTGCAAACAGGCCTTTGCTTTGACCTAACATTGTGTTACATGCAAGTGTGTGTGTATTGGAATCCAAGTTATGTGACTACTCTGCCCAAATTAGTTTCCAGTTCTTAAATAATCCAGCAGATTGAGTCTGTACATTGACAATACAGCAATAATTACAAATCAGGGGTGAGTGCACAGAAAGCAGCAGTGCTGTTGGGTTGATAACAGCACAGTACAGTGGTGCTGGCCAACTCCCAATGCCAAGTCCTCGACTCTTTGGCTGTAGTGTAGCTGGTAATCTACGGGGCCTATACTGAACACCCTGCCCTCTGGTAGCACAGGCCAGGCCAACAAGCTCTTCGGGTTATTACAATAAATAAAACTGGGTGGAGGAGTGTAATCAGTTCTCTAAGTTAGTTGCCTAATAAGCTCCACGTCGTACCGCCATAAAAATATGCTTTATTCAATCAATGATTTAACCAAAATGTCAGCTACGGCGCTGAGCAAACATATACAGCTGATATTGTGCCCACTGTGTTTTTAATTGTGCACCTGCTCTTTCATTTGATTCCACTTCATATTATGTATCTTGCTTTTGTCATTGACCAACAAGACTAAACCCACATGCTCTCTACAAATGTGCTCATGACCCTGTCTTTTTAAGCCACATATTTATTTTTTGCTTTTTGAAAATCTAAGTAACAAAATGTACCAGAAATATTTCGAAGCTAAATGTCATGTAACTGGTGCTAAAATTCAAGTTTTTCAGGATCGATTACATACTCCAGGATGAGCAGGTTTATTAGTCACGGAGAACAAAAACCCGAGTGCTAGAATGAATCCAGATGGGCCGCTCAAAGTGCGTCTGTTTGGATTTCACACATCTACGTGACACAACAACTTCACATCTGGTACAGAGAGATTAATTAATTGCAATTAAAATGCTGTTTATTAGACTAAATAATTGGGGAACATTTGGTGCTGAATTATATCCCATGACTCAATTGGCAATCGGTGCTTAGGGTATTTTCACAGCCACTGAATGTTTCATGCAAAACTACTTTACCAAGGCTGTATATTGTACAAACTACAGAGATTGATTGATCCATCTGGTCATAGAGTTTTATCTGCAGTGTGGAGCCGACAGCTGCACCGAGTTGAACCAAACAAGGAAACGCACACACACACACACGCGCACAATGAGTCTCTGTTTGGCCTGCCAGCCAACTGCACTGGATTTCAAAGTTGGTAGCTCTGGATGAGAAATGCAGAACATATGTGCCATGTGTGAGTCGGGATATGAATTGAGAGCAGGAGGAGGTAAGCGTGTGTGTGTGTGTTTAGTAAAAGTATCCATGGATGTGGTTGTAGTGTAGGAAACTGAAATGTGTGTGCTGACCTGATGGGGGGGGGAAGGGAAACCTTTTAGCAGAATTCTTTAAGGAACGGAGGCTCTCACTAGAGAGGAAAGTCCAGTTTTCAGCATTCATTCCCTCATGCAGTCTTGAGGTTCCTCCACTGACGGAAAACATGGGTATGTCTCAGAAGCTGAGAGTTGTGTCAACTAGGCCCGGAAAAAATGTTGGAAATTGTGAAATATCCATTTCAAGTTTGGAAGTAGACAGCAGTGTGTTTGTGAAGGTCCGGTTAGAGCCCATTTGACAACAGGTTGTTACCCAGCTGAAGTTTCCTACCTGTGGCGTATTCATCCATCAGTCAGCTTTATTACTGTGATCGCTCTGTGTTCACAGCTGGTGAGTGAGAAGGTTGGCGGTGCAGAGGGAACCAAACTGGATGAAGACTTCAAGGACCTCGAGAGGGTAACATACATACATTTTAAGAAAATATCTGTACTAAACATGAAGCACAACATGTTCTGTTTTACTGAAAGTGAAATGATGTTTCCCTCACTCATTTAAACACTCCTAAAGGCATAACACTCGGCATATGCACACACGCCTAAATGATTTTCTCTCTTTAACCTGGACCGCCAGAGAGCAGATATTACCAGCAAAGCAGTGGTGGAAGTCCTCAATAAGACATCGGAGTACCTCCAGCCCAACCCGGCAACAAGAGCTAAGCTTTCCATGCTCAACACAGTGTCCAAAATGCGCGGGCAGGTCAAGAGTCCTGGCTACCCCCAGCCCGAGGGCCTCCTGGGGGAGTGCATGACCAAGTATGGACGGGATATGGGCGAGGAAACCAACTTTGGTAAGCACAGTGGAAGCATTTTGAGGATGAGATATCGGGTGAAAGAGAGATGAACATTATAGGTTATGGGGGTTCATGAATCTACTTAGTATAAAACCAATGATTATTATTATTACCATGCATCACAATGTCCCACACTAATGCTGGTATTGTGTTGTGTACTGCAGGTGGGGCTCTAACCGACATTGGAGAGTCAATGAAAAGGATGGCTGAGGTCAAGGACTCTCTGGATATTGATGTGAAGCAGAACTTTATTGATCCACTGCAGGCAGTCGCTGAGAAGGATATCAAAGACATTCAGGTAGAATCAAAGAAGTAGTATGCTTCTGCACGTACAGGCCGGGCATTGACTAATGAGCTCCGCAGTCAGTGGGTCAGAAGTCAAAAAGTATTTACTGTAAAATGGTTAAATCACACAATTTTCTCAAAACCATCATAAACAAGTGAAAACACTGTTCTGCGTAACCCCAACCTCCCAATCCCAACTCTTTCACCCCCTCAGCACCACCTGAAGAAGCTGGAGGGCCGTCGTCTCGACTATGATTATAAAAAGAAACGTCAAGGTAAAATCCCAGATGAAGAGATCAAACAAGCCCTGGAGAAGTTCCACGAGTCCAAAGAGATGGCTGAAGGCTCCATGTACAACCTGCTGGAAACGGATGTGAGTAACCTCTAGTCTACTCTTGCATACTTTGCATTGCAAATGGAACATTGAAACCTGCTGGACTTGTTTATACAACACTGGAAAAACTGCAATGTCTCTTATTTTCAGTACAGGTGATAATAATCCTGTTGTCAATGAAGTAGGCAAAGTGATGCCAACATGTCCAAAGTCAGAAAACATTGTTCTTAACAAAATCATCATCCATAGTAGGCTTAAAATGCGTGCTTTGATAGATTAGTAGAGTGAACCCAAGGCCAAAGTTGTATAGTACTGTCAAGTTTTTGTGAATGTTATTTAATATAGTGACACGAGTAATACATCTAATGACATCTTGATACAATTATTATAATATGAATAAAAGCATTTATGACTGAAGCAAATGGAGTTGAATTGGCATATTCTATAACAGTGCATTAACGTGGTGAATTTATTGCAGGCCCATAAGTTAGACAAACTCAAAATAGAGGGGAGGAATAAGAAGATGACGCTAGATGATCACCATTAGAACTGTATGAAACATGATGGCCAAACAAACTAAAATGTGTCATTCTTGTTAATATTCCTACCTGATAATACTTATTCTGGTGTTAAATCTGTTTCAACTGTTCACAGCTTCTCAGCTAGCGAGACACCTGACGCTTACTGTCGTTGGAGAAGTAACATGTGGCTTGTTTGGTTTGTTTCACAATGACTTGCAGTAGTGAGAGCTTGTCGGACCCGTTTTCATACCTGCCATTGTGAGATATTTCAGAGGGAAGTTATTGTGATAAAGAGGTGTGACGTAATGACGGAATGATGCGCGACCGGAATACAAACGATTAACCAGTAAAGAATGCTCTGAAGCACCTTTGCTGTTTCCGTGTTTGGTCCTGAAATATATATATATATATATATATTTTTTTTTTTTTTTTGTGCGTGTAGGTGGAGCAGGTGAGTCAGCTGTCTTCTCTGGTTGAGTCTCTGCTGCAGTACCACAGACAGGCTGCGGAGGTGATGGAGGAGCTTTCTGCTAAACTGACAGAAAGGTCAGTGCCGTGGACTATTTGTGGAAGATGACACACCTTTTGTATGTTGAGGCTGTGTCCTCTGGCTCGTGACAAGGGATGAGTCAGCTGTACCGTGTTCTCTTCTGCCCATCTGATTACAACTCATTCATGTAATTTAGTGGCAGCTGATGCTTCACAATGTACTTGCAGTTGTAGTGATTGGATTACAGCCCACAAGAAAATGAATGAACATCTCTTTGTTTAACCAGCCTGTATCTGTATTGGTGTTCATGAAGGTGATTTCTTTTATTCCGATTGTGTGCAGGGTGACTGACGCGCAGTCTCGTCCAAGACGTGAATTCACACCCAGACCCAAACCAGTGTATGACTATGGAGAGGTAGAAAACTCTAATGGAGGATACGCACCAGCTGCAACAACTCCTCCAACTTACTCTTCCGGTAAACTTACTATACATACGTATACTTACTGTATATTTTGTTCAGGCGGCAACCTCTGTGTCTGAAGAGTGACGCCAATGCGGAAGTGTGTTAAACTTGCATTCTCGCTACTGACCAGCAGGGGCGACTCCTAGTTCAATCGCTAGTTTCAAGTCTTCTTCAATACAACATGATGTTCATTTAGTAAATTCTGTTCCCAGTAAGAGTAAAATAGAAAGAGTATGCTTTAGGGCGGGGCTAGCTTGTTATTGGCAGGTCGCTACCGTACCAGAGCCGTGTACGGCGTCCAAATATCTGTTCATTGGTTGCAAAAAAGCCAAGATGGCGACGGCCAAATGGCCGAACTCAAGGCTTCATAACGGCCGTCCACAAACCAGTGGGTGGCGTCACGATGACTGCGTCCGCTTCTGATATACAGTATATGATTCTGTTAAAGTATGCAAGTCAATCTCATCCTTAAGACTAATGTGTCTTTCATTTTGCGACATTAAGCAGCGACTGCACAATATCCAGCTCCATCCTTCCAAAGAACCTCCATCAAGAGCCGACTGTGTGAGTGGGACAGACGGAGATAACGTGTCACTCACACAGAACTAGTGTGTGTCACTACTTTCACTTACTCCGGTGCACATCTGCGTGGCAGAGAGCTGTATGCATGTCGGTGTGATGGTAAAGTAGTGGACTAACACTGTTGAATGGTGTTGGTTGGGTCCAGTGTGTCAGGTTACCAGAACAAGACAAGGGCTTGTTTTATATTT
>NW_022280045.1:5921728-5926138 GCF_004355925.1 Anarrhichthys ocellatus | reverse complement strand
TTTTTTTTTTTTTTTTATCAGTGACTGTGGTGTTTTTAATCAGGCTGTGAACCAAATCTAAAACATTTGTACCCACAGTCATTGTTTTGCTGATTTGTATGTATCTATATGTATGCCTGTTCACTAACGGGTGATCCTCCTGAACCTCAAGAAACATCACTTCATGCCACATGGTTCATTTTACAGATGTGGTCATTCACCTCCTCAGTCAAACAAGAGAAAATGTCTTGGCCTAAAACTTGATACGGTCATTATGAATGAAATAGTTTAGCCATGCGATGTGATCAACATGTGATCTTGAGCTTCAGGAGGATTCCCCCTTAACACTTACTGATGACTAACTTACAGACATCTCTGGTTTTAATGACTTTGGTTTTATGGTCCTATTGTCTGGTCCTCGTCCTACTGGAAGACATACTGGAGACACAGGATATACTTATCTCATTTGTTCTTTCTCCCTCCTTCCATCTCTACTTTGTGTGTCTCCTCCTGCAGCTGAGCCGTGCTGTAAAGCTCTGTACGACTTTGAGCCGGAGAACGAAGGAGAGCTGGCCTTCCACGAGGGTGACATCATCACCTTGGTCAATCGAATCGATGAGAACTGGTTTGAGGGAGCCATTCGTGGCATAACGGGATACTTCCCCAACAACTATGTCGAAGTGGTGGTACCTCTGCAACACTGAAAACAGCAAGGCAAGAGGGAAACCTGCAAGATGGAGAGGATGAAAATGGGGGATGCTAGTGGGCTATCGGCTCTCAATAACCAAAAGATATCTAATCTTTATTGTAATTAAAGGGTAAACCAAGACAGGGACCTAATTTGTACCTAAGAGTTAATTGAGTAAAGAGCTTTTTTTATTCTGTCAGATTATGTCAAGATTACATTTTGAAAAACCATAAGGACAGAGGGATGTTCAGCCAAAAAACGGCACCGTAATGTGAGCATTTACCATATCCCGAGTATTTACATTCATTCTCTATGCACCTGTGCACTTTCTACACTACACCTCCATCACCGGGACTGATGAAGCAGGAACAAGAGAGAATGACATCTGTAATGGCATGTTCAGCTGTATCCACTAACACTAAGAAGTGTACTTCTTAGTGCAAGTACTTTTTTTTTTTTTTTTTTTTTTTTTTTTTTTAAACTATATTCCTAACCCTATTTGATATTCACAAGATGCCATTCCTTGTTCTGTGTATTGTTGATATTGGTACTACACACATGAATTTAGTCTTCGACGATCACAGTTTTCACTTCTGTGCCTTCAGGCTTTAGTACTGTTGTCTTCATGGACTAGTTTGAGTCAACATGGAGGACCGGCTGCCCTCTGTCCATGTTTGAGACTATCCTCCACTGCCATCTGGTGGTTGTAAAGATCGCTCTTAGCTATTGGTTTGAGTGCCACTGTCATGCGGCCTCTGTCTCTTACCAAACCCACCTTTGGTGTCTTGTGTTGTACTTTTCTTCCAAATAGCTGGAGCCAGTCAACAAATAACATTGACTGACTGCTGTAGTAAATGTGTTTTCAATACTACACCAAAGCCGATCAGATAAACTCTGTGGCAGTTTTACAAACATTGGCAGTTTGTTTGAGACTAAAAAGTTGTATTATAGTCTATTCCCACGAGCTGGAGGCTTTCCATAAATATGCTTAGTTATGTCAACTTTTATCAATTGTTGCTACTTTAATGATTTACTTACTTTAAATTTACCGACAGCAATGTTTCTCACTACACTCCACTCTCTTTACTTTAAGCTTATTTCCGCCTTGGACGAGCCTTGGACGCCTTGCTGTTTGTCGTTAAACGGAAAAATATTCAATCCAGCATCATGCCTGTAATTCTGCAAAATTAAGTAACATTATTATATGCAAACCCGTTTAACTTTTTTGTATACTTCGCATTTTAAAGGGGAAGCTGACTTTGGTTTCCATTTGAGTGTAACAAAACAAAAATTTTTCAACCGCAAATATTCTGCAGCATTACACAAAAGCCATACGCGTCCTTCAGTTCCTCTATTTTCTCAGGCTGTATTGATGCTGCTGGCAGTGTCGCGCATAATGTTTTTGTGGGCTTTTTACCCAACCACTTGACAATGAATCTGTTTGTTTTCCCCACATAGTGCTGGGGCAAGCTTGGCATTGTTACTCTAACCTATAATTTGGAGCATGTAAATTAATCTGATGTGTTTTGTACCTGCCTCAGTTTTCAGGC
Organism: Anarrhichthys ocellatus; assembly: GCF_004355925.1. NCBI lineage: Eukaryota > Metazoa > Chordata > Actinopteri > Perciformes > Anarhichadidae > Anarrhichthys > Anarrhichthys ocellatus. Next base: position 5,923,921 of record NW_022280045.1, on the reverse strand, counting down.
TGAAACTGTGCACCAAACCTGACAGAAAATACTGCATAACTATCACCAAACAATTGTGTACCGAATTCACTAATAATGAGGAAGGCCTCGGCACAATAGCCAGTTTCAGTTTCAATTAAGTCTTTTACAAGCCGACTATGAGCTGTGAGAGTTTGTGCTCTTCACTAAAACACCAACTTTCTCTTCCTGTCATGATCCCCTTGTTAGACCCCGCCCCCACCCCACTCATCTCTCCCATCTCCGTTTAAACTGGGAGTGGAACAGACAGGTCTTTTCAGAAGGGAGGCTCACAGCAGTGGATTATGCCCTCCCTCCCCCAATGCTCTTTATTCACCACCTGCCCCCTGTACTCCTACCCCACTTTCTCATTATCTGCCCCATCCCAAATACCATGGTGCCTCTGGAGTCTCCTGGTCCTCTCCTGGAATAATGTCATTTTTTTTTTGTCATAGTTTTGTTTGCATGTCTCCAATGTTAATCATGTTATGTATAGGGGGCCGTCGTCAATGGCTGTGCTGAGTAATAGCTGTGTGGTTCAGGTGTGGGTTTACATGCCTCATTACACTAAATAAAAAGCCCTGAGTTTGAGAGGGGAGGAGAGGGTCAGGGGTTCAGGTTGAGCTATTATGCAGCTTGTATAATATTGATGATGAATAATGTCGTCCAAAGGGCTAAGATCAATTTTTGTGTGCAGCTGTCGTCACATCTGAAATAGTTCTTAATGCCGCGGCTGACATTTATTGCAACGCTACATTCTGTGATTGCTCGTATTACATCCATAACCACGAGTCTCTCAACTATGCAACATTGATGAATGAAGTATTATCAGACTTTTAAGCTTTATTTTATTATGCACAGTCTTTAATGGAATTTTCTGTGTTCAAATGTAACTGCTTTGCAGGAGTCTTCATTACAGCCTCTGTGTCTTACGCAACGCCTTATTTTTGTAACTGACACTGTGGGGAGGCTAAAAGTGGGATTATCCTGGATTATTTTTTGGATATATGGATTACCTCTGTACTAAGTGTAATCATTGTGTATAGTATACTTTTGTAACCATGTAACGGGAAATGAATGCTGCATTCACTTCTTCAAATAAATATTAAGTAAATTGGCTCCCAGTGTGTTTTCACAGCCCTGAAACTGAATTGACCTTTTTCAATTTATATAATTTAATGAAAGTATGTACACTGATGCAGAACCCATCACAGAGGTGTAGGATCATCCCCTTTTAAATGCGCCTGGTTCTTATTTATATCCATCAATTGACATTTGCGTAACTGCTCTTTTTTTGCTCGTTTTCTCTGTATATTTTGGACATTTATCTTCCAACCATCCGATGTCTAATCGGAACAGCCACCCATCTGCATGATCCCCCAGACACAGAAGGCTACAGCAGCCAGCTGTTGGATTATTGCCACAGCACTATCTCATCGGGGAAGGCGTGTCACTCTCCAAATTACTCAGCGCCCCTTTGTCCTCGGTCGGTGCCCAGCCAGCGACACTCATGGCGGCTGCACCCGTCAGGCAGCGCTCCGGGCCGGTGGGACCCCGGGCGCAGCTCCCGCCCTGCTACTACGAGGGATACCTGGAAAAGCGAGGACCGAAGGAAAAGGTAGGCTCGCCCCGGTGCAGTGCCATGTTGTTTCCAGTGCATGCTGAGTGGGTAGCGATGGTCAGTATGTGTGTGACTAGCACACCAGCTTATGATCCCCCATTCCCACAGAGCTGTCAACTTCCTTATTGTGTTAGAATGGGCGAGGCGAGACTGTACACTGGTGCTGGTGGGGAGCGGATCACAGATTTGTTGTCCTGTTGAGCCTGATTTTTGCAAGAATCTGACGGGGATAGTGTGCAACCATTCATTAACGGATCGCAATGTATGAATTGTGGAAGCCCGGTTGCTGTCAGACCTCGCATGTCATTTAAATCACATCGCTTGATGGATCTGTGGCTGTATCTTAATAACTAGGCATCTGTGTCACGTAAAAGACAGTATGTCTGCGAAGCATTTACATCACCCAGAATTCAATGCAAAATCAGAGAACACTCATTTTGACATATTGTTTTGACAGCCTGATCCCTGAAGTGCATCTCCAATATCTCAAATACAAAGTTGCATACAGTCAAAATATCAAACTCTTTTGCATATTGTTTTTAATTATTTATAAGGTGACAAATACGGAATGGGAT
>NW_022280045.1:5889217-5921628 GCF_004355925.1 Anarrhichthys ocellatus | reverse complement strand
CCCCCCCCCCCCCGAGGCCCAGTCTCTCATTAAGCTCATTTGAAGGCAATATAGACATGTAATGTGAGCCTGGCTCAGGTGCAGAGTATTGCACTGATCCATGGCCACAGATTGACAGCAGCTGTGGCTCACTTCCTATTCATCTCCTGGGACGGGAAATGGGGGGTGATTTTAAAAAAAAAAAAAAAAAAAGGGAAATATCCATTACACACATGAGACAGCAGTGTATCCTCTCGTTTCTCATGTCTGCTTCTTTCTGGGTGTGACAGGCGGCCAGGCGACTGTGGACCTGTCTGTGCGGGAATTCTTTGTATTTCTTCAATAATGCCAAGGACAGTCATGTAAGTTTCAGACTGTTTATGTGTCGTTTGTGCATCATAGTGAGCTGGCACTGAAACATGTTTGTGTGTGTTACAGTATGTGGAGAAGCTGGACCTCAGTGGGTTTGTGTCCCTGAAGGACGACTGCAGCCGGGACAGAAACCTGGAGGCAGCCAGACTCATCCTACGCATGAAGGATGGAGAGACCAAACTCACAGTAAAGCGTTCACACACACACACACACACACACACACACACATACAAATTAACACTTTTTGTAAGGTGTAACACAGCTGTTGTCTTTACCAGGCACCTAACTTGGAATCAAGAGAGCTGTGGAAAGGTTTCCTCTACTCCGTTGTAGATGTAAATATTCATCGTATGCACGCCTGCGTCCCTGCATCAATCTTTATCTCTCTTGTGCCATCTTTAAAATATTCTCCCCTCTGTCCAATCACAGCTGAATGTGCCCTCCTGTCTCACGTTGCTGCCGGGCCAGCTGCAGATGCTGAAGGAGATGGTGGACAAAGAGAGGTCCAGGCGGAGAAATCGCACTCCCACGCGTGCTCCTCCCTCGCCCCTCTCCGTGCCTTTAGTAGGAGAGATCCCACCGTGAGTTCTCCTTGAGAGGATGCACTGTAGCTGTGCTACCTTTTTAGTGTGTGAGCAGGACTGCGTTCTCATCATTAATGTGTGCGTCATGCAGGTGTTTTCGACCGGTGTCTCGAACAGAGGCCGAGGTCCTTCTAGAGAGACACCCGGACTGTGGCAACATGTTGCTCCGTCCAGGCAGAGATGGATGCTCGTTGGCCGTCACTACTAGGCAGGACCTCAATGGGTAAACACCCGCCGGACATCTTAGCACCACAGCTGCAAATATAGTCAGACGCAACATTCACTGCAAATGTTACAAGTTTATGTGTTTGTCTCTTTTGCTCCAGGTCAGTGTTCAGACATTACCGTGTGACTCAGAGGGATCAAGGTGGTTATGTCATTGATGTAGAAAACCCTGTGAGTGTTTAATACTTGCAGATACACTTCAACACTTATAACATCTCTAAAGGTGGAATTATTCTGTAATTATTTTTACTATTATTCACTTTCTATTATTCATTTTTAATGACAGGAGAAACCTCATGTTAGGGATGCATCGAACTAACTTTTTCACTCCGGATACAGATTCTAATATCTTAATTCATATCTTAATTCATTAAATCTGCTGCCGATACCATTGCTCTCTTTTACCAGATTTATTATCTATATACCTCTGCACTGAAAACATGCGTCCACGACTTACCGTAAATGATGTGACTGATTGCAAGAACACATCATTTTATAATAACACTATTAAAGAAACATAATTTTATGTAAATCAGTCACATCATTGCAGATACCTGATCTCCTTTATTGTTTTGGTGCTGATACAAAACAGGCATATTGGATCGATGCCTCAAGGGACAACTTGTCAGAAGTAAATATAGCTAGTATCTTTACCTATATTATGTTTTTTCTTAAAGGGATTTGTGGGGTGGCATGGCAACAACTCAGCACAAAGATCGTTTTGGAAGAAATATAGAACAGGAAAATGACAAATATGAGTAATGCCTTGAGATGACAACAATCAACAATGTCTCGGGCTGTGTGTAAACAGCCTCAACAAACCAGCTGCTTTAGGCGTATAATACAACATGTTTCCTCTTCCAGATCCCCTGTGCCACACTTCACGAGGTCATCGACGCTCTGGTGGAGAAGACAGCGGGAACTCTGCAGCCTTTCCTGCTGGAGGAGCCGTACGAAGAGAATATCAGTGAGGCGACCACGCAGCACACACATATTCTCAAGATTATTTTAATCAATAAGGCTGCCCGATTTATATTCCGTTTGTGTCCTCAGCATACGTTTCCGCCAATGATGAGAACGGAGAAAGGATCCTCCACACTGCCCCCTCCAGCCCCCTGCCAAAGGCTCCCGCCCTGCCTCCAAAACAGGGTTCGTCTCTGCCACATAAACCACACGCAGACAGTCGCAGACAGATGGCAATAACGAGCACTGCTTTTTGTTCTGGTGCAGATCGTTGGCCCGGCAGCCCCCTGTCCAGGTCTCCGGCCCCCGACCGCCGCATCCTGACCTCACCAGTGCCGGCTTCGCCCACCAACCCGATGAGACGGCTCATCCTCTCCCCTTCACCTCTCGCACAGAGTGAGTTCATGCACATCTGACCTGCTGCAATCCATCCTGATTTACAGTTGTTGTTTTCTTAAAAGGCTCATTCAGTAATCTGAGGAGTAATTTAATAAAGCAATTCAATATTTTTTTCTAGAAACGGGTAAATCTACTGTACATAACAGAGACATAACTTGATGTGTTTCCTCTGTCTTTCCACAGCATTCAATGAGGAACTCAAAATGAAGCTTGAGAAGAGACGAGCCAGTCAGGAGTGATTCACTCATAAGAAACAACCTCCTGTCACACCATACTCAATCTTCAGTGCCAAACCCTTTCTCACCACAGCTATGTATTTATCCGGTGCCTTCTAGGTGGAAGACAAGGGACTACAAATATACAAATACCGCCGCCTTCTTGTAGGGAGATACAAAATGTTGGACTTAGATGGTTAAATGAACTCTGGTTCGCTCCATAAGAGCGAGATTGGCTGGTAAACACTGGATTAGGTTCATAAAACCTCATAAAGCGCAGCCTGCCTTGGTTGGGGTAACAATCCACTAGTTCTTTGTCTACTTTCATAAAGCTGTTTACAAAAGAAGTAGTGCCACAACAAATGATCTTCCTTCAGATCAGAGTCCTCACTGAATCAATATATCTGGCAGCTAAACAAAAGCACTAACGCATTCAGGACCACCAACTGAGCCAACTGATGTTTTCTCGTCTGAGCCCATGTCTGAGTGCTGAGCTGCTGATGTTACTGCTGCAACACTGGAGACGAAGAACGAGCAAACCACAGACTGCCAAGATCAACACTGGAGGCCTGAGACACTTTATCTGCTCTGAAAATATACATAACCGAGGATTGCTCAGGTTTCTGCTCAAGCAATTCTCCTCACTCACCTCATCATCATCACATGTAACGTGACTGTAAAAGAAATATTGTCTGTCACTGTCGAGCTGGCCCCAATCTAAAAAAACTGCACAATCTCTGCCTGCTGCTCATGAGTGCTATTTGTGATTGATAAGCAACTATTAATGTATCGTTGATTCAATGACACTGTTGTGGCTCATTTATGACTCAACATTAACCGTACTGTTGGTGCTTATTTTAAAGTGTTTCCTTATTCTCTCGTATACTGTGTCCGTGCTACTGTGTATGGTGCTACTGTGTATGATGCAATGACTCACTGGTGCTCAGACCTGCCTGGAAACTCCAGGTGATTTCTGTTCCTCTTCAAGCAAATGAACTGTACTCTTATGTGAGACTGCCCTCCAGTGGAATGTCTGTCAACTAAAGGGACAGAAACCTTATCAGCACATCAGTCTTTACAAAGTACAAAACACTGAACCAGCCTCTTGGCTTCATCACAGTGTTGTACCACTTGTCTGCCTTTGTAACACAATTATAATTTCTTACAGGTCTGAAGGTGCTTAAACATAACAGTATGTGTTTCTATAATGACATTTGTTACGCCAATCGGCCAGTAGATTTGTGGCAAACTGTGATTGACTGACTCATACGTGTCCTCGTATGATGAACAGTTTCCTGTATGTTTGTACATGATGTGTCGTGTCTACTCGATCGCTATCAAAGAACAGTGTTTGTTAGATATCAGGGGCATTAAATGGTTTTGCATGGATTTGATTTGTCCTTGTTGTGAATTGATAGGTTGGGCTTAAAAGTTTCAGCAAAGTTTGCAAAAGTCATTCGTTTGTTTTTTTACAGTTTAACATGAAGGTTATTGTATTTTTGTTCAGTCTTCCTTGTTCCTTCAGTTTAGATAATCTACCATGATCTCACACACCTTCGGATACATTTATATTGGAAATAAACTTTCTCCATATTTAATTATTTTTTAAATAGATTACTTTAATCATTACATGAAACAACTACTCTTATTTAACTCTGAAACGAGCCACGTTTCTCTTTATTCCTTAGTAGGCAAAATTCTCTACAATTTTTTTTTAATTGACATCTAATCCACCATTATCTTTTTTAATGAGAATATGGTATTTTTTAAATGTTTTATTTATTTTGTCTTTTGTCTTGATTTGTGAAATTTGTAATATGAAAATAATATAAATGAAAAAAGAGGACAAACATGTAAGATGGAGGGACTTGATGTCCACACATTAGAGCCAAGATGTGTGTGATGTGGCCTGTATACATGCACTGCTCCATAAACCTGTAATAACAGAGAAACAGAATTTGATTGTATATTTTGCAGGAGGTTACATTCTATCAACCAGAAATAAAATGTAATGGCTCCACTATATTTCATAAATTAGTATATGGTTAAGTATAATATTGTGTATAATACATTACACATGCATATATATATATTTATATAATCCATCCTATGCATTGATAAGACACCATGCAGGACAGGCAACTCCCACAACATATCACTAGGTCACGTTAGTCCATAAGTCCTGTTTGTACATGTTGCACAAGTTAAACAAAAAAAACGTGCCCCCCCCCCCAGCTGCGTTTATCCTCAACCTCGACCATCCTGAATCAGCTGTGCCCTCCACCGACGGATACAAGTATACGAGGACAATGCAAACTTAATCAGACCTGAGATCAGCGTCTTACGCCGCCCTTACGGTCGTTTGAAGCGAGTACCAAAAACAACCTGCGGGGCCAGCAGCAGCAGCCAGACATTCAGGTCCTCCTCACTCACCGCGGGACGTCTCTACAATAACGGATGACTGCTGTGGCTTTGAGAGGACCCGACAGAGACACACTGGCTGCCGAGTCGTATTCAGAGACGCTATTTCTGCGGTCTGAGGTCAGAGAACACAAAGCTGCTGCAGCCTTTTCCAACTTCACAACCTTAAAGGAAGTTGCAAGCTCGCGCGCATCGAAGTTTCACATTTCAGCGGACGTCTGGCATTAGTAACGTGTGTGAGGGACTAACAGCCTGTTAGTTAATGAAAAGGTAATGGTTCCCACAAATTACGCTTATTAAACAGGTGTGATTTTTTTTCATTTCTTTTCATGGAAGTCTCCGCAGTCTTGGGCGTGTCAGTGCGCAGGTAAGTGATTAACTTTGAGTGTGTTGACGGTTAACTGCTTGAGCTCGTGCACTTTGCCATTACTTCTGTGAGTGTGAGTGTGTGTGAGTGTGAGTGTGTGTGTGTGAGACAGCTTTTGTTGTAGTACATCTAGTAAAACTTAGTTTAAACAACACATTGTATTCTAATAAACTAAAACAACTCGCAAGCTTGAATTGCACAAAGCTCCGTTTTTCAGACCAACTTGAAATGCCTAAAGCCGAACTGGCCGACGAGCTTGTTCTTGCTGGGGGACATTTGGCGCATAAATGCATGTGTGTGTGCGTTAGTGTGTTGGCAGGAAGTTTTTGGGTGTAGCTGGCTTTTGGCTCCCAGGGCCAAATATGTGAAACATGTTATCAGGGCTGCATTCTCTGACATGCCGCAGCTCATCAGTCAAACAGGCACACCTCTCTTGGGAAAGAAGCACTAATGTACACACCCACTCAGCAGGCTGTAAACTGCTGGATGAAGCCATAGAAAGCAAAGGCCGTTACCGTAATTAAAGGAGAAGCAATAATAGTCAATGGGGTTTAGTGGTAATGACGGTAAAACCAACATGTTTCCTGTGTGTGCAACTGCGCTTGCAACAAAATTGGTGCAAGAGCTCCTCTCTCATCTGCACAGGCCTTGAGCGCTCTCTGTGAATCCCTCATTGTGTGCCTGTGTTTGGTGCCGCAGGAGAGCTGGAGCTGACGTCCCTGCACCCTGCTGAATGCCTTTCATGGCCCTGCATTAACATCACTATGGCACTGACAGAATTACTGCCGACTTTAGCTCACTATGCCCTTTCTGGCTGTTCCTCTGCTTCTTTTATTCTCTCTCTCTCTTTTGTTTTTTAAACAAATTAAATGATTCTCTTCGCATGCTGTCTTCATAGTTGCCGTGTGATTTTTTTTATTTTTTAAAGTCTCTTTTCGGTCAGGCCTCCTACATCAGGTGACCCGATTGTGACACTCGTGCACCGTTGTGTCTTTCAGCCCTCCTCGGCGTCGTTTCTTTGGTCTGTGCCATCCATCTCACCATGGACAGCCCGCTGAGCGGGGCCAGTAAAGGGGCCCGTGCCCTTCACTCAGAACAGACCTCACCACGTCATAGATGCCGCTCGCCGTCTTTGCCCCCTGCATGAGTAACTGTTGAGGGAACAACAAAGCTTTAATTCCTCTTAGTCTGAACAAAAGAGCCATGCATCCGCTGCTGCCCCTCTGTGTCTTTTGGCTGCCGGCCCTGGCTCGGACGCTGGAAGAAGACTCGCCACTGGACTGTGTCCCCCGTAGATCTGTGCCCTACCATAGTGAGTGTTGCTTTCTGTCTTGTGTAATAACCTCGGTTTCCAGTGTGCCAACCTGTGTTGGCTCATGTGGTTTGAGTAAGCTCGGGCATTGGGAAACCGGGTTTCATCACCGGTATATAGCTTGCTGAGTTAATCATTCGTCATCTGCTTTTAGGGGACAATGGCCACCTGTTTCATGAGGAGGGAGTGTTCAACTACTCCACCATGCTGCTGAGAGAAGACCTGGACCTGCTGCTGCTGGGTGCCAGGGAGGCAGTGTATGCGCTCGACCTCAAGGACATCTCCAAGAAACTTGGTTCGGTAAGAGCACCGACGTTAACAATGCAGTTAAGGCCAATTCTGATCGCGATACTCTTATCTGTGAATTTCTTGGCCCAGGGCTAAGAAATCTTTTAAGAGCAAACGTTAGTGTTGTGCCGGGCTGCCTGCGAGCCTCGGCAGGCAAACGGCGTTGCACTATGTTGTAACACCTTCTGCACTTCAGATTCAATCAACACATACGAAAACCAAGTCTGACTCCAGCTGTTACACCTCCACCTCAGTTGCATCTGGAAGGACATTTTACCTGCTTGTTACACTTATATTATTATATAGTAAAGGGTGTAAATGGTTCGAAGGGTTTGCTTTGTGTGCCTTTGTGGCATGTCCTCCCTGCCCCGTACCTTCCAACCGTCAAAGAAAGGCACGGTATATGCCGAAAGATACAAAGAAAAAGACGTTAACTCGAAAAACAGAAATAAAATTGTTTTTTTACTCTTCTAGGTTAAATGGGAAGTGAGCCAACAGCAAGAAGATGAGTGTAAAAACAAAGGAAAAGACCCTGAGGTGGGCCCCTTTTTGGACTTCTGCTCTTGAAAATGTATTGCATATTGAGTCGATGTAGTCATTGTGCTTTTTAAAATGCATTTACAGACTCAGTGCAAGAACTATATCAGGATCCTGCACCAGACGGAGGATAATAGGATGTATGTGTGTGGAACCAATGCTTTTGATCCCGAGTGTGATTACATGGTGAGACAAATTCAGAGCCACGGTGCTCGTTTAGCTCACTTCACATTCCATACTGTATACATTGATGCTGTGTAGTTTATTACATCAAGATGATATTTAAAAGAACTGTAGGATGTACAGACTTTGGGAGCTGCAGTGCCTCTGTTTGTCTGTGCAGTCCTACGCAAATGGAAAGCTGACCCTTGAGAAGAAAGGAGAGGACGGCAAAGGGAAGTGTCCTTTTGATCCGTTCCAGAGATATGCCTCCATCATGGTTGGTGAGTAGCAATACAGCGGATGAGACGTTGAAGAAAAACGGTTAACAATTCTAATCCACTGTGTCCCAATCGGTCATGTCTTTCCAGAAAACAACCTGTACTCAGCCACTTCAATGAACTTTCTGGGCTCTCAACCCGTCCTGATGCGCAGCTCGCCCACCCCCGTACGCACGGAGTTCAAGAGCTCCTGGCTTCATGGTAAGATAGATAGATGTCTTCTTTTGTAAGATGCTATAGGAAGTGTATGCAAGGGCTTCACTCTCTCTTTGAACTTGATTTGCTCAGTAGCTCAGTCAAAGTTGATGTTTTTTCCCCCCTCTCTCTCTCTCTCTATGCCAGAGCCCAGCTTTGTCTCCATGACTCAGATGCCAGAGAGTTATATGAGTGAGGAGGGAGACGATGACAAGGTGTACCTGTTCTTCAGTGAGACAGCTGTGGAGTGCGACTGCTACAACAAGCTGGTGGTTTCCCGCGTGGCCCGTGTCTGCAAGGTAAACAAAAGTTCATCCTGCGTGCACTTATTTTGTTGCAGCTCCATTTCCCCAAAACGACAATAACGTATAAACAGCACTTCCTCAGTTGTGCTCATTCCTCCCTTTCCGATGCTGGATTGTGCATCCCCTTTGTCTTCGTGTTTTTCCACTTCGGCATATGATTTCTGTGCTCCCAGGGAGACCTCGGAGGTCAGAGGACCTTGCAGAAGAAATGGACATCCTTCCTGAAGGCCAGGATGGACTGTCCGGTGCTGGAGTCCCAGCTGCCGTACATCATCCAGGACACTTACTACTTGTGTAACCCGCAGCAGCACTGGAAGGACTGCTTGTTCTACGCCGTCTTCACACCACAGTCGTACGTTTGAATTGACAAACGTGGTTGTGTGTTTTGAGGAAGCGGGGGTCTCTTTCTCTTTAATGGTCTTTGGCACACCACTTGGCTCACATCTTCTGTCTGTTTCAGGGGCACGTCGGACCTGTCTGCAGTGTGTGCGTACCGCGTGTCTGACATCAGCAGAGTGTTTGCAGAGGGGAAGTACAAGACCCCAGTCCCCGTAGAAACCTCTTTTGTTAAGTGGGTGATGTACAGTGGAGATGTGCCCGTCCCTCGGCCCGGATCTGTGAGTCTGCCCACTATTCAGTGTGTGTGTGTGCGTGTGTTGCAAACAAAGGCAAAACTCAAAAGGCAACTCTGTTGAAGGGGGGCTCACGAGTGTCCCAGGAGGAAACTGATTCCTTTTGTTCTCCGACTCTGTTCTCTCTTGTCTCTTTCTTTCCCCTCTTCCCCCGCCAGTGTATAGACAATGCGGCTCGTAAAGCGGGCATAAATCAGACCCTGGACCTCCCAGACCGGACCCTTCAATTTGTCAAAGATAAGCCCCTCATGGACCAAGCTATCCAGCCAATAGGAGACAAGCCTCTTCTGGTGCGAAGGGGAGCTACATTCGCACGCATCATAGTCAACCAAGTGCAGGCAGCGGATGGAGAGAAGTACTCCGTGATGTTCATCGGCACAGGTTTGTGTATCGGTGCAGCACACTGCCACTTCCTGTGTATATTTCACTTTGCTGCTTTTCATAACTCTACATCAGTGATAAGCATCAGACCGCATGTAAATATAGCATGTGTCTGTTTTTATACGTAAAGAGGAAGGCACAATGCTGAAAGCGGTGAACTACGATGGAGAGATGTTCATCATAGAGGAGGTGCAACTCTTCAAGCCTTTAGAGCCAATCAAGATTTTGAAGTTTTCCAACGTCATGGTAATTTAAAAAAAAACCCTATATAACTTTTAAATCACTATTCAAGTGTGCTGTCATCGTATATTACGGTAAAGCACCGACATCAGTGCCTTTGCTCTGTGTGTGATGAAACAGGGTCAGCTCTACGCCGGCTCAGACTACGGAGCAGCACAGATGCCACTGGCCACCTGTGGGAGGTCCTCATCCTGTATGGACTGTGTTCTAGCCAGAGATCCGTACTGCGGCTGGGACAAAGTTGTTCGGGAATGTGTTTTCCTTTCTGATTCACCGAGGTAGGCCGCCGTCCCAAGAGCAAGTGCTGCTATCGGTTCTATCCAAACTAAATTTCAATCCTTGTATCTTTTGCTTCAGAGGACTAATCCAAAGTGTGAAAGAGGGCGATGCCTCTCTCTGCCCAGATGCAGGTGAGTTAGTGCACACTATCACGTACCTAAACTGCACCTGGCAGGGTTTGCATCATTTTACACTCCTTAAACATGAAAGCACCATAACTGCGGTTGATCGTGGGTTGTTAAAAATCGAAATGTGTTTTTACGTGAAGGACCTCTGTTTCGTTTTCAGACCCCGTGAAGCCGATGAATCGGTCCATCTGGCCTCAGGGAAACCTGAAGCTGCAATGCCCATCGCCTTCCAACCTGGCAAAAACCAGTTGGTGGCGGGACGGCAGCCCTCTGACGGCGTCTACTCGCCTTCAGCTTCTACAAGACGGCTCCGCGCTTATCCTCAACGCCACAGACTCCGACGCTGGTCGGTACAGCTGCCTGTCTGTCGAGCGCCACAAAGCTGACGCGTACTCAACTACTGTGGCCGAGTACCTGGTCAGCGTGGCTCCAGCAGGATCTGGCAATCGGAACGGGATTCTCCCCCAGGCCCAGATGGATGGCCCCTCTGTGGCTGGACTGCAGGCCTTAGTCGGGCTCCTTGTAGTTGCTCTTCTTGCCCTTTTGGCTTTGAACTTTTACAAAGGCCACATTCCGCTGCCCTGGAACTGCACAAAGAAAAATGCAGAGCGATCCCAGGAGACCCATGAGCAGGGTGGTCTGGACTCCTACCAGGATGCAGTGAGGTGTGCACCGGCAGATGACAAGGCCCTGGTGTCAGGAGCAAACAACAGCAGTAGTACCAACCACACGGGGAGGGAGGCAGCCTTCAGCGTGGCTGAGGGGAGCGACAGCCCAAAAGTCACTCTCCAGTATATTGATGACGAGTCAGTAATTTGAAAATGACGAGCGGGTTCCCATTCAGCGCCGCAGAAGTTTGAGAAATGACCCAAACCCTTTGTTTCTGGGCAGAACTATTGGATTCATCAGTTCATCTGTAACGTTTGCACTGAATGCTCAATGAGAGCTTAAAACATTCTGAGTGGTTGAAACTTCAAGACACTAAAAGATTCTTGATTAATCAAGACATTTGGATTTCTGCTTTACTTAATGTTTTTACAATTGTGTGTACATTTAAGTGTTTTAGCTTTCTACTAATTGTTAAATCCCATTATTGATTTGAAATATCTTCAATCTAAATATATTTAGATACATCTTAGATTGGTATGATATTCACAGGGAGATGTAAAATAGCTGAAATTGAGCCATTTCATTTCTAACCACTAGCTGCCAGGACTTTGTGTTATTGTATTAAACCTTTTCTACCTGGTCCTCGAGTTGTTTCAGTGTATCGAAATATTGCCAACAGGGTTTACTAGTTTTCAAACAAGACTGGACTTGCCAAGAATGTGAAGAACAGATGTGGAAGACACCTGAAGTTATAAATTATTTTCATCAATCATCTTTGTACTTTAGTGTACGTGATTCAGTCTCTTTGTGAAGACGGACCAAGTTTCAGATGTTCGATGTTTTAAGTCTGTAACTCTCGGATGAAATGTTTTAAATTGGTGTCCACGGCAGAAAACCATCAACCAATGGAAATGTGCAAAGAGTAAAAAGGAGGAAAAAAATCTTTAATGTGTAATTTTCTGACTACATTACAAAATACTTTTTCAGACAACAGTACAGAAAAATTTGTAGCTTTAACAAACTGCTTTTTGGTGTTTAGAGCAGCTAAAAACAATAAAACAAATCGACTGTACAGCCCACATAATAAAGCAAGTATGGTTAACACCCTGCAACCGGGGTTTTGGTCCATCCTGGTCTGTGGCCTCTATCTCCTGTAGCGGTACCTCTTGAAGTGGAACCACAGCTGGAAGATACCATTGGAGAACTGACAGCGGAAGCCATGTCGGTGCGAGTACTCCCACTCCCTGTTTACGATCTTAAAGGCGATGTCCTCGTACGGAGGGCCAGCGTGGAACCGTAAGATCCCGAAGTCCTTGTTGTCGGGACTGGGCTCGAGGAAGTACTGCGGCGTGGAGCGCTTGTCGATCAGGTCCGGGTAGAAGATGTTGAACTTGTAACCCTGGACGATCTTGGGTGGGGGGTTGTCGAAGTCGTAATGCGTCTGGTTGTATTTGTTCCACTCGAAGCCGGTGTGGACCCTGTTAAAGAAGCGGGGTTTCCTGGGACGGTATTTGTCCGCCCAGAGGTACATCTTCCCAGTGACGGGAAACTCCACGCTGAACTGGGCCTCGTCGTTGCCCATGCCCTGTTTAGCGCGACGTACGAAGGCGTCCTCGGCGCTCTCGCTGGCATCGCCTGATGGAGAGGTCAAAGAAGCAACAGTGGGTGAGAAACAATACATATATCACATACTTACAAACCCATTCCTTTCTTTTTACAAATACTGTATTTTTCACAATTTGACCAGTTTTCTGACTCTGATTTCGAAGCTTTTAATGTGTTCGTTTCTGTTAATAATCTCATACCTGTGACTTGTAGCTGTTGGCGTGCTAAGTCCAGTCTGTGCGCGTCCTCCTCCGGCGTGGTCGTGTGCGAGTCCAGCGGGAGCTCGGAGGTCGTGAGCAGTGCGGGGCTGTAGCGACCGGAGTCGTACTCCGCCTGACTCTGCTGGATCAAGTCCTCCTCCGTCAGCACGGCCTCCACCACCTCGCCCTCTTTCTCGTCATTCTTCTTCTCACCCTCGTCTCCTCCATCCTCATCTTGGTTTCCTGCTGAGGATGTTGATGGACCTGCTTCCTCTTCGGTTTCTCTGTTCTTGTTTTTTGTCGAGGATTGACCAGGCTCCTCTGTTGTGGTCCCCCTTTTGTTTTTTGAAACACAGAAGTGAGAATTGACACATTGTCAGGTGAAAGTTGGACGCCAGGTCACTGTCATCTGACTGAGCCTTTGTGTCCCCACAGTTTCAGGATGTGTATTGTGTTGTTTCGAGGTAACTTACTCAGCTTCACTCCTCGTCTCCTCTTTGATGATGGGGAACAGAGGTTCACTTTCCACCCCTTGTTCCTGTTTCAGCTTGAACAGCTTCTGACGCAACACATCTTGATGTCTCTCTCTCAACCTGGGACATAAAATGAAAGTAGTTTTACACACACTTCTCCACGGTCTATAAGCCAAATGTGGAACTGATTAAAACAGCATAAACACAGTAAGGGTTCCCCCCACATTGGTACCTTGCCCTGGACATGTAGACTCTGACTTGCTGCAGCAGACTCTCCCAGTAACCGACATCGAGATTGGATCCTCCAGCCCGGATCTTTGTCTCAATGTTCAGGTGCAGCGCCTGCAGCTGGCTGTACGTCTTTCCTTTGAACACCGTCTGGACATCGATGCTCACAGCTGTGTTGATGCCCTCACGACGATCACCTGAGAAATCAAAAGATTCCATCGAAGATAAAAGGGGAACAATGTGGTTGAACATGTTGCATATAAAGTTCACAGAGACAGCTACAAGTTGAGTTATTAGTCAGAGGAGCACTGCTGCAAATGTAACTTCACAAGTAGAAACAAAGCAGGGCCAATGACGCACCTGGTCCTTTCCCAGAAGCCTCCAGTTTCCTCAGTTTGCTGATCTCGTCCTCGGTGATGGTCGTCATGTCTCTCCAGAAGTCCACATTCTTCCCTTGCTCCAACTCCATGTACACCTACCAGCACAACAACACTCAGTTCACCACAAACAGATGGAGCTCTTTTAACGAACAACAGGTGTGAAGCACACCTTAAGTCTACACTTTGGGCTGAGTGATCATTCAAGATCAATGATGCGTCTGCTTTTCCCTACATTGTAACTGTTGTGATTTGGTGCCCCTCGGTGGCAGTTAACAGAAAAAGACAACGGCAGACAGATCTAACTCTGGGACAGAAAGATGAATCTGTTGAAAGCATCACAGACTGCACCGACTATAAGTGGGATTGTCTGGTTTTTCTACAAATATCTTGCACCACCAGAATAATTTGAACGATGCTGTAATCACATACAAATATCTAAATATAATGGCTATAACTTGCACAATTAATGTTAACATTAAGGTGATTACAGCAAGTTGTCCAATCGCTGAGAAAGTGATGCAATCAGAATCAGAATCTCGAGTTTGTTTATTTGAACGTGACGTGTTTTATGCGCGTTAGCTGGACATTTTACAAGAGTAAAAAGAGGCCGCAATCTTCACGGTGCCCTTCTTCTTGTTGCTGCATTACTACATCTCCCCTAAAGAAGCGACCCGTGTGATTAGAGATATTTTAAGGTCTTTTACACTTCGACGTACACACAACCTCATACCTTAATGTCCTCCAGCAGGTCGTCCATGTCGGTGACCGTTAGCCCGTTGAGAAAGGTATAAGGCTCATGCATCTCCACGGCGAGATCGTCGTCTTCTGCACTGATGTACTTCGCCAACAGGTCAATAGGTTTGGCGCGACCATCGCGGATTCGGATCTTAGACCTGGACACGCAATACACACAACACTGTGAGTCAGCGCGTACACTGTATTTATTAAGGAACACTTGAACCTAACTAGAATTGTGCAAGAAAACCGAACAGCAGCAGAAATCCTCTGACGTGAAAAGAGGATATACAGCAATCGTGGATGCACACTTACCTTAGTTTGGCCTGGTGCAGGTGGAAGTTGTCCTCCTGTTCAGCCCAGGTCTTGAAATGCTCCGCCTCCTTTTCTCTCTGAAGCATCTCCAGCTCCGTCTCCCTCATGGCCTTCTCTCGCTCCCTCTCCAGACGCAGCTGTTTTACCTGCATACGCAACGTTAGTTTGGTTAATGAAACGGTCGTTACTCATAACTCATAACATTATACTGCCACAAAATACAGCTCGTACCTTCTGCAGCTCTCTGCGGTTCTCCTCTTGGATGCATTTGTTCCTGTCTTTAAGATCTTTTTCTCCCAGATGGCCGATGCCTTTCTTATCCAACGCCTGAAAAGAAACACACACACACAAAACGAGATTCTCAGAGCTAGGACAGGAAACTTTCCAAAAAATCTGGGGCTGCATACAAATTGACTAATACAATTTACAATAACTCATCAAATGCTGTTGGAAACTGCTCCCCAACTCACCTTCTGCCATTTGAATGTGCCCAATAAGTTGTTGTCGCCAAAGGGATTGTCTGCATTGGTGTATCCCATGTACTCTTCGCTCCAGCCCATCTTCTCTCTCCTTTTCTTCTCCTTTGTTTCCTTCTTTGTCAGTCTCCTGGCCCTCTTCTCCTCTGGTGTCTCCAGCGCTTTCATCATCTCCCTCTGATTTTTCTTGTCCTCCTTTTCTTTGACCACTCGGCCCCCGTGATCAGACTCTGAGCTGTCGGACGACTCGGGTGAACTGGAGCGCTGCCTCCCTCTCCCTCTGTCGGCCGTCTCTCTGCTTCTCTCGCTCCTCCCTTGCTCCCTGTCGTCACTCCTCTTCCTGCGCTCTTGGCCTTTGTCTCCTTCTCCTTTCCTTCCCTTGTCTCTGTTGTTGCTCTCACTATCTCTGTCTTTATCTCTGTCTTGCTCCCTCCTCGGTCTGTCTCTGGTTGGACTCTCTCGATCAGGGCTTCTCCGCTTTCTCCTTTCTGTGTCGCTGCTTTCATCATGGGAGTCAGAGCTGGACTGGGACTTTTCCCTCCTCTTCTCTCGAGACGTTCCTCTCCGGTTCTCCATTTCCTTTCTCGGCCTCCTCACTTTGGGATCACCTGAATCAGAACTGAGACAGAAAACAGGTGATTTAGTACATTTCCACTCCTGGATGGAGACTAAATGAATACATGTGTTCTTTACTCTTGAATGACCGAGATGGTATGAGCTGTGGGGTATTCAGTTTGTGGCAGAATCATTTTGAGTTGATAGGTTAACCGTCTAAAACCTAGATCCAGATGCAACAGAAACTGATTGACACAGTTAATATCTACAAGTCTTTTTTGTTTACATACATATGCATGTGTTATACTGGATCATTACCTACAATGGAAGTTGCATAAACAAAAATGGTTGCTGGTTTGGGTAAATTGAACTCTGCAAACCAGTACACCTGACCGACAGGCTGTGTTTAATACTCCTGTTTCATATGTTTTAATTGTTTTAAATACCTCCGCAGTATCGATACCGAGAGGTTTTACTAGGGGAAGTAAACGGATGTAAACAGTTTGAGTGCTCGGGTTATGGAAAAGTGTAATACTAAGCCTGTTAATTCGTACAATCCTTAAAGTACCAAAAAATGTTGTGGGACACATTGGCTCCGTGTACAATTAAATTCGCGGATTAACACGAGCGTTACTTATTCTAATGTATTCAAATCCATGAGCTCGTGACATAATGTCAACCGGCATTACCATTACAACAGGTCGACTCGAGCCGCAAAACGTGGTGAACACCCAAAACCAACCAACTAGCACCAGACAGCAAAGACAAAGTTACCTCGATGAACGAGCCCTGGACTTGCTGCTGGGTCGGTGTGGTCCTCGCCTCCTGTCGCCCTCCGAGTCGCTCCTGGAACCTGGACGGTCCCTGTGTTGAGGCCCACGTCGGTCAGGAGAGCCATCGCTGGAGTTCCTGCTGCCCGAGCGTACCCGTCCACGGGCGGTTATTTTCGAATCCAAAGACCGACTGCGGCGTCTCCTTTCCTCCGGAGATCGAGACCTGCTTACTTTAGATCGGGTTCGCCGATCCCGGCTCCGACTTCTGGATTTAGAGCGGGACCGACGTCTTGATTTCGAAGCCATCACGAACTTTCCGTCAATGCGGGGGTCCTACGTGCACACTGTCGCGTAAATAAGAGGTAACAAAGAAACCGGTTGGCTGTCTTTACACAGTGTAACGTTTACCTGTGTGTTTGTAAAACATGTAATGAAGGAAATCTACGTCCATTTGATACCCGTATGAAAACTGCGTGGTAAATTGTCTGGTTTCAGAATATATTGATCAGACAGGCAGCAGGAAACTACTTTAAAGGGGCTTTCTACAAAATGGCGCATATTTCAGACGTCACGACTAAAGATTGAGAAAACAAATTATAATACATACAAATACATGCACGGGGCATCTACAATCAATGTAACACCATTGAAATATGTTGTTTTTGGTAAAACAACGTGAGAGTGAAATTAGGTCAAAGCTGCTTTTCAGAAACACAAACAACATTCGTATGTTCGTGACGTCAGGCATATGTAGTTGTCTCCGTTCACTCCTAAAATAATATATATTAAATATGGTGACATATCAACCAATTAACCTTGGTTAACGTTTTCTTCATATAACCAGCTATTGTTATACACTATTGTGTGGCTTTCTTTCTTGCTTGTTCGGTTAAAAGTCGTGTTTGCGGATGAAGCGCGGACTACAAATCCCAGACAACACAAGGCGCCATTGCCCGTGTTGAGGGGAGAGAAGACTCCTTTCAGCAACATTCTTCTTTACCCATTCTCCCGTTCGGCCCGTTTTAAACTACACTTCTGACTTGTCGTCAGAGTTTGTGTTCGCTAGCATTTCGGATCAGTAATTGTGTTTCCTGCTCTAGTCTGACTCTCGTGCGGAGTTATAAACTATTGACGCGGAGGTAAACTGGTCTTCAGCTGGTCCGTGAGGCTTGTGAGCTAGTTTACATTAGCCAGCAGCTACCAGTAGATTTACGGCTTATATCCGCGGCTGCCCTGCCGGGTAGATCAACTAAAGCTGGAGGCGCTGGTCAGCCACAATGGTTTGGTCAGTTCACCAATGTCTACGTATTGATCGCACTTGTAAATAATTCACCTGATTGTTTTGGGGGAAAATCAACGCAACCTTTGTTTGATTTATGCGCAGCCCGTCTGGTTTGGCCTGTTTCATTGTCTCCGAACGTCGAAAACAGACAGGTGTTTTTTGAGTTGTTTTGAGGGCTCGTGAGGGTAACTCAGTCGCGATCGTGTAAACAACCCGGGTCAGCTGTTGACTCCACATAATCTCGAAAGCTCCCTAGTTCAGTATGGCGCAACACACTCATGTAGCCAGTTCACAGAAAGCACTCATGTTGGAAATGAAGAGCCTCCAGGAGGAGCCCGTCGAGGGATTCAAGATCACACTGGTGGACGAGGCTGACATGTACAACTGGGAAGTGGCCATTTTCGGGCCCCCAAACACTCATTATGAAGGGGGCTATTTTAAGGTAAGAATACGACTTTATTGTCCACTAAGGTGGCACATCTGACAGATCATTAAAACACAGACACCACACATTAAATACAGCATTTACATTATCAGTTCTTCAAATATTACACATCACATAATCTACATGGAAAAACTTGCATGACAATCAAGTGTGTCAGTAAAATGTGTATATTGTGTACAAATTTCCCCCTAGGGATGAATAAATTGTATATACAGTGGGTACGGAAAGTATTCAGACCCCTTTAAATTTTTAACTCTTTGCTTCATTGCAGCCATTTGCTAAAATCAAAAAAGTTCATTTTATTTCTCATTAATGTACACTCAGCACCCCATCTTGACAGAAAAAAACAGAAATGTAGAAATGTTTGCAAATTTATTAATAAAGAAAAACTGAAATATCACATGGTCATAAGTATTCAGACCCTTTGCTCAGTATTGAGTAGAAGCACCCTTTTGAGCTAGTACAGCCATGAGTCTTCTTGGGAATGATGCAACAAGTTTTTCACACCTGGATTTGGGGATCCTCTGCCATTCTTCCTTGCAGATCCTCTCCAGTTCCGTCAGGTTGGATGGTGAACAGCCATTTTCAGGTCTCTCCAGAGATGCTCAATTGGGTTTAGGTCAGGGCTCTGGCTGGGCCAGTCAAGAATGGTCACAGAGTTGTTCCGAAGCCACTCCTTTGTTATTTTAGCTGTGTGCTTAGGGTCATTGTCTTGTTGGAAGGTGAACCTTCGGCCCAGTCTGAGGTCCAGAGCACTCTGGAAGAGGTTTTCTTCCAGGATATCTCTGTACTTGGCCGCATTCATCTTTCCTTCAATTGCAACCAGTCGTCCTGTCCCTGCAGCTGACAAACACCCCCATAGCATGATGCTGCCACCACCATGTTTCACTGTTGGGATTGTATTGGGCAGGTGATGAGCAGTGCCTGGTTTTCTCCACACATACCGCTTAGAATCAACTCCAAAAAGTTCAATCTTGGTCTCATCAGACCAGAGAATCTTATTTCTCATAGTCTGGGAGTCCTTCATGTGTTTTTTGGCAAACTCTATGCGGGCTTTCATATGTCTTGCACTGAGGAGAGGCTTCCGTCGGGCCACTCTGCCATAAAGCCCCGACTGGTGGAGGGCTGCAGTGATAGTTGACTTTGTGGAACTTTCTCCCATCTCCCTACTGCATCTCTGGAGCTCAGCCACAGTGATCTTTGGGTTCTTCTTTACCTCTCTCACCAAGGCTCTTCTTCCACGATTGCTCAGTTTGGCTGGACGGCCAGGTCTAGGAAGAGTTCTGGTCGTCCCAAACTTCTTCCATTTAAGGATTATGGAGGCCACTGTGCTCGTAGGAACCTTGAGTGCTGCAGAAATTCTTTTGTAACCTTGGCCAGATCTGTGCCTTGCCACAATTCTGTCTCTGAGCTCCTTGGGCAGTTCCTTCGACCTCATGATTCTCATTTGCTCTGACATGCACTGTGAGCTGTAAGGTCTTATATAGACAGGTGTGCCTTTCCTAATCAAGTCCAATCAGTTTAATTAAACACAGCTGGACTCCAATGAAGGAGTAGAACCATCTCAAGGAGGATCAGAAGAAATGGACAGCATGTGAGTTAAATATGAGTGTCACAGCAAAGGGTCTGAATACTTATGACCATGTGATATTTCAGTTTTTCTTTATTAATAAATTTGCAAACATTTCTACATTTCTGTTTTTTTCTGTCAAGATGGGGTGCTGAGTGTATATTAATGAGAAATAAAATGAACTTTTTTGATTTTAGCAAATGGCTGCAATGAAACAAAGAGTGAAAAATTTAAAGGGGTCTGAATACTTTCCGTACCCACTGTATATCTATATTGTAGTAATACAGTGTTCAACCACATGTTGTGTGTCCCAGGCTCGGATCAAGTTCCCTATAGACTACCCTTACTCCCCACCTGCCTTCCGGTTCCTCACCAAGATGTGGCACCCCAACATCTATGAGGTAACGTGTCAAACCCTGATTTTATTTCATATCATTACATTTCATTCAACGTCTTTCACGTGTTGCACGATGAATCTCATAATATAAACGAGTTGCTTTCCTCTGTTTTTTTTAGAATGGAGACGTGTGCATCTCTATTTTGCACCCTCCAGTAGACGACCCGCAGAGCGGAGAGCTGCCTTCAGAGAGGTGGAATCCCACCCAGAATGTCCGGTTAGCACTCTCCCTCAATATCTCTCCTCGTGTGTCTCTCCTTTCTGGGTGCCTCCCTTCTTTGTCTTCTCTCAGCCACCTCAATGATTGACCTGACTCACACCCTTATCACGTGTCTTCGGTGGCGTCCCGTCAGTACCACATGTGTGTGATGTGACCTGTTTTTGGCCAGTGCTGTCATTAGATAGCTCCCTTTGTATGTTGGGTAGTTGCGCAATATTTGTATATCTGTAAAATGTGGAGGCGTTACCAAGCAGTTAAAAAAAGTTAAAATATTTCAACTGTTTGTTTGAATCAAAAGTGGCCTGTGGTGGATTCGTGTCAGAGTTCCATTTTTACCAAATTATTTATCAAACAAGAATTTATTAAGAGCCACGACATCAAGAAATTCTCCATCACGGCTAAAAATACATGCTGTGCTTAACTGAAACCACTTGAATCTTACTCAGGCACAACAAACACCATTAGATCTTATGATAAAAATACATTTCAAAATGATGTTGTGTTCTTCAATAGAGCAGCTCATAGTGTGTGGAACAATAGGTTATTTTACATTTATATCTGACCAAAATGATCAACACCATGTCAAATACGTGGGGATTAAATGTATTATGGTATGTAGTATCTATGTGAATGAGTCACATATGTGGTGATAATAACTTTCCTCAAGGGAACAATAACTAACTAATAATAACTAACTAAGACCTCAATAATAAACATATAGTTATATTAAAAAGATCTGGCCATTATAAGCTTCTTATATAATTGTTTTATATTGTATAATATAGTTACAATTGTTGATAAATACTGTACATTAATAAACTCTTAAAAATATCACTATAGCTGTGTACACTTACATTAAAGTATGTTATAAGCAACTATTTAAATGTTTGTATACAGATCATAAATGGGGGATTTCATGTCGGGTGTTATTTATTAGTTGATGGATATACAAATAGCAAATAACATGTTCACATTTGATAATCAAATATACAATTCACGTGTTTATATCCTGTTGAAAAACTGCCATTTTATATCATTATAATTTAAGTATATATATTCATATTTTTTCACCTTTTTGTTCTCTTCCAGGACGATTTTGCTGAGTGTGATCTCGCTGCTGAATGAACCCAACACCTTCTCCCCCGCCAACGTGGACGCCTCCGTCATGTACCGCAAATGGAGGGACAGCAGGGGCAAGGACCGGGAATACGTAGAGATCATCAGGTAAACACTCGCACTCACAAGAGTAGGCCGCGTTTAAAAAGCCTCTTTGTCAAGTGCCCAGTCGTCCTATGTCTTCTTCACTATCTCCCTCAGAAAACAGGTGTTGGCCACCAAGGCGGAAGCTGAGCGCGACGGCGTGAAGGTGCCCACCACGCTGGCCGAGTACTGCGTCCGCACGCGGGTCCCGGCCCCCGACGAAGGCTCCGACCTCTTCTATGACTATTACTACGACGACGACGACGTGGACGGCGAGGACGGCGACTGCTGCTACGACGAAGACGACTCGGGCAACGAGGAGTCGTGACATGCTTTTTAAACGGCACCCCAACCGTGGCTGACACATGCTACCCGTTTTTTTTTTTTTCTCTCTGGGTTGCCAGAAATTCTTGGGTCGACACCCAAGAAAGATTTGAAGCTTCCCACTTCTAAACCAATGAAAAGAGCTGTTGTTGTGTCTCCCGGGTCTCTGAATTATTTTCAGAGGCGAAAATCGATGCACTGTTGTAGAGGAGTCAGAAATAGTCAGATTTGCACCAGCACAAAAGTCACCAGTTTCCTCCGTTATCATTTTCATTATCACCTAAAACCTTACTGTCAGAGAATATTACTTCATCCTCTTGAGTTGTCCGGCCTCCTGTACAGTACACAGTGTTGTGGGGTTAATACCACTTTTAACAATCGCAACATTTGCACTGGTGCAAACACCTCCAAACTTTACTCAGCATCTCTCTCTCTCTCTCTCTCTCTCGCATATCTTTATTTCCCTAATTGTAACCGGGTGTTGCTCACCAGTAGATTGAGGAACAACCCATTGAATCAGACATTTCCAAGTTTCACAATCTGCCCGGGCTTCCATATGACGGGATGTCACAGGACGATGTTTTCAAAGTTCTTGTGCATGCCGGAACACGATCGGAAGCTTTTCGTCCCTTTTTACTGATGGACCGCTGACCTACATCGGGATCCGTTTTCAGCTCGCTGAGAAGAAAGACTAGTGTTGACCGGGATGCCAGAGAACTTTGTGTCTGGAGGACCAGCTGGCAAAGCTGAGTCAGTGGGTCAAACCCTCACGTGAACAGTTTTAGTAACAAGAAACTGATCTTTTGCTGTGTTTTCTTCTGGTTACTGTTGGATGTGGTTCTGTGTCATTTTGAGTGTGGGGTTATGTTATTTGAAGTAGCTCAGATTTAATAGTTAATGTAGGGAAGTTATTCAGTGGGGGGGCAGAACTAATTACTGATCAGAAATGTATATCCTCCTTTGCTCTCTGAGAGGCCCGACGGAGCCAAAGACACGAAGCAGTGAAAAAGAAAAGCCCAAACTGTTCTCGTCTTTGGTTGCTCTCTTGCAGGCTTCGTTATTTTAGTCTCTTTCTTTGGTTTGACATTATGCCTGCAATCTTTTGCTTGCAATGATTCATGTGATGAGATTTGGTTTGATTGGCCTAAAAAAATGCTTCTATAGGAAAAATGTCTGTCAAAAAGTGTTGTTGCCGTATCGGTCCGAATTATCAAAGTTTTTCAGCCCCTGAAGTGAGAGAACAAGGCCGTCATGTTCTGTTTTCATTTCTATTCTTTGTGTCAGCAGAGAGTAGACGGGTTTTGATATCATTTTTAGAGTGCATGGGGTCTTTTTTTGTGTATTTTTGCATAAGCAATATTGTTTGTTTGAATTAACTCAAATTAGGACTTCATACTGAATTTCTCAGGATAATGAATTGCATAATGACAAAACAATTAATACAAGCATCTATTTTACTCTTTTAGGTTGGTCTTCAGAGTTGGTTTACAGCTTCAACAGGAACCATAACTGATATGCACATGTAGCTGTATGTATGATTGATGTATTGTTTTATTCACCTGTGTTTTATTTTTTATTTTCGGCTATTTAAACTGAAAAATAAAGATTTATTGGGAAAAAAATGAACAGTCTTGCAGTGCTTGGATTGGTTGCACTTTCAATATTGGCTATCTTAAAAGTAGTTTTCAAAATATATTCACCTTTGATTTTATTAAAACTGTCTTTAAGGATTGATTGCCCTGCACAAACTCCATGGTGTACTGCGTCACAATATTCCCTCTCTGGTATGAATGTAGATTGAAAGGTGAATCTGCACTATGTTGCATATGTATGCATGATAACAGGCCCGTTTGTCGAAGCCTGCAGTAAAACAGACAATCTGTCGTCTATAGATATGACTATCTGTCATGTTAGTGGTTATTTTTATAATGTAGGAAATCTATTAGTAATTGAGAAGAAAATTATTCTATCATGATTGTGAAGGCATGGTGCTGCATTCAAGTCACACGGGAAAATTGCGTATTATCTTCATAGTTTAAAGCCACAGCCTTCTGAGTGAATACTTCTTTTGAAGCCCTGAAGAGGTCGTGCCCAACTTGCTGTATTTTTGGTTTATATGTCTGATATAAGTGTCCACCATAAGCTGTGAAGCTTCATAGATTCAAATATAGTTCATAAAGAGAATACAAAAGCTCAAAATGCTGCATTAGGAGTAGGCCGAGGCATGCGACTGGGCCTTCCTGATAGGTACTTCATAAACTTAGATACATTTAAGTTTGTGTTTTCGCCACACTATGTCCAATTTTGCAGTGCACGATTTGTGAAACCCGGTGTGATAACGGGATTTTATGTGAAAAGTAAACATTCTTCGATGGTTCGTTTCCGGGGTGGACGGGGAGATCTCGTGCATTTTCCCAACTCTTAGAACGCAGCTCACGTTGTCGCTTAGAGATGACGTCAGCCAAACCACACGATTAAAGAAACGCTTGTGAGATTATTCGTCTCTACGATACAGGAACAACGTCCTACACAACAATAATAAAGAGACCAACACCAGCCATGTCTGTGAACTATGCTGCTGGCCTCTCACCGTACGCAGACAAAGGAGTGTGTGGACTTCCTGAGGTAAAATAAATCGACTGTGGGCTAACGTTGTGTGGTTAGCTGCTAGCAGGTTAGCCATGATGTCTGCTTCATCTTTAGGATGATAAATTGAAAATAATAATAAAATACATTTGAGTAGCAATACGTTGATATCATCCAAAGGTTCTGCTTTCAAGTGTTGACCGAAGAAAACTTAAAGCCAGCAGCAGAAAGCCCTTTAAGCATCACCGTTATTGGTCTTTGTTAAGAATGGGTCCATTCATTTTACACCATTCCCTCACGTGCAATCAATGTTCTAACGTTAGCTGAACTAGCAATGAATACTTTACCCTGTAATGTCACGTTATATGTTAAATATTGTCTGCAAAAAGCCACTGTCCCCAGTTTGGTGTTGTAATTTCATGTTTTACATGAAAGACTTTCACTGAAGATTGGATTTAAAGAGAGGCCCAAACTAGTCACTTCAGCAATCAGATAAAGTTGAGAA
The DNA here is from genome assembly GCF_004355925.1 of Anarrhichthys ocellatus. Lineage (NCBI taxonomy): Eukaryota > Metazoa > Chordata > Actinopteri > Perciformes > Anarhichadidae > Anarrhichthys > Anarrhichthys ocellatus. Next base: position 5,896,488 of record NW_022280045.1, on the reverse strand, counting down.
GTAAAGGGGCAATACCTTTACTCTGAAATCGTGAATAGCAGAAGTATAAAGATGCAGAAAAATTGATGAACTGTACATTGAATATATTGTATTACTTTCCACCCTAAACATAATGTGACACTCTCTGTTCCAGCTTTGTTATATACTTTACAATTCTGTCTTCAAAGCTGTTCCATGTTTAGTAAAATCTCTGCTCAGGTACAACAGTAATTCACCTGTCACTTAAAAATAAAAGACAATAACAGGAAATGGCAGAAGGGAATGTGTGAGGTGCAGAACATTTAAAAGTTATCCAACTTGAAAGACGCACCAAGCGTAAAACCCAGAGCAACGTTTCTTGAGTAATTCTCAAGTTGTAGTAGCTCGTGTCCCACTGGAGATATCGGGTTAGATTACAAAGTCTAGCACGCTCTCCCCCATGAGTGATTTGCGGCAACGCTTACAGGAAAAGACACTACATTAAAACTGCAACATGAAACAAGATATTCATATGTGTGTTTGTTATTGTAACATCATGAACATTCGTACTTGTTCTGTATTGACGAGCTGCGTGACTGTGAATGCTTTGGCCTTTTATGGCTTCAGTTCAAACTGAACAGGGAATCTCTTCGCCTGCAGGGCCTTTACACCGACATTGTTTAGATGAAATACTGTATGAAAGCATCCCCTCTCGACCTGCGTCGTTCCTAAATGCTCCTGATATTTAGGCATTGTATCAGAAATTATGTGATATTTGATTGTGCCAGCTGTTTTAACCTGATGCCTGCTGCTCTGTGGCAGGTGTTTGACAGCCCTGAGGAGCTGAAGGCGAAGGTGGAGACCCTCGCCCAGTTGGTAAAAGAATCTCAATACTTGGTTGTCCACTCTGGAGCCGGAATCAGCACCTCAACAGGCATCCCCGACTTCAGGTGAGGCACAAATCTTTGGAGAGATTATGATAATGTACATAACGTAGTGGAGATTCCTTAATTTTCCTGTTTTGAATTGAAGTTACTGTCTACCTTTCCTTGGCATTAATCTGCTTTTGGATTAAAATGGCAAATTGATTATATGAATATATATATAAATGGATTATATAACATTGCAAGTCTGAAGATAACTTGTGGACAACTACCAACCTTATGCCACAGCATCTAATACAAAATACTGTTTTCAAATAAACTGCATAATCAGTGAATCCAGGCCAGAAATGACATAATGTGAATCTTCACTTAGCCTCCTGCTTTCTCTTGTAGTACCACTGTATGAGCAGATGAGGGCAGTACTTGTTTATTATTTGTTGACTCCAGCTCTTTGTAAAACAATATCTCACACACATCAGTGTGTGTTCCTCCATTATAGTGCAAGAATCTCCTTTGATATTCTGCAGACACGTATTTTTCCGTAATAGTCGAGCTGTGGCACAGAAGATGGACAACTTTTTACTCATTCATTGAATTCATTCTGGTGTGAATGTCGGATATTTACAAGTGAGAATTCATACTTTTGTAGATGTTTGCTGGAGACCTGACTAATTAATGCTTGATTGGTCTTCCTGTCAGTCAGGTAGACTCGAGCTTTGACGGCGATATCATTAAAGCCAAGGTTCCTACATCAGGCACACCAACACACGTGATATTCCCACTGCTGCCATGCACACACACACACACACACACACACACACACACACACACACACACACTTTCCCCAGCTGACAGGTACAAAGTCAGCCCCTGGGGTTGGTATTATTGACGACATTTACCTTGTATACACCTGCTGTGTAATACGTGACGTACAGGCCACTCCGTTAACGTCGGTACGTCTTTGAACTGGTCTTGGCTGAGGGGGCAATGAATCCTATTGGTGTTGAGAGATGATGCTGTGTTGATGATTCACTGGATGCGTTTCCTCATCTGATGCATAAAGATAAGTTGTGTATCCTCGAGGTAACTGTGAGTGTTTCAAACAGCAGTACTGACAGGTCCGCTGTGTTCATCCCTCATTTAGACACTCAAAACTCCTCCTCTTAGATTCTTTTGATACTCAACCATGAATACATACCCATTCCCCACACACCAGTTGTAGACACGAAATGCCTCCAGTCCACCCACTGCATTACAACCTGTCCACTCCTGATTAAAGCTACCAGTCCTCTCTTCATCACTATATTCTCTTCCAGGGGTCCAAAAGGTGTGTGGACGTTAGAAGAAAAGGGTGAGTCACCTCACTTTGACATCACATTTGAAGATGCCCGACCTAGCTTGACTCACATGGCCCTCCTGGGGCTGCAGAGGGCCGGCTTCCTCAAGTATCTCATCAGCCAGAATGTGGACGGCCTACACGTCCGATCAGGCTTCCCCAGGTAACCCCGCCCCGCCTCCTGTAGCATGACGCACACTCAAGTAGCTCACTCAAGCCATTGCTGTTAGTGGGCACGGGGCGATGCAATATCTCACAGGCGAGCCACGTAGCACCAAGTAGCACTCACAGGTGCAGAGTAAGCTTATTTTAGTAATAGTACTAATAGTAAATATTTTTTTTTATTTTCTGAATGTGTAGCTGATCTATAACCCGTCGGTACGAGCCTCCGTTTGTGCCAGCGAGGGAAACGGTAGAACAGATTCTTCACTGCAGTGAAAATGTGTTTGAAAGGCTGAATGCCAACAAGTGTGGATTGAAGCAGAATGTTTCACAGATAAAAACACGTTGTTGAAATGATTACATCCGTCTTTTCTTTTGGACTCTACAAACTCAGGAGTTATTGGAAATGTTTGGATCACAACAGTCTCTCACATTCCTACGCAGCCACCACTGGAGTCTAATTACACAAATAGTAGCCCATAATATTCACTACCGAGCCTGTTTGTAACCGGTACCGACAACGTATTTTCACTTCACATCTCCGTTGCACTGCTTCAGAATGACTGCAGGGGAAACACTAAATGTCTTTGATTTAGGATTTGAATGTCAACGTTATGAACGTTCAAACTATTTGGTACACACGGTACCTTTTTAAAGCAGTATTGTTTTTTTTCCCCACAATAAGCTGTAAATGCAACACTGTTGGGCTGAAAACAATTATTTTCATAATTAATTTATCTGCTTGTTACAGTGTTGTACTGGACTTTCCATTTATCTATAAATCATTTGGTTTATAAAACTTTAGAAAAGTTTTCATTTAAAAAAAATGACTTAAACAATGAATTGATTGTCAAAATAGTTGGCAATTGATTTTCAGTTGATTGATTAATTGTAACAGCTCTACAACATATCACCTAAAACTATTCACCCACTCGGCAGACACAGAGCAGCATGAGCATTCATTTGGATCCACCTTTCTAACTGCTCCACTCTTTGAACCAGCTGTGCTAACTTTTTGCCGGTTGGTGCTGGTCAGGTAGCGTGTCGTCGTCTTTAAGAACTTGTTTTCTAAAAGCCGCTGCTGCTGGAAACGAGGTGGATAAGAGCAGCGAGAGTGAACCATAAAACCAAAACAATGGGCTGGAAGACGCTAAAGAGCAGCACTGAGTTTAGGGGAACTGCAGAGCCGGGGATCAATCACTCTGGATTGTTCACTGCAAGTCACCATGTTCCCCATTTAGATGTAGTCAGTTGACCTAATGTTAGTATAAAAATACTCATTAGTGCAGCTTTAAAGATGTATCATCCCATCAAACACTATGACTGCAGCAAATGTCCTCGTTTTCACAAAGTTCTCCATATATGTGAGAGGAAAAGGTTCTCCATTTGCAAATATATGTTAGATTGTAGATCGTGTTAGATTACATCGCTGTGCAGAGTGATTTTGAGTTGAAGCAGAGCGAGAGGAGTGGACGTGAGGTATTTATTAAGAGGAAAAGTTAACTTGTTCAGAACATGCAGTGAATTCCTTAATGTGGAGGAAACGACCACACTATAGTTAGTTTTATCTTTACTCATTTCTCATATACAAATATATACAGCGTTGTAAGTCCTGTGAGAGAACCATATTGTTGTTGAATATGAAGCTGCTGCTTTGTGATAACAGCTGGACCAGCGGGAGACATGAGGAGCTCTTTAAATGCAGCTCAAGTGAGTTCAAACGAGGCTCGAGTGTCGTGGGACATGTTTGTTCTGTCTCCGGACTAACCGAAGGACAATAATCCAATTCTTTATTCAGCACATTAACCCGTCCATTACGCGCATCGGAAGCGGAAGGCTTGGTTTCCCTGGAAGTCATTTGTTTTCCTCTACACTCCCATCGGTCAGAACGGTAGTTCTCTGAGGAAATCATTGAGGCAGCGGACAAACTGGTGAAGTGAACTGGTTGTCAGTGGAATACAGAAATGAATATCTTGAGGCCTCAGAATATTAATCAGAGAGGGACTGCAGAGAAGTTCTGTGGAAGAGTCTGGACATTCATTTTTGGAGACAATTAAAAACAATGAAATATGATCTTTTGAATCTTCTAGGGATGTGTTATCAGAGCTCCATGGAAACATGTTTGTGGAGGAGTGTGAGAAGTGTGGCAGGTATGTACACACACACACACACTTTGATCTTAAACTGTTTGTACAAACTGCAAATGATGTGCAATTAAGTCTCCGATACCCTTAAAGAGCGTTCCCAGAATCCTGTTGAGTCCACATCTTGAAGACAACTGTCTGTAGTCAAAAGTTGTCTGTTCTATCTAATCGATACTATCGTGGTTATGTGCACGAACTCGTGCGTATAAATGCTTGTAACTCGACTAAAGCTGCTCTGGACGGACAGAGACGTGACCTGTAGGAGTCTTGGTTTTCTAGGCAGTACGTCAGAGAGAAGGTGATCGGCGTGATGGGACTGAAGCCCACAGGACGTCACTGCGATGTGCTGCGATCCAGAGGGCTGAGAGCCTGCAGGTGACGCATGCTTTCACTGCATTTTGAAATATCCAGTAATGAACTATGATCCATTTATCAGTATCACAGAGTATCCTTTTACCGAAACAGAGGGAAGCTGATCAGCACTATACTGGACTGGGAGGAGGCTCTTCCTGACAGTGACTTGAACAGAGCAGAGGATGCCAGCAGGTGAGACAAATAGAATTGCAGCTCCATTGTTTCCTTATTATACTCTTATTATACTATTGTCTGTTTTGGGTTTGATTCAGTATTTGTCTTGATAACCTGGTTACACACAGCACATTCTCTTATCTATCCAGATATTCCTGTTTCATGTCACATGTCATAGTTCAAACGTGTCCTGCGAACTGAAAAATGTGAATTTATGTGTGTGATGCATTTGCTTTATTTTTCTGTCAGCGTCCTGATGTGAAAATGCTTCACAGTCTGCTTTAACGTTACCATTTCTCTCTTTTTAATGTTTCTGTCAATGTTTCCATGCAATCCTTCAACCCCAACAACGGTTTACTGTGCGTCTACAAAACGGCAAGATGAAAGTTTGTGTTTCACCTTGATGTTAATGACCATTAATAGATGCATAGTAACATTTAAACTACAAAGACAAGCTTTGGAGCTCTAACTGTGCGATGTGTTGTGTACTTGTAGAACTGGAGCTGCTGTGTTTTGGCTCTTTCATTCATTATGACACAGCGCAGTGAGCAGTGGAGTGTGTGGAGTGTGTGGTCTGGGCCTCTCATGTATCACCATTACATCTGAGTCACAGCGCTAAGCACCCGTTTCTCTAAAAGAAAAAAAAAGCAATCTTTGAAATCATTTTTCAACACTTATGGCTGTTCTCAAGGTGTTTCAAGGATCCTTAAAGAAAGAAATGCATTATTTTCCTCATACCGTCTGAATATACCTTCAGTCTCTATAAGCGTCCCTCCTCTGAAAGAAATCCAGTTTCCTCTGATTGTGCTCGTGAGAAGAATACGGTGCACCTTTGCAAAGATAGTTCTCTCGCTGCGGTGTATTCTGATGAGTCTGCATGAAGGGGAACCGAATCTGAATGGCTTGTTGAATCCAGGCAGCCAATGAAAGACTGTCTGGGTCGTCTTATTTCACAGCTTGTGGGCGGGTAGGATCTCCAGATGCCCAAATGTGTGAGCACAAGCACTGATAAAGGGAGTTTTTAATGATATGTTTTGACTGACATTGCGATATGATTTGTTATGTTCGAGGGAATGGTAATTATTACATCTTTATAATACTTTGAACATGTTTTTTGAGGGGATCTGTACCAAACAAAGATGTCTGTCTTTTCTCACAACCAAACATTTCTATCAGCATTGGAAACTCAGCGACTCCCTTAATTTCAGGACATATTTTCTACTGTCTGTCCCCAGACGAGCCGACCTGGCGCTGACGCTCGGCACCTCCCTGCAGATCAAACCCAGCGGAGACCTTCCACTTCTCACCAAGCGCAAAGGAGGAAAACTGGCCATCGTGAACCTGCAGCCCACGAAACACGTCAGTCCCATTAACGCACCACCACCTGACACACACACACGTGTGTGCGTGTGTGTGTGGAAACATGAGATGGCAACATCAAAGGCTACATTGTGTTTACGTTCTGCTCATGTGCCCTGTCCGGCATCTCCAGGTTTTACCGTTTCACCGTCGTACATTTTCTGTTTTTGTAGGACAAGCACGCGCACCTGCGTATCCACAGCTACGTGGACGATGTCATGAAACAACTGATGGAGCTGCTGGGATTGGACATCCCAAAGTGGGAGGGTCCGACTGTCTGCGAGAGCTCCAAAGCCACCGCCGAGTCCACCACCGATGTCAAACCACCGTGTGCAGTCACAGCGAAGAAGAAGAAGGTGAAAAGGGAGCTGGTTAAGGAGGAGAGGCAAGGAGACACGACGGCACTAACAGACGATGGGAGTGTTAAGGAGGAGGCGGTCCCTGTAAAGAGGGAGAGAGCGGACTCCCCAGTCGAGTTAAAAGAGGAGAAATAGCCTCAGGTAACACAAACCCGTCCAGAAATAGACTTTACAACAAAAGCGGCTCGGTTTGATCAGTTTGAGTACAACGATTCTTCTCCTCTGACACGCTCTGGAGCAAAGACTCTTTATTACCACAGCGGTTTTGTTTTTTAAATCCCCCTTACAGCCACGACACACAGCGACATGAAACTGACTCCTCGGCTGAAAGCTCCAAAGTTGAACACCCGATAAAGTGAAATTAGCTACGTGATTGTGTCCAGGGTAGAAGGATGACTCCTCATTATGTGGACGTTTGAGTGAGTGGAGTTTTCTTTTTCATTTCTGGTCCAACAACATGCCTTAAGAGTACATTTACTAATACATGACCCACCTCGGGGCTTTATTTTGCTTTGAGAACCAAACTTTAGCAGACAAGACC
>NW_022280045.1:5851893-5884217 GCF_004355925.1 Anarrhichthys ocellatus | reverse complement strand
AACTCCAAGTCAATCACACTTCTGTGAAATCAAACTGCCCACTTAGGAAGGAACACTGACAATCAATTTCACATGCTGTTGTGCAAATGGAATAGACAACAGGTGGAAATTATAGGCAATTAGCAAGACAGACACCCCCAATAAAGGAGTGGTTCTGCAGGTGGTGACCACAGACCACTTCTCAGTTCCTATGCTTTCTGGCTGAAGTTTTGGTCACTTTTGAATGCTGGCGGTGCTTTCACTCTAGTGGTAGCATGAGACGGAGTCTACAACCCACACAAGTGGCTCAGGTAGTGCAGCTCATCCAGGATGGCACATCAATGCGAGCTGTGGCAAGAAGGTTTGCGGTGTCTGTCAGCGTAGTGTCCAGAGCATGGAGGCGCTACCAGGAGACAGGCCAGTACATCAGGAGACGTGGAGGAGGCCGTAGGAGGGCAACAACCCAGCAGCAGGACCGCTACCTCCACCTTTGTGCAAGGAGGAACAGCAGGAGCACTGCCAGAGCCCTGCAAAATGACCTCCAGCAGGCCACAAATGTGCATGTGTCTGCTCAAACGGTCAGAAACAGACTCCATGAGGGTGGTATGAGGGCCCGACGTCCACAGGTGGGGGTTGTGCTTACAGCCCAACACCGGGCAGGACATTTGGCATTTGCCAGAGAACACCAAGATTGGCAACTTCGCCACAGGCACCCTGTGCTCTTCACAGATGAAAGCAGGTTCACACTGAGCACATGTGACAGACGTGACAGAGTCTGGAGACGCCGTGGAGAACGTTCTGCTGCCTGCAACATCCTCCAGCATGACCGGTTTGGCGGTGGGTCAGTAATGGTGTGGGGTGGCATTTCTTTGGAGGGCCGCACAGCCCTCCATGTGCTCGCCAGAGGTAGCCTGACTGCCATTAGGTACCGAGATGAGATCCTCAGACCCCTTGTGAGACCATATGCCGGTGCGGTTGGCCCTGGGTTCCTCCTAATGCAAGACAATGCTAGACCTCATGTGGCTGGAGTGTGTCAGCAGTTCCTGCAAGACGAAGGCATTGATGCTATGGACTGGCCCGCCCGTTCCCCAGACCTGAATCCAATTGAGCACATCTGGGACATCATGTCTCGCTCCATCCACCAACGCCACGTTGCACCACAGACTGTCCAGGAGTTGGCGGATGCTTTAGTCCAGGTCTGGGAGGAGATCCCTCAGGAGACCATCCGCCACCTCATCAGGAGCATGCCCAGGCGTGTAGGGAGGTCATACAGGCACGTGGAGGCCACACACACTACTGAGCCTCATTTGGACTTGTGTTAAGGACATTACATCAAAGTTGGATCAGCCTGTAGTGTGTTTTTCCACTTCAATTTTGAGTGTGACTCCAAATCCAGACCTCCATGGGTTAATAAATTTCATTTTCATTGATAATTTTTGTGTGATTTTGTTGTCAGCACATTCAACTATGTAAAGAACAAAGTATTTAATAAGACTATTTCATTCATTCAGATCTAGGATGTGTTGCTTAAGTGTTCCCTATTATTTTTTTGAGCAGTGTATGTATGTATGTATGTATATATATGTATGTATGTATATGTATGTATGTATGTGTACGTATGTATATGTATGTATGTGTATATATGTATGACTTTTAGCAATAAACACATTAAGTTCCTGGTAGAAGCTCCTGTGTATATGCGCTGTATGTTGAGTGCTGTCTAACAGCAGTGACCTAGTTACAAATGTGAACGTTTGAAAGGAAATGGCGACTGCATGCGTTTGATTACTTGAGATAATGGTATGAAACCTCATTAACATCTCCAAGGGTACACATTTTAACACTTTGGTAGTTATAAAATGTAATTATGCTTCGCTGCAAAAGTCATGGACGGAGGACCAAAAACCCACAACAGGTGTTTGTAGATGATTACTGCCGTAAACACGTTGCTGAGTATGCGTCATCCCATTAAGACCTTTTGTCTCTTCACATTTGGAAACAAGATCAAACGTAACAGCTGCTACTCAAACACACACCGAGTCCAACGTTGTGCTCAGTGAATGGCTCATTACACAGTCCTCATTACAGCTCTGACTGTGCTGATGAGCTAACGGTTCTTACTCTACCCTCTGAATGTTATCCGCCTCTTTTTATGCCTCTGGGACAACAGGAGCCATTTTGTTTCCTGCTCCGTCAGTCTTTCCAGTCAATTAGGACATGAGGAGTTTTGAGACAAACTGTTGAACTGAGCCGTGTTGTTGTTTAAAAAAAATTTAAGAATGAAACGGCTCATGATTGTGATGAAGTACCTTCATCTGTGAGGGATTTTGTTCTCTAGATTTGCCAAGATGTTGTTTTATCCGTCAACAATTTGACAGTTGAGTTTTTGAGAAAATTAACTATATTGTCAAATTTATCGCCAATAGATTTACTTATTGTAAAAGAGGATTTTAGCCCAAATTTGAGCGCATTAGTTACATTTTCAGTATTCTCAAACATTAACAAGTGAACTCAATAACTGAAATTAAGTTTGATGCTCCCTGTGGACAAAAGTGTTTCTCTTTAGAAAACCTCTCCTCTCTTACTGCAGCGGGGTCCACTCGGTCCTGGTTCTGGGTCTTCAGTGCCTCCCTTCCCTCCAGGGGACCCTAGCAATACTGCCTGGGCATAGTAACTGATGAGTCTGAGTCTTCTCACTGATGTTTACGTAGGTCATACAGAGGCATCATTATTAAATTGTCATCGTCACATTTCGGGATGTGGTGGAACAGGGAAACCACAGGAGACATAAGTCTCTAAAACTTGATTTACCTGATCAGTTCAAAGGACGGGAAACGGATAGTAAAGCGTAGCGTCTCTCCCCGACAGCACTCACAGATGACGGAGTAGATCAGAGCCGAATGCTCTGAGCATCTGTGTAACAGTCGGAGACAAACTTGTGAGGAGGCACAGCACTGAAGAACTGCATGAAACCATTTCTGCAGTGTTTATGTTCTCAGGCTCCATCATTAGAAATTGTAAACTTTATACATCGCCAGACAGATTCTTCCTTCAGCTGCTCCAGTTGTTTCAGCACTTCATAAGTCCGTGCCAAATGGCAGAATGGACATCAGGAGTCAGCGACAGCATGCCCGGGGGCCGGCACAAAGCGAGTAAAAAGACTGCATTAAAGATTTGTTGTTAGACTCAAACTCCTCAGTTGTAATTCAAAGTGAAGCGTCTGGAGGAAAGCAGGCACAGCTCACTAACCATTAACATGAACCCTGCTGTGGAGCACCGGGGAGGCGGCTTCCTGCTGTGTGAGAGAGTTCACCTGGCAGTTACGGAGACGCTTTTAAGGAAGGTGAGAACATTCACCAAACCTCTTTCGAAGAAATTTATTCTTAAAGCCCACATGTGCAGTTTTAGGGACGATTCTGACATTCGGTATAAGAGTGTGTTATGTTACTAATGCTACTAAAGATGACAACGCTTTAAGCGTCCCAGCAGAAGTAGCTCCACTTCAGGACTATTTAAGGTTTATTTCATGTTTGGAGTCCGGTACTCCGCCCTCTTCCGTTCTTGACTCAACTCTCTCAACTTTTCTTTTCATGCTAATTAGGATCAACCGGCATGCGCTTTAAGTTTCCAAGGACAATGGGATTCATCATTATAAGAACGTAGCTACGAACAATTCTGTGGTTTAACAACATGACATGAATGTGAAGGAGACTTTTCTTTGGCTCTTTCTCAGTGAACGGAGCAAAAGCGGTCAGACAACCCTGCTGCTGAGGGTCTAACACCGTCCTGAGTGGGCTGAGTTTGTGCTCCGACATGGCCACATATCATTTAGTCAATCAGGATCCAGAGTGTGGAGTCCTTCTCATTACAGGAATGTGTGTTTACAGTCTAATAAAGAGGCTCCCATTCAGCATATAAATCAGCTCAAGCACAATTACAACTGGCAGCTGTCGGTTAAGGTCGAATGAACCTTTTAACTCGTTTTAATGAGAAACATTATACTACGGACATGTTTGTCCCTCTTGAAAGAGAAGCATGACCTCGTCTATGCTCTTTGAAAGCAATTTAATTGTCGTATAAAAGTAACAGCACTAACGGCTGCATTCAGATTCATCACCCCAGTACTGATGGAGGTTAATCCCCCCCTGAGAGAGGCATGTTTTTGTTCCTTCTGCGTGTGCTGCAACACAATCGTAATATCAATTATCTGGTCTCAGAAAAAGATCTAACATAACAAAGCAGCAAATGCAGTCACATAAAACTAAGGAGAAAGAAGGGTCACCATTTAGCTATGGGTTTTAACATAACATCACACATCTAGAGAAGATGCTTCTTGAGCTTGTATTTGCTTTAAAGCATCAATCCATACCGTCCATACTTGGACATATAAGGATGACAACTGGCTTCCATCAGTGCGGTTCTGTGAATGACTCCCTGTGCTTGAAGATGAATAGCTGGGCCCTCGTAAGATTGTGGCCCTTGTTCCTGTTCGGATGTCGCTTGTTTTCTGTTTTCTGTTCTGAGATAGAAAGAGCGATGTGCTGTTCCTGCTCTGTTCATTGTGCAGAATTTGATGAGAAAACTGTCACGTTACAAAGCGAGTCCCCGGGAACAAACATTAAATCAGACGCAATAATAACAGAAGATTTTCTTTTGATGGCACAGCGAACAGCAAAGTGTTCTTTGGACAAGAGAACGAGAGAATGAATGCAATGCGTGTTCTGAAATCACACCTTTTGATTGTTTTTCTTTCACAGAAAATAAGTAATTTCTACCAAATTGGCACACGATGGGCGGACTGTGGTGGAGGATGTGTGTGGTGTTTGCACGTCAGCTGAAGATGGTTATCCGTGTTCAGAATTTAAAGGTTGCAAAAGGGCAGAAAATGTGGAGCAGCTTTTATGCGGTTGACTCATTTTCTTGGTCTTCGCGGTGTCGCGGCTGCAGACGACATTAACTTTCCAGAGACGTCACTGAACTCTTTTGTCCTCTCGTTTTATTTAATGTCACTTTACATACGTGTAATCACAAAAAAACATGCCCAGCGGTACAAGCAAGGCAGACACCGAGAGACATGACGATGCACAGCGGAGTTAGCAACAATAACACAAATCAATATTAAGCACATCAATCCGTGGACACGTAGGAATGACACATATGACAATGTAACAATCTCACGGTTGCCTGTGTAGGTGTTTGAGGTGAAAGGTACAAAAATCACTTGAACTATTCAAACATCACTCTGCATTTAGTTTGATTGTGCCAAATAAGAAACCCGACAACAGTGTAACTAAGAGCCGGCTCATCATTGACAGCAATGTACTCATGTCACCAAGGAGATTACTTCCATAGTGCTATGTAAAGTGTGTGTGTGTGTGTGTGTGTGTGTGTGTGTCCACTTTGAGGGCTGAACTGAATTTGGAGGGATCACAGTGTCTTACAGCCACATGATTAGAAAATGGCACCAAATAAAATATGGCACATAAAGGAACATTTTCTTTAGTAGTAGACATTTTGGGAAATGCCTTTTTTCTTGAGTTTCACACAAAGACTGGAAACGGAAACAGCGAGCCCGGTTCTGTCCAAAGGCAATTACATCCATCTACCAGCACCTCTGAACACAAATTAAAGCAAAAGTGTGTAGCATTTAGGGGGATCTATTGGCAGACATGTAATATAACATTCATAACTATGTTTTCATTAGTGTATAGTCATCTGAAAATAAAAATGGCGTTTTCATTACCTTAGAACAAGTCCTTGATATCTACATAGAGAGCGGTTCCTCTTCAAGCGGTCCGCCATGTTTCTACAGAAGCCCAGAACGGACAAACCAAACACTGGCTCTAGAGGGGGGCCTTTTGTATTTTCACGTTAGCTGAGGGCCTTCGCAGCTCTCCGACATGCTAGTGAAACGGCTGTAAAGTGAGCCGCAGAGTGCAAAACCGTGGTAACACCAGCTGCCGTCTGAATTTCGTCGCTCCTAAAGTAGGTGAGGCGAAGGTCCTGAAAGACACCACGGCGTTGCCACGGTTTTACTTGGTGGCTCACGTTCCCGGTGCCTTTGGATAGAGCCAGGACGGCTGTTCCCGCCTGTTTCCTGCCTTTGTGCTCAGCTAAGACAACAACCTGCTGGCATAGCTTCATTTTCAGCCTGCAAACATAAAGGGGTGGTAATAATCTTCAAAGGGAATAATTGCATTCACCATGACGTCAAATTGTTCCTTTTAGTGAATCACACATTGATGTCTTTGTGCATCATAACCAGGCCGGGTGGGGCTTCCTCCACCCTCCTCCCTCTCAGGGCCTGAGTGAGAACATTTCGGATGGAGCGAGACACTCTCAGCAGGAGCTCCTTCAGTCCAGCTCTGTACTCTTTTCGGATCAGGCAGTAGAGCACCGGGTTAAGACAGCTGTTTGCGTGAGCTAAGCACACAGTCAGGGGGAAGGCGTACGCCTGGGTGTTGTAGAAGGCTTTACTGAAGGGCACCAGGTCAAATTTGATGAGCACCCCCCACAGGGTGAGAGCCTGGTTGGGCAGCCAACAGATGAAGAAGGACAGAACTACGATGGTTACAGAGCGGGTGACTTTGGAGCGGCGGCGGTGGCGTCCTCTCTCGCACTCGGACCTCTCTGTGACACTCGCGCTGACCGTGCTGCCTACGATGCGCCGGCTCAGGATGAATCTCAGGAGGAGCAGGTAGCACACGGAGATGACAATCAGGGGAACCACAAATCCCAGGAGGACTTTCTGTATTTGATAGAGTCCGAGCAGGACTTGAGGATCCCAGTGGCTGGAGTCTGAGTCGGAGAACCGCACTAAGCACAGCTCATCGTCTATAGACACCTGTAAACACAACGACAACCGCGTGAGAGGTTTCACACCCAAAACGCAAAGAAAGACGTGGACGTTCGGTCTGATTTCAACAAACCTGGACTGTGGTGGAGTAGAACACATGAGGCAGCGTAGCCACAAGCGACACCAACCAAATGGTTAAACTGGCCCACTTGGCACGAGCGGTGCCGATCTGAGGGCTGCCCATCTTCAGAGAGGTGACCAGGGTGTAGTAGCGGGTCACGCTCATGGCGGTGAGGAAGAAGACGCTGGCGTACATGTTCAGGGTGGTGACCGAGCTCACGATCTTGCACATGACCCGGCCAAAGGGCCAGCGGAAGTCCAGCACCGTGTCCACGGCCCAGAAGGGCAGGGTGAGGACAAACTGGAGGTCCGTCAGCGCCAGGCTCATCACGAAGCAGTCGATGGAAGAAGAGTGGTGGTGGCCCCGGTGGCGGGAGTGGAGCAGGAACAGGGCCAGGAGGTTACCCACAAGCCCCAGAACACACACCGCCAGGTAGACCAGGGCAATGACGACTCGTACCTGTCAGACACACACAGTATATATGAGTTTGTCATCTCGGGCGTAGAGGGTCAGAGAAGTGCACACAAGGAAATTAAAAGTCAAAATACAACATACATCCTCGAAGCAACTCTCTTTTCCGGCACATGTTTAGGGAGTTCATGCAAAAATGATCTTGACAACCATTTTATTTCATTCATCTGGATTTGTAAGGAAGGTGGATGCTGAGCTACACCTACTGCCAGGTTCGCGCTGTCCGCGTGCAGGTCCAGCGAGGACTCCTCGGAGAGGATGTGGAGCCAGCAGTTCAGTGAAAGGTTCAGAGCTGCGAGATTAGAGGTCGCTCCCGTGGGGCCGATAAGTTTGGAGAGCTCGCGCTCATTCTCCTCTCCTCCGCACGCGCTCAGAGCGGCCAGGGGTCCGGAGGCGCTCCCGTTGCTCTGCATGATTCTGCAGAGGATTTTTTTTTCTTTATTTTTTTTTAAAGTATCAAGTTACGGCAGGTTTCCCCCTCTTTGCGGCTAACTTCCAAAGTGTGGGTGCGCAGTTGTGGATGCATAAATCCCCATCGTTCAAAGCCCCGAAGTTGCGTGATTTATCCGAACGATTTCTAAATTTGCTCGCGTTTTACAAGCGGAAATAAAGTTTACATATGAGGTATGAAGGCTGATTAATCCGCATCAGACTCAGGAGCGTTCAGGTTGAGGTCCGCCGTGACAGCGCTTCTTCTGTCAGCACCACTGTCAGCATCCTGAGGCTTTTATACTCGCGGAGGTGCTCCTCCACCGCTCGATGGCGCACTGGACGAGTGCGCACGCGGAGGCTTTAGTGTTACTACACTGTTGTGATTCACGGATGAACAACCAGGGAAAGGCTTGTGTTGCATGGTGGGAAAGATAATTCAGCATTCTGATAGTCTGTTTTTTTCTGAATTTGCTTTGCTCTTAAGTGATTGTATTGTTCTTAAATATAGCTCAGAAACACAGCTTGAAATGCATGTTCTTCTGCTTTATTTAAATTGTGAGTATTTGTATGCTTTAAGCTTGCTATTCAATGTTTGTCAAATGTCCCCTTTTTGATGGAGCCAGCTAATCACCCTCTCTGATGTTGTGTCCAAAAATCACCTCTAATGTTTCTGCATATGATGTGAAGTAAAATTACACTGGATAGTATTTTCAGAAAGGAACGCGCATCTGAAACAATGCACATCAGAGGAACGATACATTTTCTAAAGCAGCCTCGACAGTCTGTAATTTATCAAACCGCTTTGCACAAATCTTTCATCTGCATTGAGGGTTTGCAGAGTTTGAGACTGACATCATGACCGATCCTCTAAAATGATGCATCGGGGTTTGATTTAAAGTCCAGTCAAAACAGTTTACAATTCACTCTCGTTTCTTTGTTTGGCTCCGTACGCCGTGAGGAGCAACTTTAAAAGAAAACCTCACTAATTTGTTGACATACTGAGATGGATGGAAATGAAGATATCTTTGGAGTCCGACCCTATAGGATCTCTGTGAAGCTGCTAATTTGCATTCTGCTGAAGCTTTCCAAGACACTTGAAGAAGCAATTTCATCTTCACACTTTTATGTTTTCATGGCACCTATTGGCTGCCTCTTTTATTTATGTAGTCAATGTGAGGGTAAAGTAAAAACATTTTTGTTGAAGTGAACATTTCTCTTGGTCAAGGTGAAAATACAGAATGTCCATTTTTATTCATTAGAGAATAAAGATTTAGCCTATATGATATTATGATTATATAGATGAGATTATGAATGAGAGTGGCGAACAGCTCTCAAATATTTTGTGCTTTATTGTATTCATACTACACTTAACTGTTAGCTCGGTAAGGGGTTCATGCATCGCTTTGCTGAGGACATTTAATGTGCTCGCTTTGTGTCATTCTTTGGAGCATCTGGTAGACAGAGTGACTTGATATCACTCTGAATGTCTCCCTCCAACCATTGCTGCAATGCGTGAATATAGCAGCAGTGGAAGACAAAGATCCAGCCAGTATCTTAAAGTGTGTCCATACCTCAGAAAGGTGACGTGGGGTCAAAATAATTGTGACATCAACTCAACTTTGACATGATTGAGTATCTGATGTTCAGTTTCTAAGTGGATCTATAGACTCCCTCTATACCACAACACCACAAATGTCCCTGCTTCAAGCAGCCTGATCAGAAATTCATTTCTGACTCCCAGTGCCGTTAGTGTACTCACATTATCGTTTGGGTTTCCTCAAATCATATGTTTATTTGAAGTTTCGTTCACCTTGTAACATCTTGTACAAACAACACTCAGAGATAACTGTTAAATGTAAATGAATCATGTTCTGCAAACGAGTTTGCAGAACACAAATGTGTCCATACTAAATGGCAGTACTTGCAAAACTTACTGTAAATCCTCCAAATTTCTAAAAATATTTTGAAGGACATGTTCTCGTATTGTCCTGTTAGCTACAGCGCTGTCTGCAAACTGTATTCCAGAGACATTTTAATACATGCAGTGTGTAAAGACCATCTTGTGGGACTCGCCTCAGCTGAGTTCATGTTATTTCAGTGAGCAGAGGACGCTTGAACGTCAGCGTTTCATGAACCCACATGTCACCTTGATGTTGCCCTCATTCTTTCGCTGGGAAGGCATCGAGCTGATGAAATGTGTTTTGAGATGCAAATTTTGTCCCCAACTTACAGCTGCGAAGATGATTCTGTGAAACAGACACACTGAAATATGATGCATTACGGTGAGGGAACGGAGATGAGGAAGATAACAACGGATGTTCTGGACAGAAAGTGGGGCAGAAAACATGTGCAGCACCAGCAAACTAGAGACAATAATTAACCGGTGAGTTGTTCTTTTTTTTTTTAATGGATGGTCTCTAGGTAACAGACGGCAGTTTCAATCACTATCCTTCAAATGCATTCAATGACAGCCTGTTTTGCAACAATTTTCTTTGACCCCACTGGAAAAAGGCACTTCACATAATTACATGACCAGCCAATAATTATATTTCCAAATATAAAATAACAAAGATTTTTTCTAAAATTGAGATATGATATCCAATATTTTTTTAAACTGTAGCCCACTTTCCCACATTGACAGCTTTCATGAAAGTAAAGCTTATTATGACTTTTTTTTGATTTAAGTGATAAGCCTTCCAGCAGCTTTGGCTCATTAAGGACACATCTTTTTTTTAGTTTTTCACATATATTGCCTCATTATGTTTGGAATGCGAATCTCTTCCAAATTGGACACATGGCATGACTGAGAGAAACAAATCCCTTCCGGGGCTTCCCAAAAAATCAGTCGCGTAAACATTTTAATTATCTTGTGCTTCGTCAGCATTGCAAACTAAACTGTTACAAAGTGCAAATCTTTTTTGACAAACATTTTTTTAACATATAAAGTCAATAATAAAATACAGCGGCGAATATACATTTGTGTTGTTTAGCAGATCATATCTGTCTACATCTTGCAGTAGTATGCAGTGATTAGATATAATACATAGTCAACCAGGACCCCGAGGCTCCGTTTTCCAAAGCAACATGACTTCCTCGCTTGTGTATGAGTGTGTATGAGTGTCAAACACACCATAATACTTCACTCTCAGCCTCTGAAGGGAGAAACGGATGTTGAAAAGCAATCAAAATTGCTCATTTGTATGCCACGCCTGCAGGCAAGCCAGCTTTCCTTTCCTACGTCTTTCCTCTTGGGGGTTCCCGAGGAGATCAGTGATTGCCTGCAATCCTGGTGGTGAGAGGATGGGAAGTCTACCAAGGGCTCAGAGCTTCTCCATCAGCCTGCACAGAGCCTCAACGCCCCTTGAGATGGAGAAGAGAGGAATAGGAGCGGCGTCTCGCACTTCATCCATCGACTGCAGGGAGCGGGACGGCACTGAGGGGCACAGACGTGGTGGAGAGGAGTGAGTGTATGTTTGTGTGTGTGTGTGTGTGTTATAAAAGACAAAAGTGTGTCGATGTCTACACACCTGTTGTCTGTGTGTACTCTCCCTGGCTGGGTTGGCTGTAGGGGTCTGGATGGAGATTTGAGGAAATGAGCAGCGAGAAGGAGATGAGCAAAACCTGGACATGAATAAAGAAAGCAGGACAAATACAGAAGACAGAGGCCAAAGAGAAATAACAAAAAGCCCAGGGAAAAGTAGAAATGGAAATTTTAGGCATAACCCACATGCCATATTGCACAAAAGATAAGCGCAGGTGCTAGCTAAAACCTCAAAGGTAATCACAGTAGTAGTCAACAGTGGCGCACAGGCAGTGGTTTAATGATGTGCTCAGGCACTATAGCGTCTATATATCTATACCTGTATCTAGTATTCAGTTGTTGCAGATTATGCATTCTGATCAAATTCTCAATGGTGTAAATCAATGTGCAAAGTTGTGTTGTATTTCTCACCAGGAGGCAGGTCCCTCGGTGCGTTGTTTTGCTGGAGCTGTTAGGAACCAGAGCCTGTAGCCGCCTCAGCTGCTCCAGCAGATCACTGCAATGCAAATACAGACAGGAGGATGAAAGAGACTGTGTAACATTTTTACATGAGGGCCCACAAGGCATCATTTTCACGGTCAACAAAAAGAGGAGCAGCATGTGGTGGAGAAGTGCAGGTACATGGTCGCTTTTCATATTTTGTTTCAATTCACCACAGCACTCTGCTGAAAAGCAGCATAATGAGATGTCAGGATGAAGAGGAAGCAAAGTCAGAGAATGCCGTTTGTGGTTTATAAATTGGATGGGCTTTGTATTCTGGCCATTTTACACTCAGCCTCCTCAGTCCTGATTTTAAACAAGTTAAAAGTTTTCTTCACTGGGTTGTCAACATCTGGGGAGGGAGGGTCCATGGACAGAATAAAGAACACTGACAGACGTACTCCAACACATGGTAGTTGGTAAATGGACTTGTACTTGTATAGCACTTTCACACTACATGTCATTCACCCATTCATACTCATTCATACACCGCAGGCAAAGCCTACGTGGACTAGCGGAGCCGGGGATCAAACCACCGATCCTCTGATTGAAGGACAACCCTACCACTGAGCCACAGTCGCCCCCACAACAAAGGTAGAAAAGAGAGGATGGCACATCAGGATGACACATGACTCATACAAACAATTTACTCATTATGTCATTGCTGACTTTTTGCCTGGGACATTCAGTTTCAGATTCAGTCTTTCACCACCATATCATCTATCTAACCATCAACAGCATATGTAGACTTTAGCACGGTCATTTAATTTTTAAACAAGTCAGCTGGAGACATACAGTAAAAGAGCCAGCCAGAGTCTGTGCTCTTAACCAAACCGTGGAGCTAATGTAAGCTTAATTAACAAGCAGTGGTACTTTATTACTTCAGATGGCAGAATATTCATTTAAAACAAGAATGACATGCTCTTCTCTCTTCTAAATCACTGTAAATTGCATATATTTGTGTCTGTACTGTTGGTCAGACAAGACAAGCTACTTGAAGATGTCATTTTGGGAAAATTGTGATGGGGATTACTTTCTGAAAAAAAACAACTTAAAGTCCCAAGAAAGACCCCACAATAATGAAAACAACCGTTAGTTGCAGCCCCTGTTGGCTGATTTGAGGACTCACTTGTTGGTCTCCTCCAGCTGCTGCATCTTTCTCTGCAGCTTGAGGTTGTGAGCACCACACGCAGACATCCTACAGAAAGCGAGAGAAGAGAAAGAGGGGAAATACAGATCCAATTAGGAAATAAGGGTATCCTATAATACTGTGTTATGATGTTGTTATCCGTCTGCTGAGTGTTATCTTGCAACTCATTCTGTTATTCAGTGAATCCCCCCCCCCCCCCCTCCTTCTTCTGCTGTGGCTCATTTCTTTTAGTCTCTGTGAGTCACGCTCCATTATGGCCCTATGACTGAGCTGAACCACGACTGATAATGACACCACGTTGATGCGCTCCGTGATAATCTCATCGTGACACTTTTGTTGTCCAGAGGCAACAGGTTTTTAAATGGTTATATGCACAAAGGTTTGCTGTAGGCCTACCATACATTTACATTACGTTTGACAGATGTTTGAAACACACAAACTGTTGTCAGACTTCAGATACAATTATAATGCGTCTTTATTGATTCAGGTGGAAAACAACATGGTTTCTTGGTTCATAGATTACCACTCGCTGGTCACAGCTTGTCCATCTTTGGACTCCAAACTCTCAATCTGTTCTCCTCTCTACATCTCTGATTTCACATTCAACTTTGGTCCTGGCACCTCCACACAGTCTCCGATGATTCAGCTTTTCTGGGGTGAATCACTGATGGAAAGTTTTAGAGTTCAGTGCAGCAATCATCTGAAGCTCAGCATTAGTAAGATCAAGCAGTCCTACAAATACCCCGCGAAGGCTAATGGCTAAACCTGGAGGGATCTGACACACAGAGTCATGTGGGGATAGTCCTGCATTGCCCTTTCTTTCAACATACAAGCTCTACCGCTCTGCATTGTTTGCGGAGGTGTGATGGGCAGGAAGAGCCAACACGGGGGAGGCAGGCAGGATTAACAAATCTGGTGAATAAAGCTAATTTAGTGATGGGGCTCATTCTTCATAGCCTGGAGGTAGAGGAGGCGGAGCACTAAACTGAGCTTCATCTTGGCAAAACCTCCTGCTCCTCTACACAGCATCTTCAACCACCGCTCAATCCCCCTCCAGCTGCAACACAGAGCCTTATCAGCTGCTCTTTTGCGTGTTTTCTGTCCAACTGACCTCAGATCAGAGAAAGAAAGCTCACAGCTGCACTGTTTATTTTCAAATTTCTTGCTGGAAAATCTTCACAATCTGTTACAGTTCATTCATTATATTTCAGTCCTTAGCATGCTAACATACTACACTACGTTGTGTTAGCATTTATCAATGTACCTGAGAACAGCCTCAGGAAGCTGCAAGCTGTGCTCATCACACTTTCATAGTACGTTAATTTACCATATAAATAGCCTGATATAATACATTTGTGATTGTTTATTCTGGAAAAATCTGCAGTTTTATTGTAGAAAGTGGTTAATTATTAAAGATATGAGTGGATCTGCAGGATACTTGTGTTTTACCTTTGGCGACTTCGGGGATAAGTCTTATTTCTTTGATGTTTTGGTGCTGAATTCCCCTGATATCAATTGACTTTGGGTGCAGCTCTGTGAAGCTCTTTTCTCTTGAAAAAGTTTGAGTTTCTTGTAAGTATGTGGTCTTTCTTTGAGACGGCTGCCGCCACTCAGCTTTATGTCTTTTATTCCAAACAAACCACTTCTGTTGCTATGAATGTCCTGTGATGTTGAGAAGCTTTTTTTAAAGAAAGACTTGATGGACACAAAGAAAAAGCTTCCATGAAGTCTGCTTTATCAACAATGATATAGTAAAGTGGATATCTTTCTTTAAAATGTTCCCATCCGTGCAGCAGTTTGTTGAAGCTAATTAAGCGCCTGACAAAACAGGCTCATAGAGTGCTTCAGAGTGCAACAAATCACTACCGATGAAGGTTTCATTTTTTCCAGGCCAATGTATGCAGAGATTGTGTCGTGTTGAGTGAGGATGCTGAGTGCAGCCGGCTCCTACCTTCCCTCCAGACTGTCAACATAGTCCCTCTTCTTCTTCCGACTTTCTTGAGCCGAGTGCTTGTTGCGGATTTTCCGCCGGATCTTCTTTAAAACCCTCTCTTCAAACTTGTCAGGGTGATGAAACACACAGGAGGATAGAGACAAGAGAGAATGAAGAAAGGAAAGGTTAAGTGAGAGAAAACTGGGTTGTAAGGGGGGGGGGGGGCAACTGGCAGAGGTTGTGTAACTGGGGATACAGATTTAGATTTTGATGCATGCATGTGTGTGCCAGAGAGAGAAGAGGCGGTGAATGTGTATGGTGCGTGAAGACATCTGCCCTACATACGTGTCAGTGTGTGTCTCGCTCATGTACCTTGGACAGCGGCAGTTTGCTGGGTAAGTTCACCCCTTCTTTAGCCAGGAGCTTCTTCTCATCCTCATTAAGAAGAAGCTCCTGCGAGGAATGCTTGGGGATTCGCTGCGCCTGTAAACCAGATGGACAGAATATTCCAGTTAGAGTGACTCTCTTGGCAGTTTACCTAAAGAAGGCACTGGAGTGGACCGGTTCATAAAATTTTTGTGCAAAAGGGGCTCGCAGGTCACCTTAAAAAATGTCTCTGGTCAAATTATACTGAGAAGTAGTGGACCGTACAGTTAGTTCATACTTTATTAATTCGGAGCACGGAGACTGAATTCTTTATATTTAATGGCCCCGCTGGTTAGAAAGTTTGACAAAAGTTCTCTCTTTTCACAGAAATATTCCACTCTTCTCTGCTTACTTTCTGTCCCGGACTGGAAAGCAGCAGGTCCTTCACTGTGAGAGTCTGACTGGAGGTTTGGTTTGTAGTGCAGTAGTGTGCGAGGCCAAGCGGCTCTTGGAGGTCATCGGACTCCCAGCCTGCAGATTGAACCAGTAAAACTCACCAGTAAATTTCACACAATTGCCCTTATATGCTGTTCAAACAAAACACAATGTATTTTGGTTAAAACCCTTTTTCCTTGAATTTGACCTCTGAGACTGTGGCACCCAGCTGTTCTTCTACAATTTATGTCACACTTTTCTCTATGTTTGATATCTTTGTGTTGTTGTAGATCTGGTTTAGTCATTCAATTTCAAAGTGTTTTAAGCACTGAGGGGTCAATAATCAGCAATGCGAAAGGGAAACATCATTCAAAAGAACCATAAAAAGACAATTTCCTCACATGATGAATTGCACCTTTTATCCTTCAGAAATACTCAGAAATAGGAAAAACAAATTATTTGCTCTCTGAAAGGACCCCGGACTGTCAAAAGGCTCAGATAGTAGCTCTCATTATTCTGCAACAGAAACTCAAAAGGATAAATCTCACACCAATTTATACCTGCCTGTCCAGTGCTCTGGTTCACATTGTTCCCTTTAGGTTTGTGCATCTTAAAATGACATTTGTGCTCACTATTGAAACACTCTACTGTTTCACAGCTCAGACTGTAGCTGCAAGTATCACAGTTGCATTTTCATCACTATATGAAGTGCCAGTTTATCTCATAATTTTCCTTTTCACATCTGGTCTTACCTAGATCAATGGAAACGTCTGATGTTCTTTCATGCTGTGGTGACTGGTTCTCTGGAAGTGGAGGCTGAGGGAAAGACTGCGTTTCAAAGGCTGGAAAAACTGAGCAGAAGGGTGGGTGAAGGCTCTCTCTGGGGTCCGCCGGTGCGTCCTCGTTGATGCCGCTGTCAGTGGTGCAGGGTGACCACAGGGGGGATGCTGGAGCAGAGGAGTCGCTCCCACCCAACAAGGCATCCAGGAAGTCATCAGCAGTACTTACCCCGGGGCTCAGGGTCTGAGGAGGAGGAAGAGGAGGGTACGTAAGCATCATCCCAAGACACCACTAACTGCTGAATAGACTGGCCTAATCAGATAATCATATTCCCACACACGAGCACAGACACGACAACACGCCAGCCATTCATGTTCTTGAGCTCATTGGCCCGTGACTCTTTGCCTAATTGAAGCGCAACGAAACTGAATGAGCTCCCAAGATTCAGCTCAGTAACACATGACTGTTGTTGAGAATACAGATCACACTCTGAGATTGGTGGTTGTGATCATGTTGTCCCCCCGAGTGCTCAGGAGCGAACTGTGCGGAATGACCGTCGCACTCACTTCATGAATTGTGAAAGTACATGGTTGATTGCTGTGACAACCGGTGGTATCGTCCGGGTTCCTGAGCAGGAGGTCAATGAAGTCCATCCCACCATGCACCTGAAACAAAGAACTACTCTGAGCATCGGGTTTAACATGGAGATATTCATCAGTTTCTTAAAGGAAAAGCTGTGTAGCCTGTGTCCCCTTCTGCTGGTTTTTATACAATATGACTAAAGTCTTCAGTTCCTTGGACAAAGACTCCTTCAATGAATATACATTTAACCTTCTTTAAAACTGTTTTATAAGCTCACTCAGTCTGAATCCATCTCTTACACGCATAGTCGCATCCTGTGATCCGATAACAAATGTGTCTTACCTTGTCTGTAGCAGCAGCTGATGAAATTACAGTGAAACTATACCCGGCGGGAAAAAAAACAACACAAAGCCAGATCAATATGTTCCTCTCTGTGTCTTCGATGTCTGGGAGGAATGCCTGAGTCTGTTGAAAGGGACAAAGTTGAAAGGCCATATCACACAACGGTATTCTGCGAACCCAGCATATCACTGTCCAATCAGGTCTTTAGCAGACAGCTGAGCCAATGGGCACAGAAAGAAGACTTACTGACGGATGAACTACTCAGAGTTGCTCACAGGTATTAAAGTGACCTTTGATGTCAACATGATAAGGATATGATTCCTTGTGTGGTTTCACATTCATTTGTTGTTGGGCAGGGTTGTTTTAGAGCTCTTTTTTTCCCCTTTTGAAAGGCAGAAGGGGGAGGGAGTCGCTCTTTTCACTTAATCTTGCACTGTCAGTAGAAAGCTCAAATGTATTTGATGAGATTATGGCCTGATCCCTCACTCAGGGTGGTACAAACAAAAACTGTCTGCTCTTTTCTTCACTCATCAGTTAACTTTTCCTTGAAATCAAACTGATTGTGTATATTTCACCATTATTATGAATATCATTTGGTTAACATCTTCTTTTTTTCCCACTCAGTCACATATTACAGCGGCTCCCAACCTGTGGGACAATCATAAGATAATTAACAGGAGAAAACATTTCTGCCATTTCACAAAATTAGGTTTATTTTTCGATGTGCTAGCAGTGTGAATGAATTTTGGGTATAGACATTCATGGTTCACACTGACTTTGGTGTTTAATAAACTGGCTTTTAATCTCATGGCACCATGACGTTGACATTAGTGGTTTTGAGTGAAATATCTCAACAACATTGGAAACAACTGCTCTTTCACACCAACCAAACTTTCACAAAACTCACAAACTCTAAATTAAATTCAGATCTTCTCCAAATTGGTCAAAGTAGACTTTAAAAAAAAAAAATGTCCACAGTTTCTTTGTGTCTATCAAAGAGAGACTCGCTGCTGTGCAGCTAATTCCATCTATTATCAAAGTTGAACAATGACAACTTATGTCTGCTTTTCTATAGCAGAACAACCTCACCGTGCCTCACTCTGGCTTATCTTTATTGCTATAATAAGGAGCATCTGTTTCATGCTATTTCGAAGCAGACACATCATAAAGCAAAGAAATTATTATATTATTATTATTATTCAAAGTGTTGCACCTCTGGGGAAAGAGAGTCTGCCTATATGTGGAAGCTCAAATAATTTAATCCAATTTTCTTTTCTCTTCAGATGATTTCTTTTGACATTTTTACCTTCATGAGCCAGTTGAATGTTGACAGAAGCATGAATATATTTTCTTTTGATTTCTTTAAGTTTATTTTCTTTGTCCCGTACTATTCCGTCCAAAAGGTTCAGAGTAGGGAGGGACGTGAATGTGTGGGAAGACAGAAAAGGAGACACTCATGCCACAAAGTTCCTGGGTCAGATTCAGGCCTCGGCTTTATGTGGCTCAAACCTTAGAGAATCATTTCCTGTATGAACTATAAACCATGCTTCTCATCTTTTCTGATTATGTTTCACAATTTGAATAAATCAAACTCTGAAGCAGCTTTTTCGTTTCCTGGAGACGGAGATTCATTTTACAGCTCGTGGGCTTTTCAAAGAGTCTTTGCCGAATAGAAATATACAATTCAAGAATGTCTAATATTTAAAAAATAATCCCCATATATAAAGTGATAATATACCAGGATACGGTTCAAGATCAGAAAATGTAATCCTTGTGGAGCCAGTGTGAGTTAGAGTTTAAATGATTCATGAGGGACCAGGCCGGATGGATTGATATTTTATAAAAGAAAAATAATTCATCATACACTGTGGCCCCTGCAGGAACCCCATGTCATCAACATCTCTGTCTTTCAAGCACTTTCCTTAAGTATATTTGTGGCATTAAATTCCAAATATCTGTGACAGAGAGCCCAGGATTATCAGTACCGTAATAAGTGTAATTGCATGGCAGCGGAGCGCTGCTATCTTTATTGTTGTTCTTTTCTTAGATTAGAGTTTCAAAGTGCATGCAGATATGATATAACTATGACATGTTAAGCACATCGCTAGATATCAATAATAGTTTGCAGCTCAGTACAGATAACACAGATTGCTGTGTTATTGCAAGTTGCTGATGATATCATACTGTAATCCATATTATCGTGTCCATTTAGATGCATGTGACTGAGGGTCAAGAAGAGTTACATCCACTCATGGGTATAGCTGGGATGAAAGGATACATATTTGACATTTCTGGAAGTGATTCACCAAATATATATACTGTATATATATATATATATATATATATATATATATGAAAATTACCATGAAATCACAGTCAAGCTGCTTAATCTAATGGGTGAAAAAATGTTCCAGCTACTGAGATGAATCAGATAGACCTGTTTTTCATATCCATAGGGCAGAGACTGTGCTCTAATAATATAGCCTTATCACCAGCCGTGAAATGCATGTTGGATGGCATTTATCTGGAGCTCAGTGATAACTCTGATGAGCACAAAATGAGTCAGTACTGGCAGCTTGTGGAAACTTCTCGGTGTGTCACAAATAAGAGAAACGAAAGCAATTCTGTGCTGTGTGCAGTGAAAAGGGTTTGTTCAGGTTTGGAGTCCTTCTTAACTGGTAAAACCCCACATTCAGCTTGTGAAGATTAATGAAGATGAAACACACCTCAAAACAATATGGCAACTCAGCATGTTTTCATCAACATCATAAACGCGAGATAACTGCCTCCCTGTCCAGAGGTTTCTCCTTAACTTCCTAGCTACAAGAGTCTTGTAAGTGGTTTCACGACTGCAGCACTGGGAATTTGTTTCAGTCACTTAGGTTGTTGGTCAGCTCTCGCATTTCATTTAAATTAAATGAAATTAAAGAACTTGACCCATAGTTACTCCATTACTCATTATAAGTCTAGATTTAGATCAGTTTCTGCAGAGTAAAAATCTATCATTGGTATCGTTCACAAAAATGTCATCAGTATAGGAACCAATATTTAAATTATGCCTGTGTTTAGTGATTAAATATATTATATTAACATACATTTGATTATCTAATTCTATAATTTTATTGGTATTTATTATTTGTATTCGAATCTTCTCTTCTTCTTCTGTTAAGTTTAGGAGCCAACTTTATGCATTTCTAAAACCTTTTGCGATAAGCGATAGGTGCAGATTTCAGATTCAGATTTCTCCTCTTGATTTTTACAAAAGCCTGTTTTCACTCGAAGCAGCAGTGCGACAGTCAACATCCTACCGAAGGAAGCTTCAAGGTGACACCAGCTGTTCAAAAAATATAGGAAAAAGGTTTGGCAATGTTATGCAATAAAACAGGCGCTATTTTTATAGCAAAGTAATCGGTGCTCATCTCCTTGAGTGACTGGACACCTGGCAGCAGGCTGCATTTGCACCTAGCATCGCTGTTAGTTGGTCAACTATAAGTGAGTATAAAAAATAACTGAAGAGCATCTGGAAAAAAATCCATTTATCGTCGGTCATTTTTCAACTGTAAAAAATGTTGTCTCATACTTTTTGTGAAATTTTCCCCTTAGTTTACAGTATTAAAGTCTTGTATATGATTTTTTTTTTTTTTAAGAAAAAAACTACACTACACATACTTCCACTGCAAAAAACTATGTCAGGTACACATCTGCTCTCATGAAGGCCCATCATATGCCATCCTTGGAAAAGGGAATGAAGTGCGTCTCTCCTCTGAGCATGTTGAGTCTACTGAGATAACAGGACACATCCCACTACCTTCTGCAAACACAAGTGTGCTTGTTCATATGAACATGTTCCCCAAAGCACAGATTCAATCACTTGACTTTTCCTCATTCTGTTCTCGTCTTATTGTCCCAATTCAGATTCTGTCAACAATCCTAAGATGTTTTGACCTGCTCTGCCCTCAGCTGGTGGAAGACTGCTACAACATCCTGAAAGAGTACAGCCTTTGCTTTGTTCACAGAGGATCCATATTATCCAATAAGAAAAGCTGCGTACCCTCTTTATTGAAGGCATAGACTCACCCACGAGGTGGTGCTCAAAGTGGTCGACCTTTCTTGACTACTTTCACCTGCTAAAATGTCATCAACAAAGACAATCACGTGAACAGGATATCCACTTTGGACATTTTGAATTAGGGTTTAATCACAATTCAGTAATCTAAAACA
The DNA here is from genome assembly GCF_004355925.1 of Anarrhichthys ocellatus. Lineage (NCBI taxonomy): Eukaryota > Metazoa > Chordata > Actinopteri > Perciformes > Anarhichadidae > Anarrhichthys > Anarrhichthys ocellatus. Next base: position 5,862,588 of record NW_022280045.1, on the reverse strand, counting down.
TGTGAATAAAACCAAATTAAATCAACACTATTTGAATTTTAACAGTTACAAATTCTCCTACAGAGGAATTTTTAAGTAGAGATACCTTTTTCTATATTTGTACATCGTTTATGAGTGTAAGTGAATATCTCCTACATTAAAGATTTGATTCATACAGTGCAGTGTTATAAGACTTCTAATATAGTTTAGGATATGGTAATGTTTGCTCAACTTAAGCCAAACATTTAGAGATGAGGCTGACAAAATGATGGAAATAAGAATAGACCTGCAGTGTTGACCTTGAAAAGCTGAATCTTTAGTCTGACATGTTCTAAAATAACCACAGAGGATCAATCATTAAAATCTAGGTCACAAAATGGCCTTTCCTCCGGCTCCCAACTTTGCAATTTTGCAGTAGAAAAAAAAGACAACTTTCTCTCAATTTTCTCTTTGATTACACACTCATTAAAAGAGTTGTGTACTCAGAAAGCATGGATCCCTGGTTAACATGGATAACTGAGACAGACCTGACCAATGATTCACCTAAGGTTAACACTTAATTACAATATTTGGCAAATTTCTTAATTGTGCAGTTACGCAACTAATAGCTAAACACATTGCTACCGCAAGAGACCCAACAACTTTTAAAGCTAGCTGAAGATTTCCATGGCTAGCCTTTATTAGCTTAAGCTACATTTATAGCTTTAACGCTACTTACTTTGCCATGCTAGTTAGCCATTTCTTATCATTTAAATATTTTGGTGCACTAATATTCTGGTAAGTTGGTTTGTTATCCCGCATAAATAAGAACGTAGTTTAATTCACTCATGGAGATCTAAAACAGCTAAATTGGTCCTGCTAAAAAGGTAACTAGCCTAGCGTAGCAGAGTAACGTTTAACAGTAAGCTAACTGCCATTTTAGCTTTTGACTCAAGTGAAATTCAACTTCAGCTTTTTTTGTTTGCTTTTGTGGGGCACCGTGATTCAAAATAATAAATACTTGGACAAAATGTAATGTTGAAATGTAATGTTATGTTTCTTTCTCACACAGGCTCAAACATGAACCCACTTAGCAGCAGAGGCCTCCGCAATACAACAGTGGGCCAAACGTCCAGACGGGAATAGGACCCGGATGTTGAGCAGCAGCGCCCCCTGCTGCCGGAGCCTCTGTATTGAACCGCTACACGGCATCCGCAGCAGCAACGGCAGCAGCGTCTCTCCTGTCAACACCGGGACTGCCTGTCCTCCGAGGCAGTGTGTTACAGCAATAAACCGTTGCACGCAAAGACCAACCGTCTGCAGACAAAATGGTGAGTCAGTACTGTGCTGATATGCGCAGATAATTGTGTGTTTAATCTATTTGCAGCAGGCTAAAAGCGGGCTGTCAGCCGCCCGAGCACACAACCTTAATGTATAGTTGTAAAGGTGTCGGTGCAACAAGCTGCAATGAAGCCATGTCAGGTGTGTGTGTGTGTGTGTGTGTGTGTGTGCGCGCGTGCGCGCGCGCGCGTGTGCGCGCGCGCGCGTGTGCGTGCATGCATGTGTGTGTGAAAAGGATGCCGATGCTCTGGTCGTGTGATCATATAAAGGCTCTGCATGCAGTCCGTTAAAACATACGCAGCAGCAGCCAACTGATGAGGCAGCCGGGCCTTTACTTGCACGGCCCGCTCTGCTTCGCTGTGACGTTCATAGCAAATCCTTTAATAATATCAAGCTGCTGCTGTAGCATGACTGCACAAATATTGGGTGTCAACACACTGCGAGAGAGTGGGCGCATGCTGACATGTCCAATTCACATGTGGGGAATCATGTTTCTGCTCATTTGTAGATTTAGGTTAGATTACAAGAGATCGCGCCATATCCATACTATATCATAACAGGCGACAAAATACATTATTACATATAATACGTCACCGAAAGCGAGAGCTGCAGTGGATTTCGTTTCAATGGTGGATGGTGATTTATAATGGCTTATAATTAATTGTTATTATGATGTAATAGCCTTTGGTTTTCTGAGTGAATGTCTGGACATCCCAAACTTCATATTGCTGTCATTATGACGTGAACGAAGGCATTTAACACGCTAGACATCGTGTTAAATAATGCTGCTTGTCTTTTCATATTAACAAATAAATTCATAGCCTGCAGTGAAAATGCGAACAAACATCTCTTGAACAGCCTTCATCATCTTAAAAAAATGCCTTAGTCTCTTCTTAATGTATGCATACATCATTGTATTACTCAATTTTAGGTCTCCCTTGTATATCTTGTACTTGTGATCTCAGAGGATTGAGCATGAGCAACATTGCTTCAAATAAAATTCAACATGTACATTTACCTTAAATATGAAGAATTGAAGGGGAATTCAAGGTATGAAATGAATGCTGTTCCCTCGTGATTGTGCAATTCAGCTCGGTCCAGCCAGCTGCAGCATGGTGACTCAGTCATTCCTGATGTGTTGCTTGATTAGGAACCAGAAGGTAACGTCTTCATGCAGTGCCCACACTCCTTCCTCATAGTCCGGCTGATGGATTCAGTTTCAAGTTTCTTTCTTTTCATAACTCTACTTGGAACGGCTGCAGGGATCTGGCAGTGGACATAGATAAATATAATATGATGAATAAGATGAGCCTATGCTGGTTGTAAATGGATGAATGTAACCCCCCAAACTTAAACCCCACCAGGTGAACTTCACTGTGGATCAGATCCGTGCCATCATGGACAAAAAGTCCAACATCAGGAACATGTCTGTGATTGCCCACGTGGATCATGGGAAGTCCACTCTGACGGACTCGCTGGTGTCAAAGGCGGGGATCATTGCTTCCTCCCGCGCCGGAGAGACGCGCTTTACAGACACGCGCAAAGACGAGCAGGAGCGCTGCATCACCATCAAATCAACGTATGTGCTTCAGAGAAGTGGGTTTAGGAACAGCTCTGTGTTTTTGGTGCAACCTATTAAAAGTTGTGAAACTTGTATGTATTTCTCTAATTCAGCAAATAATCATATTTATTTATTAAAACTTATTTAATAAGATTTTACCCTCAAAATCTCAGCTAATCTTCTTCATCAGGACTGTGTGTGGGTGCAGATTGATCAGATCGACTGACAACATAGGGCAACAACCCAATATTGTCATCAGATTTTGAGTTTCCAAATACTAATTAGTGCACAGAAATTACATCATATTTTTCCATCTGAGCCCCAACGAGCACAAAGAAAAGAGCGCGGACAGAAATCTCTTTAGGATCACATCACTCATAGTAAGATGATTGAGGAAAAAAGTTTTTCAGGGTCTTTACATTTCAAAAGTACTATGTTGTTATGTTCCAGAGGAGAAACACACAGCCTATTGTACACAGGGTCTGTAGCTCAACTTAGTTATTAACAAAAAATACTTAAATGCTCCAAAAGTGTCATGTCTCGTATTATATTTGAGCCTTTACATGGCCACCATTTCTACTTTCTTGCTATTTTGGACAACGCCAAAGTACATTCAAGGTTGATTCATAATCGCGTTTCTTTGCGGGTTGTTAATGGAATTATTAAAACTATGTAAGCAGTAACACATGTTTGTACCAGAAAATCCTTATTCTAGCCATGTAAAAGTCCCATTTTTATCAGCCTTAGGATTGTTTTGTTCATTTATTTAAATGTTGTGTTCAAAGACGTGTAGTGGAGATGCTGCATTTTCAAAAATCGAAAAAATTAAATATTTACTGAAATTATTCCAGTCAAGCCACTCAGCACATCTGCCTCATCTGAGTCAGAGGACCGTCTGGCTCATTCCAGTATTGTGATTACTCAGTTTAGAAATGAATTCAGTTGAATTCAATTGAATTGAACTTCATTTTATCCATCCTGGTCTTTCCATTTATTTTGATTAGTCGTGGTAGGTGAACAGTGAACAAGCCTTTTCCTGTTCCCTCTGTTATGCAGGGCCATCTCTCTGTACTATGAGCTTGGAGAAAACGACCTGGCGTTTATCAAGCACGGTAAAGACGGAAACGGCTTCCTCATCAACCTGATTGATTCTCCCGGTCACGTCGACTTCTCCTCTGAGGTCACTGCTGCCCTCAGGGTAACTGACGGAGCCCTGGTAGTGGTGGACTGTGTCTCGGGTAAAAACAACGCCCTCGTCCTCCACATTCTACACGCGCACTCTCCCTTTTAACAAAGGCTCACCCGTTCTTGTCCTCCGACAGGTGTGTGTGTGCAGACAGAGACCGTGCTGCGGCAGGCAATCGCTGAGCGCATCAAGCCGGTCCTGATGATGAACAAGATGGACCGGGCTCTACTTGAGCTGCAGCTGGAGCCAGAGCAGCTTTTCCAGACTTTTCAGCGCATCGTAGAGAACGTCAACGTCATTATCTCCACCTACGGAGAGGATGAGGGGGGGCCCATGGGGAACATCATGGTGAGGCAGATGCTCGAAAACAACTCTGAGACAAAGACATGCTGAAATAGCTGTGATTTGTTGCTGTACATTTACTATAGCTACGATTTCTGAGAATGCTGAACCTCTTTTTTTCCCCCTCAGATTGACCCTGCTATCGGTACAGTTGGGTTCGGCTCAGGCCTCCATGGCTGGGCTTTCACCTTGAAGCAGTTCGCTGAGATGTATGTGGCGAAGTTCACTTCGAAAGGACATGCTCTGAGTCCAGCAGCGAGGTGTAAGAAAGTGGAGGACATGATGAAGAAACTGTGGGGAGATAGGTAAACATGACGAGCAACACGTCCAGACAGAAATATGCTTCACATAATAACTTAACATGAGGCTGAAAAGCAGCATTTGACTGCCCTCTCTGGTTGAAAGTTTCAGGTTTGTTGTACCTCAGAAGTGTGCTCTGTTGTACCTGTAACCACACACACAACAGTGATACACGGTGCACAAACCACACTCTGAAGTACACTTCTACGTCACAAGAAGTAAACCCACCAGAGGCCAGTAAAACCTTGATTTTCAGCTGGTGTTAAGTTGCTCTTTAAATTATTCTTGCACACATTTTCATAATAACTGGCATATATTGCACAATTAAAACAGGATTATGAGCTAGATGTCAATCATCTGAGTGTCATGATGTTGTGCAATAATTTATATACAGATATTTTGATCCAAATGCCGGCAAGTTCAGTAAGACTGCCACCGGTCCTGATGGCCAGAAACTTCCCCGCACCTTCAGCCAGCTCGTTTTGGACCCCATCTTTAAGGTGAATGGAGAGAAGAAAAAAAAAAGTGACATAAACCTACAGTTAATATGTTTATTAAGTCAGGCCTTCATTTTTCTGATGACCTTCACACGTCTCTGTGTTGTTAAAAATGAATTTAAAGCGCCTACATGTAGGATTTTAACATTTCTGTCCTAAGCACCTTTTCGTGGTAACACCAAAAATAAACGTGGTTGACAGACAAGGCACACAACCAGGAGGACATTAAGATGAAGACGCTGAAAGCAATACATAGACTGCACAGATTTTCACCAGTATTCCTCTACAAACTAAAATTCGCCATCACAATTATTTCAAAGATTACATAAAAGTGTACACATAGGGGTTTTTCAATAAACAGTTAAGGATCGTTTTGCCCTTTCTCACTGTCTAGGTTTTTGACGTTATCATGAATTTCAAGAAGGAAGAGACAGCCAAACTAATTGAGAAGCTGGACGTCAAGCTAGACTCCGAGGACAAGGAGAAAGAGGGGAAGCCTCTGCTGAAGGCTGTGATGCGCCGTTGGCTGCCTGCTGGGGAGGCCCTGCTCCAGATGATCACCATCCACCTGCCCTCCCCCGTCACTGCACAGAAGTACCGCTGTGAGCTGCTCTATGAAGGGCCGGGAGACGACGAGGTTGCCATGGGTCAGTGGAACATTTTCACAGCACCACACGCCTTTACACTCTGGAGAAGACATCATTTGATCTGGAGCGTTTGATGATTCTGTTTTTTTATAAAATACTGACCCAATTTGTAAGCTGTATTTTAGCTTTACTATATGCAGGGCTTACTATCTCTGCTGTCTTCTCAGGTATTAAGAGCTGCGATCCTAAGGCTCCTCTGATCATGTACATTTCCAAGATGGTCCCAACCAACGACAAGGGTCGTTTCTATGCATTTGGCCGTGTATTCTCTGGCTGCGTGTCCACTGGCCTGAAAGTGCGTATCATGGGGCCAAACTTCACCCCTGGCAAGAAGGAGGACCTTTACTTCAAACCCATCCAAAGGTGAGCATGTTGAGGAAAAAAACACTACACTGAGGCCTGAGATGGTAGAAAAGCGAAAAGAGTTCTACATTAATGTTTGTCCTCTCACACTTTTGTTTTCATGCTTTTGTTGGCAACGTTTTATATCCATTTCCTTCTTTCCCTTCATCCAGGACCATTCTGATGATGGGCCGGTATGTGGAGCCCATAGAAGACGTCCCATGTGGCAACATCGTGGGTCTTGTTGGAGTAGACCAGTTCCTGATTAAGACAGGAACTATTACCACCTTTGAACAAGTAGTGTATTGCTTTTTTTACCGCTATACATTGTAGATCAACTACTGGTGCACCACACAGTGTATCATTAGTTATTTATACTGAGTTATTCCATCATTGTTGGCATTATTTTTCCTGTCACAACAACACTTTTAGCTTGGTGACTCTGGCTCTGTCCGCAGGCCCACAACATGAGGGTGATGAAGTTCAGTGTGAGCCCGGTGGTCAGAGTTGCTGTGGAGGCCAAGAACCCTGCTGACCTGCCCAAGCTGGTGGAGGGACTGAAGCGTCTGGCCAAGTCTGACCCCATGGTGCAGTGCATCATCGAGGAGTCCGGGGAGCACATCATCGCTGGAGCGGGAGAGCTGCATCTGGAGATCTGCCTGAAGGACCTGGAGGAAGACCACGCCGGCATTCCACTGAAGGTGAGATTTGTCTGTATTAAACTTGAGAGCTTTAGACAGCTGTGTGAGTGTGTGTCGTAAGTAACATTAGACCACAGATATTCATGATAACAGCAAAGCTAGGAAAATAAGGCCCAAGTTGAGAATTTTTTAGGAGATTATACACAACAAAAGGCAAATTTGCTGCTCACTTTGTTGCACCATCACATGTGCTCTCAATTTTGACTCCCGGCTCCTTCATCTCGTTCCAGAAATCAGACCCAGTCGTGTCTTACAGAGAGACAGTGATGGAAGAATCAGACCAGATGTGTCTGTCCAAGTCCCCCAACAAGCACAATCGTCTCTTCATGAAGTCCCGCCCTTTCCCCGACGGCCTGGCTGAAGATATCGAGAAGGGGGATGTCAGCCATCGCCAGGAGCTCAAGGCCCGTGCACGTTACCTCGCCGACAAGTACGAGTGGGAGGTGACGGAGGCCAGGAAGATCTGGTGCTTCGGTCCAGACGGAAGCGGGGCCAACCTGCTGATAGACATGACGAAGGGGGTCCAGTACCTCAACGAGATCAAGGACAGTGTCGTGGCTGGTTTCCAGTGGGCGACTAAAGAGGTGGGCATGCAGTTAACTTTGACTGCAAGTACATTTTAAATAGTTAGCTGGGTGTAATCAGACACAATATAGCTTCGATGCATTTGTGGTAGTGTTCTTTTAAAAGCGTGTGCTCGGGTTAGTAAGGTTGCAAGTCTCTGTCATCATCATGCAGGGTGCTCTGTGTGAGGAGAATATGCGCGCAGTTCGCTTTGACATTCACGACGTGACACTGCACGCAGACGCCATCCACCGTGGTGGAGGACAGATTATTCCCACGGCTCGTAGGGTCCTGTACGCCTGCCAGCTCACTGCTCAGCCACGACTCATGGAGCCTATATACCTGGTGGAGATACAGGTGTGTATGGAGGCCGACTACCTCCAAAATGAATCCTTAAAACAACATTGTGAAGTGGTGCAATTGTAAATGACCCCAAATCAGTTTGGTAAATCTATAAATATTATTGTAGCATTCAAGTTTCTGTTATAATTGATGTCTGTACAGAGTAAACTTTATTATGTTATGATCAGCAAATAGAAAAGCATGATTTATAAGGTACTTAAAGGAAAACAGGATGCCACCATTTTCAGTATGAACCTGTTATAGATCTACAAAAGTTTGGATATTTAAAGAAGTGACTTCAGTTTTTTTTACAACTGTACCATTATGGGACTATGTACAATTTTTTTAAGTGAAAAAAAGTGAATTGTAATTATGCTTGAAAATTCGCTGATGCCAGTTCACACTTCAGGTCTGACTGCTCTGCTTCTTGTCCGTGCAGTGCCCCGAGCAGGTGGTCGGTGGTATCTATGGTGTGTTGAACAGGAAACGAGGTCATGTGTTTGAGGAATCCCAAGTGATTGGCACTCCCATGTTTGTGGTGAAAGCCTACCTGCCTGTCAACGAGTCCTTTGGTGAGTTGTAAAATAATTAATTTATTTAATGCATCGGTCTTATTTCTGCTCTTTTTAAAACATTAGTATTTATCTGTATTTTTTTGCCTCCAGGGTTCACAGCTGACCTGCGCAGCAACACTGGAGGCCAGGCCTTTCCTCAGTGTGTGTTTGACCACTGGCAGATTCTTCAGGGAGACCCCAGCGACTCCACCACCAGACCCTTCCAGGTTGTCGCTGAAATTAGGAAACGCAAAGGTCTGAAAGAGGGCATTCCTGCTCTCGACAACTACTTGGACAAATTGTAGACATTGACCCTGGATTCTAAAATACCAAATCAATCTCTAAACCCTAACCCCGTGGGCACTTTAAACATTTTGCACAGGCTTAAAGATACATCGCACAAGTTGTTTTTACTTTGAGTCCGGAGCAGAAGCAAAGCTTTAACCTTTAGTTGTAGGCTAGTGGAAGCAGTGATGCTTTCTTCATTTCACAGGTACAGTACACCCCAAGTGCCTAGGGCGAGGGTTTTGGGGAACAATTGGATATCAGTTGTATTCCTTGTTTCTTCTATTCCTCCACATCACCCCCCCCCCCCCCCCCCTCTCTCTCATCTGCCAGGATGGGCCTGTACAGTGCACTGCAATAATGCTGCAATAATGCATATATATAAAGGCCAGATTAAACATTGGAAACCACAATAAAGTGTTACAGAAGTCAAACTTCCTGGATTGGACCTTTATTCAGCGGATGTAATTAATAAAAACATTCAACTCATGATGACATTGTGATTCTCGAGATACTGTTGTTTCTGTAGTGGACTTAATTTGGTAAATAGCTTCTTTGCTTTTGGCAGTGAATTAAATGAGAAGATCAATACCATTCTGACTTTTATATGGTGAGTACAGCCTGAGGCTATAGCAGCAGCCGGTTAACTTAGCGTCGCACAAAGACTGAAAACAGAGAAACCTTCTAAATCTTCCTAGAAACTAAATGTTTCTATGCAGAGTTAAGAAATATATGTTTGGGTCAAAACATGAAAAATAAGCATACATCATCAGTCTTGTACTTTTCTTGCCGACAAAAAGTTTGGTTTTCAATAGAAAATAGGCAGTCGCCTGCAAATGAGTGAATCACTTTTAACGTCTTTATTTGATTATCTTGTTTAAGGTTTTATTTGATTGATTTGTATTCTTCCTATTTTTTCCCCCCCAATTACTTCAACACTGAACTCCCCCATACGATTTAGTTCACATGGTTGTACTTGATTTCATTCAATAAAATAAAAACATTTTAAAAAGTCCCAAACAAACCTATCAGGTAGTGAGCTGATGGGCGATGGACAGAGTTTCCCTGTTTCTAGACGCTATGCTACGAGAAGATAACCGGTTGATGGGTTTAGTCTCGGCTTATATTTAGCAGACAAATTATTTTTTTTAAAGATTTTTTTATATATTTTTTCACCTAAATGATTAGTTTCTACTACTGGTTAAGTGTTACTCCTGAGAGTAACTCTCTTCCAAAAACACAAGCAAGACAACATCGTTCTTCACGCTTTAATCAATAGTTATTTCAAGTTACATATATAATGTTAATAAATGACATTTTAATATACAACCCTTTACCTTCCACACCGAGAGGGAAAGCTCTTCCGTCCACACTTTTTAAAACAAAGCTAAAAAGAAACTTATCTGAAGCGTTAGTGTGCATCCATAGAACAAACAAACCAACATATGCAAGGCCGAGAAGTGCAAGGTATCTTGGGAATAGGCAACTACCAAGCAAGGACACAAGATATCACAGATTGTACTTTATGTAGAAACCCGAAAAATTGCTTACCATTATCATGTTGAGATTAATATGAAGTTTGGTTCAAAGAGTTCATAAAGCCTATGAGGTCTACTGTTCTATGGAAGTTACAGCTGATGCGACATTGAGTGAAATGCTGGTCTGTAATGAACGGTGATATGGATCTCGTCTTGGCAGATCTGTACATTCATACAGTTTGACTCCTTTGCACTAATTCTGTGGAGTACAGGAAGGGGAACTGTACAGCTTAAGTAGAATTCAGTGTCAAGCTTTACGCCGTCAATCCACAGCAGTGACATCGATACTGTGAATAATCTGAGAGGCTTCTCCCTCCCTCTTTTCCTCCCTTGTGGAGTCGGTAACAGTCATGTCTGTTTCAGATGCTGGCGTCACTACAACACAAAGGGATGAAAAGGAAGCTGCTGATAAAGAGAGAGGCAGCTTCTCAAATGACAAGCTACGCCCCATGTAGTGACCTACATTGCCTTTTTGGCTATTTGTCTTCCCATGTGGCCAACTGTAGTGCACTATATTGGGGGGGGGGGGGGGGGGGG
>NW_022280045.1:5843997-5851793 GCF_004355925.1 Anarrhichthys ocellatus | reverse complement strand
GGGGGGGGAGAACAGTATGATGTCTGAGAGACGGCTGCTGAGGTGCGGCCCCGCGCTGGTGTCAGGTTGTCACATTTGATGGAAGATCGTTGCAATGTCAGGAGGTGACTATGTGTAGAAGATGACCTCAGGAATCTGTCCGTCCTCTACAGACGTGCCGTTGTTGTTGCCCGCCGCGTAGCAGAAAGTGAAACACGTCTTTGTGCCAGTGGACGATGACTCGTGCGTTACCTTTCGCATTCCCTTAGTCCCATAATGAGAGTCTGGGCCCTGCAAGACAGACAGACAGAGAGGTGGAATAAACTGGTAACGCCAGCGCTGCATAGTGACAGATTAGATATTCTAAAAATGTCCATAAAGGGGGAAAAGAAACTACAGCTGAAATGCTTTGTCAATTAATCGATTACTCAATCAACTAATTATTATTTCATTACTATTAAGTCAAGCTTCTCAGTTTTCTTTTAATGAGAGTACATTTAAATATATTTAGATTTGTGCACTGTTGGTCAAGCCAAAAAAGCCATTTAAAGACTAGCTTTTGACAATTGATCAACCAAATGATAACGCTAAATAATAATCAGTTGCAGCCCTAGAAAACAAACATGCATCTTTTCCTAGACTGGAATGTACTCCTAAAAAGCGTAGTGCTGCATGTGTATGTGGTATTATCACCAACACATCACGGACCTTCAGTGTAGAACAGGCAGTGTAGTTGACGTTGGGTAATATCTCCACCGGTTCTTTGAACATGACTCTGAAGGTGTTGGCTGACCCGTCACAGCTGAAGCCTGTATCATTCTGGCCCAGCACCGTGTTGCTGTCTGTGTGAATGATCTGCATTGAGACACAAACGTCCAAAATATGTTATAGTGCATGCCTCCAACGTACAGTGAAACCAGACACAAACTTTCTGAAGGGTTCAGGCTCCACACCTGTATGTTAACTTGGTAGTCTGTGGGTCCGTGTATTGAGCCGTAGAGACCGAACCCAACCACAAATATCCTTCTGTTTACTGAGAACCTGAGAGGGAAAACACAACGGGAACACATCAAGAGGGGAGAGGGAATGATAGCTATAGAGATGTATGTACAATGGTTGACTACGTATTTTTAGTTCATACACAATAACTAAATATTTACAGAGGCATTGATTGACAGAGTAAGATGTAATTATCTTTTTAAGATGGTCTGCTCCTCACTCACCGTATGCGGTCGCTCGTCCCGCTGTAACCCCAGCGGCTCTCCACCTGCCCAAAGCGCGTGATGCTGCACTCCTTCCCGCGGAGGCAGCAGCGAGGCCGATCAATGAATTCAACGCGAGGCTTCGGGTTCACAGTGAAGTGAAGGAAGAGGCTCACCACCTCTCTGTCAGTCAGAATATTCGACTGGGCTGGACCTGACGGGCCGACAACAAGACCCGAAGACAAGGGTCAGGCTCAGATGCACAGGATGTGTGTGTGTGTGTGTGTAAAGCTACAGTTTCATTGCGTTTCTGTTCACCTGCAGCGAACTCCTCAATGGTCATGAGAGGGAAGCGGATGAGCGTGAGAGCTTTGCCCAGCACTTTGCGTTTGTTCTCGGGCGTTGGCTGCAGCTGCTGTCTGTGAGTCTCCGCATCTGCCCAGCGCACCGACGCAGCGAACAAACGCACCTCCCTCACCCCGAGAGTGTCCCGCTCCAACACCGCCACCAATGTATCTAAGAGAGGGAGAGAGGAAAACTCAATGGTCAGTTAGGCCGTTATTCTGAAAAACAACACGTGGCAATAATGACACTCACAGGGGGACATTACCCAAATCTATGTCCGTAAAGCCTTCAGCGGCGAGAGCATCCCCAGTGTTCTTATCAATGTTCTCTAGACAAAGGCTGGCAAGCTGAGGCTCGTCAAACAACCGTGCCTGAAACGATGAACACCCCGCCGGTTAAAGAAACATTTTTACGTCAAGTCACATGCAGGAACTGGTCTACAGTCATTGCTGGGGGGGGGGTGAAGCAGCAGACCTGTGTGAGCAGCATGAAAGCATTGTCTGCTCTCAGGTTCTTCTTGAGGAACTCCACACAGTGAGCCTCCAGTGCCGGCACTGCGTACTTTTTAGCTGTATATAGCGTGGTCATCACCGTCTCAGGCCCGATCTGGACTTCATCAGAGTAGAGAAACCTGCAGCAGGACCACAAGTTATATCAGACATCGCCACTTCAAATGTATTGACTTGTATGCTTGATTAATTCTAATCATGTGATAAATACATATACATATTGTATGTTGCATTGTCTGAGCTGTGTTTCACCCGCAAATTCTGATGACAAATAAAACATGTTTTAAAAAACACGCCCACTTTCAGGACAGCCTAATCACCAGTTTAAGTGGCACGCCCTCGCCCTCACACACTGCTTACTTTAGCAGGGCCAGAAAGGCAGCTGGCTCCACATCAGGAAGCTCTATCTCCGTTGAGGTCGTCGCCATCCCACCGTTGAACATGGCATCAAACACTGCGCTCCCCACGGCCAGAACAAACCTGACAACGTCAACAATCAGCAGCAGCAAAGAAAAAGAAGCCTTTTCGCTTTTCAGATTCACAGTTAGCTAGCTCATATTTAAAGAAAAAAAAGCTTATTTACGTTACCTGTGCGCAGGTATCCTCTGAACCCCCATTCCTTTGCCCACTAGAAAATGAACGTCACTGAGCACTTCGTTGTTGAAGAGGAACGCAAACCTCTCCTTGACGGTGCTCTTCGTCGCCTGCCAGTTGTACACCGGCTCTCGGTACACCAGCACAGAGGCAGCTGCCGGAGTGGCGCTCGGTGCTCCCGACGCCGACGCGTTTGACGCTGCGGTGGCTGCCATGTTGGACGCCGGGGTGGCCATTACTCCGGCTGCCGCAGCACCTGCCGCAGCGGACTGCTGCAGGGAGTTCTGCGCAGTCGGCTGAGCTCCGCTCGAAACACCGTTGCTGTCTCCGCCACCAGGCCCCAGCTGCGGGTTGGGTCGCCTCCCCGCTCCCTGTGCTCCGCCTCCCGCACCGGCCGCTCCGCCGTTGGACGCTGGCATGGAGAAAACGCTGTTGCTGGGCTGGCTGTTTCCCAAAGGACCCGGACCGGAGAAATTAAGGCAAGGAGGCCTACCGCTGTTGTCTCCAGCAGCCATCTTGAACCGAGTGTAGGCGTAAACAACACTCTTCGTCGCTTTAAGTATTTCTAGTACTCGACAGTCACAGCTGCCCCCTGGCGTCTGTTATTGGTACTAGGCTACTACGTGCTCTCCTGAGCGTGAGGTCCATTTCCCCCTCACACCAGTATTTACTCTATAGCAAACACGCCTGTTTCTGATTGATTATATCTAAAGTATGCTATTAACTTTTAGGGTTATCTCTAGGCACAATCATTAGCTTTGGTAGTCCCTGTTTTAAATATCCCCACTGAGGAGAGTTCGGAAACTGTCTATTAGAGTCCAGACCTCGGCCCATAACTCTCCCAAGTGCATTCATTGGGCACAACTGGCCAGATCACATTTCAACTCAGGATGCCTTTGATAAAGGAACAATGTAAATCTTTGACCCAGCGTGCTACCAATGATTCCATGATACCATATCATCATCAATGCTGACTGTCAATTAATATATGAAAGTGGCTTATATGCATGTTATTGCAGCTGCAGCAGCAATCTCCCCAGCTATTGTTAAAAAACAAATATTTTGAAGGTGTTCTAGTTGACTTAACAAAATATAAGAATACAAGTATAGGATTGCATGAAACAAGCAACTCTTTTATCCCAGTTCACCTACATTTCTTCAACAGAAAGCGTGCAAAATTTCACTGAGACTTTGGTTCTAGCAAACATATTACAAATTACTGCTTGCCTTATTAAGCCAACAAATTACTTTGAAACATAAAAAAATAATAAATACTATTTTCCTTATCTTCCATATACTTTCCATGAGATCTATGTTGTAATATTTGTGGAAACTGCAATCTTTGGTGGGTAAATATTAGGCTACACTTAATACACAGCAAGTCAACAGACATTACTTAATATTATTATTTTCAGGACTGTAAGAACAATGAGGTCATGTACTCTGTATTTTTTTCTGGGAACGTGAGGGGACTTTACATTCTACAATTACAACTACATAATTTGGTTCACGTAGGCTGATTCCAGTAGTTTAATTGAATCGTATTACCTGCAGATCAATCTAAAATAATCCACCCTATAATAATGTTATCCCTGGTAGAATGAGGCTCAGAAAGAAGATTTAGTCCGTCGTATGGGAAATAAATATGTAATTTGAAAAATGGGGGATTAGGACTCATGACCTCAAGCATTATTAAGAATCAGAATGTGTTTGGCCCTGGCTATTATTATATATTCCGGTCAAACATGTGTTGACATGCAGTTAAAATGTGAATTGATTGCAGAGATGTAAAGTGTAATTGAATAAATACAATAATACATTAAATTAAGTTGACAAAGCTGGGTATATTAGATAAAAAAACAACTTTTTCTAAAATGCTTTGTAACTTTGAAAACAATGAATGAAATTCCTTGAAGCCATCATTGAGTGCACCAGACCGGCCAGGCCGGTATTAATTCAGCCCCATCCCGTCTGTGTCTCCTCGCGGTCACCCCACCGCGAGCCCCCCCTTTCTCTCTCCGCCTGCTTCTCATCAACCGTGACGTCAGGGCGGCGCGGGGGAACTGTCCTCGCGCGGAGGGTGCTGCTGCTGCTGCTGCTGAAACAAGATGGCTGTGCGCGCAGGAGGAGCAGAGGAGAGCTGAGGCAATGCAGAGGAGGAAGAAGAGGGGGGCGAGGATTTCACTCTCTTGTGTCTTGTCCTGTCAAAAGAGCAACGGTTCTGCAGCGCGAGGGACGAGCGGTTCTGACATGATACTAATTGGCTTCCGGTACCATTTAGGGTAACGGTTGGGCGGGTAAAGGTGTTTTTTTTTTTTGTAACCAAGAGACGAACGGACTAACCAAACAAATCACGGAGCTCTCAGTAGAGGACAGCCGGGGACGCTCACACCGCTACCAGAGATGTCCCTGCTATGTGTGGGAGGTAAGAGAGGAGATTAAAGGGGTAACGAGACCCTCCGTTAGATGCTATTCAGCTGTCACTTCCTCCAGGTTTAGCTGCACCGGTTGTCTGACAGAGCCCTGCGGGCGACCGGCTCCGTAGAAAAGTCCGTGTGACGTTAGCAGAGCGGGTTGTGCTGATCAATCATTAAATCACACCGGAGCTATAGTCTCAACGGACAGCACAGCAGGGGGGATGCCACTGGGAGACTTTTCACGGTACTGTTGCTGAATGGCATTTTGTTTATTTACTCATACAAAGATTCCTTGTGTGAACGAGGACTTTATTAATGTCTTCATGTAAGGAGGAGAACCGCTGTTCCCCTCCCCTTACTGTTGTGGGTGTGTTTGAGTGTCATCTGCTGTGTTCATTCATGTGTGGGCAGTCAAAGGAGGTGGAGGACGAGGAAAAGCCCCTGCTGCCGCTGATGCTGATGCTGCTGCCGCTGCCGCACCGCCGCCTCCGCTCTGCCGCTCCGCTGTAGTCGTGAGGGAATACTTGTAGTCGGATGGAGATGCTGGTCTCTTCTCAACGTCCTCCCCCCCCCCTTGAAGCGATGCGTCACCCTTCCTTGATGCTGACACTCGATGAATAAGCATCTGCTGTGGTTGCTCATAAAGTGGCACCACCTCCAGCTTCACACAGTGATCAGGGAATAGACAACCCACGTTGAGGGGGGGTCTAAAACGGATTCTGGGGTCCTCCAGGGCGTTTTAGGCTTGCGTTGAACACATAGAGGTTGAATCAGCATAATTGCAAAAACAACTTGAGTGTTGTGTTAACTCATTGAAACATACAGGGATGACAACTAGCGAGGTTTTGCTTTGCAATTTTACTGCAACTTGAAGTGTGTTTAGGATTTTTCACTATCAAAAAAAACTCACATTGAAGTACAAGGAAACAGAATATTTGTAGTTTTGCTCGACAACTCTTCTGTTGATCACCTAATTGATTAACGCACTAATCCTTTAGGCTCTAAATCCGATCGAGCCCTGGTCAGTAAATGAGTGTGTGGAGGTATGCTTGAGTTCCAGACGTGTAGATGGAGACAAAATGAAAATGAAGGGGGGTTTGAAAGTCACCTTTTCAACACCAGGCCCATTATGGATGCTTCCCCAACTCATCCCGACCCAGTTCCCGCCCACTGAGCCTCCCTGCACTGAGTCAGTCCCGGGTGTCATTAGGACCCTGAGCGTTATTCATTCATAAACACCGGCTGCGGCTGTCAGTGTCGTAGACTACGAGACTTGGCAGAGAGCCCTCTTCCTGTTCCTGTTACATCATTCATGCTTACCTGACCGGAGCTATTTCTGGCCTCCACAGTACTTTGCGCCTCTCGAATAGGCAGCACTTTTCCTCTTTTGGAGCATCTGCCGACAAAGCAGAATTCAGATACAGATTAACTCGGGCATCTTTTCCTGCAGATATTACACATTTTTTAAAATGTAGTTTTCTCCGTGTCCCGAGACCTGAGAGTGTAATGTCTCTGTCAGCAGGACTACTGCAGATCTGCGTTTGTATTTATAATCCTTAAGAGATCTGAATCACGTCAGTGGATGGCTGAACTCGGCTCACCCGCTCCCTACTTTACATTCTCTTGACAGTTCACGGTGAAGGGTTCGCTTGATTCCCTGTCAAGTCTCTGTTTTCTTGGCAATCCGCTTAGTTCCCATAAGTCACAGTCTGCTGTGTCAGAGGTACTTCCTGAATGAAGGAAATAGGGTTGCACAAAATGTACTGCTGTGGGCTGAACAGATTATGCTGCACATTCTCTGATTAAAGAATAAAATAAAAAAAAAACGCACTTTGATTTGTTGTCCTTAAAGACATTTAATGAGATTTTGATAGATGGTAATAGCTTTGACCTCGTTTTCTGAATCCAGGCTACTTACCTCTAACCTACATTTGAGTCAATTTATCCAAATGTTACAGCTTATTGTTTATGAGTCATAGGCAGCGACATGTACAGTGTTTGTGTTGTGCTCCTCCTTTCTGCTTTGATACATTTGTGGAGCTTCTGGACATTTCTCATCGTAACTCACCTTGTCATCGAGATTTATGATTGTGTGGTTATTAAGCTTCAGCTTTCCACTGTCGAAAATCCAATTCCTCTGTTATTGATCCTCCTCATGTACTGATATATTTCCAGGGCTGTTTTAGTGTTGGCACTAAAACACAGCGTGGTCTGCCTAAACAGTGTAAAAGGACTGCTGAAGACACCTTTCTTGTCTTCATTCATTCGTTGTGTTTTTGTATTGAAGCAGAGGTTTCTTATTTCTTGTGTCATTGCTGCAGGTATGTGTGTGTGTGTGTGTGAGAGCTTCTATGCCTGCTGACGTAACAGCATGGCACTTAAGCCGCAGATTGAGCTGGAAATTTGTGTGATTCATGAAAAGAAATACGAAGTAAAAGTAGTGAGAAATAGAAACAAGAAAAGTGCGTTGCTGACTCGGGGCAATTTTATGTCAACTTTTTATTTTCATGGCGACTGGTTCTGATGCGGACGGTCCGGGGAGAACATTGTGAGATAAGTCGTGAATTGGTGTTCGCGTCACGTTTCTCAAGAGGTGATTAAAGGTGCAGGTTTGGTTACAATAGCATAATGAGCTTTTCATTTGCATGTTAATAATGCAAAATAATGTGTGTATGTGTGTGTGATGTGGACACCTGCAGTGTGGTGTGTGTGTGTGTGTGTGTGTGTGTGTGTGTGTGTGTGTGTGTGTG
>NW_022280045.1:5838556-5843987 GCF_004355925.1 Anarrhichthys ocellatus | reverse complement strand
GTGTGTGTGTGTGTGTGTGTGTGTGTGTGTGTGTGTGTGTGTGTGTGAGTGAGTGAGTGAGTGAGTGAGTGAGTGAGTGAGTGAGTGAGTGAGTGTGTGTGTGTGTGTGTGTGTGGTGGAGGGCAGCAGGTAGTGGAGCATTAAAAATGTATGTGTGAGTTACGTCAAAGCTGGTTAAAAAAAAAAGATGCTGCAGAGAGAGAGAGAGAGAGAGAGAGAGAGCCTGGATTTAATTGTACTCTGGAAAATCTTTCAAACACTTTGTTTGATAAAGATGGGCATGTTCCCTTTGAATGTTCGTACAATAAATACAGGTTTTATTGGGCCCTGAAATATGAAATGGTTTTGCACCACATCTACTACTATTACAACTGGAATTCCTTCTAATAAAAACACGTTATTAACATGAGTATTTAGGGAATCTGTTTTAAATCTGTGCTATGTGGTTCTTTATTTTTGCACGTAGGTATATTCTATACTTCCAGGTTCTGTATCCCATACTGATGAAGCACAGCAGTGTGTGTTTCTATGTGATGCTACCACACCCAGTGCCAACATGTCTGGACCTTATGGCAAAAACAAAAGGCAGAGCACTTACTCCAAATCTGCATAGTTGCAAATTCTGTTCCCTGCGTTAACACTCGAGCAGTTATTGAGTATCCACTGAATACCTATGGCCAGTCAGTGGGGGATTAGAAAATATGTCCAACATGTATTCCAATTCTTAGTCCAGTTTAATGTATAATTCACGGACTGTGTCTAAATGTATCGCGCTCATCCTCTTGTTGTGAAAGTGAAAGCAGATGGCGTTCCTCTGTGTGAATTTGTCCCTCTCTGTGTCCACAGTGAAGAAAGCCAAGCTGGATGGACCCCAAGGTAAGACCCGGGATCCTGGCAGCAGAGAGAGGGAGAGACTCGCTGTTATCTGACATGAATCTTTTAAGCAGACTGAGGACACATTACATGCTGCAGCCATTAATGGAATTGGAGGGATGGGAAGCAGTTACTCTGTAGACTATAATATCTATATCTCACAGGGACTACACATTGTAACCCATCTCTTTCTTCACCCCTTCTCTCCTGAACAGAGAAATTCAACACTTATGTGACTCTAAAGGTACAAAATGTGAAGAGCACAACCATTGCTGTCAGGGGCAACTTGCCCAGCTGGGAGCAAGACTTCATGTTGTGAGTCCGTCATTATCTTCAGACAGAACTCTCTCTCTCTCCTCCTCCTGTTCCTCCCTGTCCCTCGCTCTTTCCTCTACTTTCTCTTTTCATCCTCTCATCTACTCTCCACTTCAGCAGCTTGAGTGCTTTTGTGTGTTTTTTTATCTCTTACATTCTATCAACCTCCCCTCCTCTCCTCTTTTTCCCTGCTCCATCCCGAGTGCCCTTCATCCCTGTATTATTTCAAGTTGCTCTTGCTCTCCACATCCGCACCTCCGACAACCGCCTCATCCTCCTTTTCATCTGCTCTCCCTCGACACCCTTGCCTTCTCTCATCCTCGTTCACAACCTTGGCACCCTCCCAGCCCCTCCTTCCTCTCCTCTGTCACTTCTTCTAAACGCAACGCCTTGATCTTCATCTACTCGGCCCCTCCTCCTCCTCATCTTTCCATTTCAACCTTACCTTTCCCCTCATATTCCCTCTCCTCCTATTTCTGCTCTCTGGGCATCATGAGCAGCATTTCCCACATTTAAATTAGTTTGTTTGATATTGTGTTGGAATAAGTCTTGGAATGATGAGCTTGTTGCAATCATTAAAACATTATACAACACGGAGTGTTTGGCATACAAAGAGAATACCAGCATATGGGCGATAAACGTTGAGAATCATTCAGCATGTGGGATGCGGCAGGCACGGCTGACTGCGGATTCCTGTGCATTTGTAAGATGTTCGGAGGCGTTGGAGCATTGTACTGGGGTTGCATCAGTGAAGCTGTGTTATGTAATGTTTGGGCTGCAGAGAGAGCCTCATCCCCTCCTTCAAACTGCCTTTAAATGACTATCCCCCCCCCCCCCCTCCGTCACAGCCATGAATCAAACAGCCACGTTTCCTTAAAGGAGTCACCACTGAGACGGGAAATCCAGTCCCCCTATTTCTTAATTAAACTTCCCACTCTCTTCCTCCAGGCGTGCGATACAATCACCTCCTCCACTGCCTTCATCACACTCTTCTTCTTTCCTCCCTTCATTCATCTCTCTCTCTCTGTCTCTCTCTGTCTCTCTCTGTCTCTCTGTCGGTCCTGCTTCCTGCTGTCTTGTAAATGTTTTATGTTAGATTCTCTCAGGCTTGCTCCCACAGAGACATGTCTTATATTTGGCACAATGAAGCCCTCAAGTAATTACTATGCATCATATGTGTGTGTGTGTGTGTGTGTGTGTGTGTGTGAGAGTGAGTGCCTCTGTGTGTTTAGCATCTGTCTTGAAATGGTGATGGAAGAAGTGTGTTGTTCAAACTCCGACTTAAGTGAAAGTATTTTCAGCAAAATGTACTTTTCTCTAATTCTTGCTGTTCTGTGAAATATTGCATAATTTGACCTTGAACGACGACAGGTTTAATCTTTAACAATGCACTGAATTTTATTTAAGTTAATCATATGTTCTTTTATGGAAAATCCTAATCTGAAAAGCAACTACAGCTGTCAAATATATATTTCCTATTGAAATGTAGTGGAGTATAATAATTACTTTCCACAGCTGTTTTTATACTAAGGCAGTTACATTTTCTCTTGGTTTTTAACGTTTTTGTCTGTCTTTCTCTTCCTATCCAGCGAAATTAACCGCCTGGACCTGGGTCTGACAGTAGAGGTGTGGAACAAAGGGTTGATCTGGGACACCATGGTTGGCACCGTGTGGATTCCCCTCCATAGCATCCGGCAGTCAAATGAGGTTTGCCGCTAACCACTTGAGAAATCCTGCAGCTAAACACTCTGTACTCGGCTGTACTCGAGGGACTCACTCAGTTGGTGGTTGGACATGTTTTCATCATGCTCATCCGCTTGTGTGTCAGCTGCAAAATGTCTCTCTGTTCGCAGGAAGGTCCGGGGGAGTGGCTCACACTGGACTCTCAGGTCATCATGACTGATAATGAGATCTGCGGCACCAAAGAGCCCACTCTCCACCTGGTGCTGCTCGACACGCGCTTTGAACTGCCCCTCGGTGAGAAATCAATACTCGCATCAAAGTCAGAAACTGTCAAAAGGATGGAGAAGATGAAAATATAGCAAATCATCAACCCTTGAAGGAAGGAGACGAGGACTTGAATAAATGATGTCTGTCTGTATATTTCCACAGCAAACGGTGATATATGAACACCAAATAGTCTCTGACCCACTTTAAAGTGACTTGTGTATTATTCTGTGTGTACGTGGGGAAGGTGTTGGTGTCCTTTCCCTCTCAGTGATCTAGCTGGAATCCTCTTAACATTGATTGGGGGTTATTTTCTTACTGTTTCCTCTTCCTCAAGTCGATACTGTACACCTGACTCCTCAGTTTGTGAACCTAACCTGCTGATAGGGGTTTGGCTTTAAGGCCAATTTTCTATGTCACAAGCCAAAGTATCTGGGTCAAATAATATTTGCAAATGGGTTCTTTGAAATTACTTTGTCATCATTTTTTTGGAGTTTGTACAGAGAACCAAAAAGTTTCGTGAATAACTCTTTTATCAGCCTACAAAGGCGGAGCCTCATTAGGGTTGTTTCTGCCACCTGAGTTTGTCTGGCTTGTTGTTTTCAGATATCCCTGAGGATGAGGCACGATACTGGGCTAAAAAACTGGAGCAGCTCAATGCCATGAGGGACCAAGATGTAAGCTGTCAACCCATTTGATTTAATACCCCAGCACTCGCATTTTAGGAACATGCCAACATGATACATTGGGGTATTAACTATATCATGCATTACAAGATGAAATCCAACTGTACCTTTTCTCCACTTCCTGCATATAGGCATAACATTTACATTTTGTTTACAAGTTAATCTGAAGTGTAAGTTTTATATTTGTCTGTCTCTTCTGTCCAGGAGGAGCAGGAACGCCCTCTACGTGTACCAGGAACCCAGTGCTGTGAGCGACTCATTTGTTTGTGCTGAACAAGAGAATTATGTGTTTAACTGTTGAGATGTAATTAGATTGCTTAAGCTCAGTATGCGTGTGACCACACATGGGTTGCTGTGTGTTAAATGGTAAAAGATTGCTGCACTGTAAAGGATCGATAGTGGTATCGGATGTCCGGAGGCCTGCTGAGCCAGCTGTCGGGTGCAGGAGGAAAGACTCGGAGGCTCAGCACTCCCTCTGTGCTCTCTTTCCATTCGCCAGCTCAATGTGGGAACATTAATGCTTTAATTGTGTGAATGCATGTTTATGTTTGGACACCAGTGCAATTTATAATCAATACTGACACCTTGCCGTTTTATTGCAGGTAACTGGAGTCTATGGGGAGACCAACAAAGTAAGTGTACATAGTGTACATACAGTGCAGTACATCAGTATCTGGGGAATAAAAGAGGTTTACGGGGGCTGACTCAACATGTATATTGGATGAACAGTATCGGACTTGTACTCTTATCTCTGTGCCACAT
Source organism: Anarrhichthys ocellatus (assembly GCF_004355925.1). NCBI lineage: Eukaryota > Metazoa > Chordata > Actinopteri > Perciformes > Anarhichadidae > Anarrhichthys > Anarrhichthys ocellatus. Next base: position 5,839,404 of record NW_022280045.1, on the reverse strand, counting down.
GACAAGTCGTCAACTGGGATCATCACTTTCATTCTGTCATTCTTTCATATTCACTTTCTTATCTCTTTCTCTCGCTTCTCTTTTCTCCGATTACTGCACAATGCGAGGAGACCTGTAAGACTGCTGAATTGTCTTCTCTTGTTCCTCTGTGCAGATGAAGACCCAGACAGTGCTGTGGACGACAGGGACAGCGACTATCGCAGTGAAACCAGTAACAGCATCCCCCCTCCCTACTACAGCACATCCCAGCCCAACGCCTCTGTCCACCAGTATCCCATCAGCCAACAGCACCGCAGCTCCAGAAGCCTCTCTTACCCACAATCTGGCACCAGCCAAGACCTCGACTACCAACATCAGAGGACTGTCAGGTGCGTACCTGCTTCAGTGCGATCAGGAAGTTAAAGTAATGGTTGTCTTCATTATACATTTTTGTTTTGTTTGATCAATTATTTTGTTTAGGAAATTGGGAAAAATGGACATTGCAATCTAGAGCATAAGGTGACTTTAGATTGGTTGCAACAATGAAACTTCATATTCGAGGAAATCAACAGTCTTTCAGAGTGGTTCTCAGAGAACATCCTACTGTTTAATATCAATAAAAGCAAGGAGCTGATGTTAGGAAAGGGAGGCAAAGACACACACCCTCTCTACATTAATGGAGCTGAGGCGGAGCAAGTGAACAGTTTTAAGTTGCTGGGAATCGGCATCACAAACAACCTGACTTGGTCCCCATCATTCATTTCATTATTTACACCTCAGACAGAAATGCCCACCAGTGAATGAACACAGTCAATGACCGCCGTGTGTGTGTGTGTGTGTGTGTGTGTGTGTGTGTGTGTGTGTGTGTG
>NW_022280045.1:5821992-5838546 GCF_004355925.1 Anarrhichthys ocellatus | reverse complement strand
GTGTGTGTGTGTGTGTGTGTGTGTGTGTGTGTGTGTGTGTGTGTGTGCCAGTCCTTCATTGGGTCCTACAGACCAAATGCTATTTCGCTTTCGCAGGTGTTTACAATACTGTTTAATTTCTCAGCTCGTATTGACATATTTCTCACAGACTGGGATTGAAACTATGCATCCCTTCACCTCTTGCTTTATGAATTATTCAACTGGCAATCTAATGGTCAATACTGCACATAAGATTAGCTGCTTGTGTGAGTGTATTGGACAGAGTAACCTCCTCTCATCCCTGCCCATTCTTATTCCTCTCTTTCCTCTCAGCTCTCTACACTCCCTCCCTCCCTCCCTCCCTGTGCTCTCTCCTTCTATTTTGTCTCTGTGCTCACCACTCCCTTCTTGTCTTCATTATCTCCCTCTGTACCCCCAACCACCCTCCTTCCTCTCTGTGCCTCTATTCTGTTTTTAATATCCTCATTCATCAAGGACTATAAATACTTTCCCCCTGTTTGTTACATTTCTGGATGCTTGTTCTTTTTCTTTTGTCAGCTTTCTGGAGGCCCCTCACCTTTCTGTTCTGCTCTATTTCTCTGTGCTTGTCTGGTACTCTTGTATCCCCAGTGCTTTTCATCGATTAGCCGTCAACATTATTCCTGGCCACCCAAAGACATGTAGAAAAGGTTTTTAGTAAGGCTGTCCAAAAGAGTGTAAAGTGTAGAGGCCATTGAGTGCTCTAATAAATTGCTCTGTAAGCATTTTTTGAGATTATGGTTCATAAAATGAGGGTAAACCATTTATTTCATGTGTACATGTATACATGCAAGAATGACCTGAATGAAAGTGCCTCTACGTTCATTAAAAAACACTATCCCTCATAAGTACTTTAATAATTACCCTCTTCTGGGCATGTTGTGGTCTTGCACCCTAACTCTGTTTCTGTTTTCTCTTCGTTTCTCCTCCCTTCAGTCCGTCGGGGAGCTATGCATCGTCTGCAGAGCTGAGTCGGTGCAGCAGTCAGCTGAGCGAGGAGGACTACGGTGTCGAGTATGGAGAGAGAGACCCTTACGACGAGAACGACTCTTACCACTCCTGCCACTCCTCGGTCAGCTGCAGTAAAGGCTCTCCAGACTGGGACCCTGATGAGACCCAGGGGGCGTACAGCGATGAGGGTGGCTACAGCAAAGACGGAGGAGAGGAGGCGGCTCTGTACGAGGAGGACGGAGGACTGTATGAGGGAGAAGAGGAGGGCCTCTATGAGGATGAGGAGATGATTTATGAAGAGGAGGATTTGTACAACTTGGATGGGACCCTCAGTGAGGACATGGAGCCTCCGTTTACCCCGACCCCAACGTCAACAGCCCCCCCAACTCTGGATGTACCCAGCTCCAGACCTCCTCTGGAGAAACAGCCATCTTTACACCAACAGCAGCACCCTACTCAACCCCCCAACCAAACATCCAACCAGTCTCATCCACCTGGCGTGGCCCCGTCAGCACAGCCCCCCTCTGGTCAACCAACAGCCCAACCACCTAAACAGCCCCAACCACAGCCGCAGCCACAGCCAGCCCCATCTGCCACTTCCTTCTTCTCAATGGCCAAACCTCTAACTGCTGCCGTCACAGGCTTGGCCTCTACTTTCTTGTCTTCTGTTCCCACCGGGCAGCCTGCCCAGTCTCACCCTCCAGCCTCCGCCGTATCTCAACAACACCAGTCTGCTGCAGCCAGTGTTGTCCCTCCATCCCACCCTGCCAATGCGGCTAACTCGGCCTCCCAGCCCCCCTCGACTGCCGTGGGCCCTTCCTCCCAACAGACCCAGTCCCCTGGGCAGCCTCAATCCCATCTCAATGGTGCTGCCACCACCGCACAGCCGGCTGCCCCTGAGGACCAGGCTCTCCAGCTGGAGGAAGAGCCATGGTTAGAGGAGGAAATGATGTTGGAAAAAGAGGCCAGGACGCCCCCCGCTCAGCCAGAGGAGGCGTCCCCCATGGAGGAGAAAGAGGAGCATTCCGAAGAGAGCAGGCCGTCGACACCACTAGAGGAAGACGAGATGCTGCCTGAAAGGTAGGGGAGAAGGTTGAATGGAATCAGATCAATAAATTCAACAACAAAAATAGGCTAGAAGAGCAACAACACGATTACCACCAATCATATAAATTCATCCGCTGAAGACATTTTTGCTAAAAGTCAAACTGTTTTTGTTTTAGTCCTCCAGTCATAGAGGAGCCCAAAGAGCCAGTGGATCCAACAGTCAGAGCCAAAGAGAACTGGCTAAGGCTCTACAATAAAGTCCTAGAACAGCTTCGGGAGGTAAGACCCCTGGTTTGAACTCCACCCTCTCATTCCAAACAGTCCACTCTGAATCCCAGCGCTGCAGGCCTGATTCAGTTCCACCCTGTTATTTAGAAGATATACCGGAGTTCAAGAGACTCTAAAAGTGTCTGCAAAGTTTTTGAAATATGAATGTGCAGTGCATTATTCATATGAAAGACCGGGTACATCCAGTACGTTTTGAGTTCTATTTTGATCTTGTTTTTTGCTGGACAGCAGAAAGCAGACTTGACGTGTTTCAGATTTTATGACCGCTGTACCGATGGCTCGACAGACGGCGCACTTTTTATTTGAGTTGAGGTGCAGCACCACGCCACTCCCTGACAAAACTGCTTGATATAGTTTTACACATTACATTTTGCTTGATCAGTTTTTACATATTTTATTCACATATTATGTTGCTATTCATTACCTTTGAATTCAGTTATGCAGAGAATTAATCACTTGCTTTGATGTTTATGTTGATGTATGTCACGTTGCGTTTTTTGTACATTTGGCTCCCTTTTTGTTTGTCTTATTATTTATTTTGTTTGTGCCGAAACCCCACTTTGTTTGCTTTTCAGTTTCATGTCATTGCCATAGTGACACTCGCATGCACTTTGCTCGGCCGTCATTGGAGCATGCTGACAGGTAGGTACAACCTGATCAGATGCTTGAGAGAGAGAAAGAAGGAAAGGCACAAAGCAAAGATGTCTTGTTGAACTTCTCACTGTGTGTAAACGGGCAACTTCACTATGCTCACTCATCTTCACAACAATTTGATCTTTTCTGTTCTATCAAGAGCTGTCATCCAGTCTGATTATAAGCCACACTGCATCCCATTCTCCAAAGACATATTTCATTTCAAAGTTTAGGCAAAGCACTTTTTTAGCAAAACCTGTATTCTCTAATGACGTGACTAAAGGTGACATGTATTGGTTCCTATTGAGTTCCCAGTTGTGCGTGCCTATGGATCAAGTCTTGGCAGGTTTATTTCCCAGTTTTACAAAGTGTGAGAGGAATCTCAGAGATTCTAGAGCAACAGCATAATATCAGAGTTTTTACTGACCCAGCCCACTTACGACAACTGATTAAAAAACAGATGAGATCCAAATTTAAAAGCCAAATATTGCTGTTTCATAATCGGATAATTAAACTCTACTGATGCAGCTTATTCATACAGTATATGAATGCTTGAAGAGGCTGCAGGGATGAACTTACGGTTGCTTGTTTCTTAGTCTGACATTTCTTCTCCGTCTCTCTCAGGCTCGAGGAGAGACCTCCAGCTCGCTGTGGTTTGGTAAAGGAGGGTGAGTGTCTTCTCTTGCATGGAACAAATTATAAATCACACAGTGTATTAGTTAATGCAATAACTCCATAACCTCAACTAAAATGATCCTCAGCTCATTGTGGAAATCTGCCACCGCTGCTTTGGATTGAAAATGCCCTTCTTTAGTCCGGGAATCCTCCGTTCAGGCTCATTCCGCTCATGGCATTTGGCCAGTGAGTATTAAATGCTGTGGGCTGCCCCGACTTCGCTGGCAGGTCATTTATAGATGAGGCAGACCTCAGAGTGGAACTCAGGCTGCATACTAAATAAGTGCTAAGTTAGCAAAAATAAAAACTCAGCAATTATACCCAGGCCTGTGGAGTGTCATTCCCACTATTTGAGACGATGCAGTCTGCATAATTAAACTCTCCAGCAGCGTTAGGAACAATGATGGAGGGAATTACATCTGCCCCATAGTAACTATACACAATTTCATAGTAAGACATTTTGATGATCGTTAAATCTGCTGTAAATATTGCTGAACATATTTATAGGAATGTATAATTGTTCATTCCTTTCTCATTCAGGGTGGGAGGTGCACTGTACAGTATTGACAGCATGCCTGACCTTCGCAAGAGGAAAGCCATTCCTCCAATCAGAGATCTGGTGAGGAACAAACACGGACACACACACAAGCAATAGTGTTCACCAATATCGGGAGGTGCCCTGAAATCATTCTTGTTGCAAACATTATCGGTTTCACTAAGTCTCAGTTTAGTCTAAAACAATGATCTCTATTCCTGTCTGATGCTTTACAGTCATAGCTGGTTGAAAACAGCTAAACATGTTTCTTCTTTACTTCCCAGCATTCCCTTTTTTCTGTAATCCAAAGTGATTATACTCATAAAGGTTACTCATCTTGCATATCTGTGGTGTTAATATAATTACAGTAATTAGTCAATGTAGTTAAAATGTTCTCTGGAGTTTAGGGCATACCTTTCAGATGCATAGTGGCTCACACATACACACACAATGCATCATAAATATTTGTACAGCTCGTTGTTTGAAAGTCCTCACATATTGTTTCTTTGTTCCTCTGTTCCATCACTGCCTGGACTCATCAGCTGATGGTGAGTGCTTGTTCGTCCCTTACGAATGTATTCATGGATAAATCAAAACAAAAATATGAAGTCCACTGCGTAGTTCACATTCAAACATAAACTGTTTTGTTCCGTTTGCCCTCTTGTCCCCAGTCTCTAGTGCAGAGCTCTCGCAAGGCTGGAATCACCTCCGCCATGGCTTCCACCACTCTCGGCAATGAAGAGCTGGTGGGTTTCCTCATCTCACTCCTACACAAATCTGTTCAGGATTCTCCAACCTTTCATCACTGCTGGTGTCAAACTCACATTTATCTCCTCCATGCCCTTTTTTGCAGAAAAGTCATGTCTATAAAAAGACCCTGCAGGCTCTGATCTACCCGATCTCCTCCACTACTCCACACAACTTTGAGGTGTGGACGGCCACCACGCCCACCTACTGCTACGAATGCGAGGGGCTGCTTTGGGGTATCGCCCGACAAGGCATGCGTTGCTCTGAGTGCGGCGTCAAATGCCACGATAAGTGCCAAGATCTGCTCAATGCCGACTGCCTGCAGCGTAAGGATCGCAGGATCGACTCACGCACACATTTTTGCACACCTGCGCAAAAACACACTTTTAAACAAATTCATATTTTTACTTTGGCATACACATACTCATCCCTCCACACAAACCCTAAAACTATGTTAGCACCTCCTCTGAATCCTTCTGTCCGATTGACATCCCATTATTCTTGTCCTCCATCCACTCTCACGTTCTCCTCCCTCTTCCGTTCTATTTTATCTCTTGAGTAATGTGCTGTCTGTCATACCCCTGCCTCTCCTCTCGTTTCTCCCCATAGCCTTTGCATTCGTACTGCTTTGACTAATTCAGCTCCACAAGGGGTGACTTATCCAATTCCCATACTGATTTTGGAGTCAATCTATGCAATGCATAATTACTCACTCTGCTGTCTCCAAAGAGTCTCATAAGATCTTGACAGCATCTGTTGGTATTTTACTCTCTGATTATCTGTGGATACAGTTTCCGCCATAATATTGGAATGTTTGGGGTTTGATTCCTGGCCAAGAAATGTCAACGATTTTCTAAATTGATTTGATGCTATCTTGGGTTGCAGGGAAACAGGAGATAAGCTGCTAGCCCATGCGCCATATTGCCTTGAATATATTTTACAGTATAAACTTCCTACAACCCTCTCTTCATTCATCCATCTCATCAGGAGCTGCAGAGAAGAGCTCCAAGCACGGGGCAGAGGATCGAACCCAGAACATCATCATGGTCCTGAAAGACCGCATGAAAATCCGAGAGAGGAACAAACCAGAAATCTTTGAACTAATCCTGGAAGTGTTCGCCCTCGACAAAACAACGCATGGCACGCAAATGAAACAAATCAAGCAGAGCGTGCTTGATGGGACCTCCAAATGGTCAGCGAAGATCAGCATCACCGGTGAGTTAAGGGTGGCATATGTTGTCCACTGAGGCAAATTTGTGATTGGTTATTTTGGGTTTTAGAAATATAATTTACATGCTGTTTCTGATATTAGATATCATGGTTGTTGTTTTCTTTTGTTATTGTTGATGTAAAAAAAAAAAAGTATGATACAATATAAATAATAGTCAGACATCTGTGCGGGTAATTGTTTAAATGTCTTAATGTCTCTTCCTCAGTGGTTTGTGCTCAAGGCCTGCAGGCGAAAGACAAAACTGGCTCCAGTGACCCTTATGTAACTGTTCAAGTCGGAAAGACCAAGAAGAGAACCAAGACCATCTATGGAAACCTCAACCCTGTCTGGGAAGAAAACTTTCACTTGTGAGTACAGTAGACCATTTCAAAAAGAAAAGCTGATATTTCATTTTATGACACTATATTGGATGGTGTACGGCTCTAACTTAGTTTTATATCTCAGAAAAAATATTTAAGACACTCTATTTTAATTTTTTTTGAATCACCAGACAAGCATGCGGTACTCAGAGATGAGTCTAATTTCCCTTGTTTCCTCCACATTATGATTTGTTCCTCTGTATCACAGTCGTTGACCTTTCTGTCTCTGCCTTATTCAGTGAATGCCACAACTCGTCGGACCGTATCAAGGTCCGCGTGTGGGACGAGGATGACGACATCAAGTCCCGCGTGAAACAGAGGTTCAAACGTGAGAGCGATGACTTCCTGGGCCAAACCATCATCGAAGTCCGGACTCTGAGTGGGGAGATGGACGTTTGGTACAACCTGGGTGAGTTTTAAGATAAGAGCAAAGACGAGCAGCAAGTCACACAGAGATAACAGAACAACAAACCGATCATTTAATGCTTCTCTCTTGTAGATACAACAGATTTCAGTCAACTAAGAAAGCATCTCTCACTTTCTTTTGACAGACAAGAGAACTGATAAGTCTGCTGTGTCAGGAGCCATCCGGATGCACATAAGTGTGGAGATCAAAGGAGAGGAGACGGTTGCTCCTTACCATGTCCAGTACACCTGTTTACATGAGGTCAGTCTAATGTCCAGTACACCTGTTTACATGAGGTCAGTGGACATCTGGTGGAAATCTTCTAAATGTTGTTGTCAGGTAATTAGTTCCAGTTTCACAATAACACAATCAATCACCTTGTGAATTCTGTGTTTCTGCCTTTATAACCTGGGGAATCTTTTTTTTTTCTTTAAATTAAATCGCCAACATCAGGTTTGTTGTAACATTTAAAGTTTAATTGTTTGGAATTATTGCGCCGTTTTCACCAATATAGGGGTGTATGGACTTCCTGGATAATGGACGGGCACGGAGACAGTTTTTCCTATGAGACTCTCATGAAGTCCAATAGACTATTTCACAGTTTCATATATAATCTTGTTACACTGCAGGATTATAAGAAGGGGATGAGGGACAATCCTGAAATTAGTGAGGAGCTGAGAAACTGCTTTGGCAATCAGCTGTGTTCAAACTTGAAAGTCAAAATCAAGGTTTGATTAGTTGGTTAGTTTGACATTGTTTTCAACATTGTTCTGTATCGGAGAAAAAAAGTAGTGGATGTTTGTTGTGTTGTTTTACATTTCTTCACCATTAAAAATTCAATCAGCTTCTCTCAGTTTACCTGAACCAAATGTATATTCCCCCTTCTTGTCTCCTCACACCAGCTGGATATGTATTTTAGATTAGACAAACAGATCATTCAAAAGTCTTCTAATCACATAAAAGGCTTTGCACAAATAAACACATGAATAAGTTTCTTTGAGTTACCTCAAGCTCACTCGGTTGGTGTCATTAAGGCTTCTGGTTATCCAAGCGTCAACGCTTACACTAGATCTAAGGCCTCTTTAAGGGATCTGTATGACCGTGCCTTTATCTTTCTGGTTAGATGTATTTGAGATGCTATTTTTGTTTTTTTCTTTCTTCAGCATCTGTTCCAGTACACCACTGAGGAGCAGAATGGCGGCGTAGTAAAGATCCCTGATGCCAAAGGGGACGATGCCTGGAAGGTGTATTTTGAGGAGACTCCTCAGGAGATAGTGGATGAGTTTGCCATGAGATATGGAGTAGAGTCCATCTACCAGGCCATGACGTCAGTCCCTCAGCCATTACTCTGCATGCTTACCTTAGAACGTGAAATAAGATTATCCTGAGTTAGAAGCGTTGGTTTTATTCCACTTGTTCTTAAACAGGGATATTATGAATACATATAGTTTATTCTTCTAATACATGAGATTAGTGCATACAGTAAATGCACTAAATGTTCTTTTTGCCACTTCCACCCCACAGCCACTTTGCCTGCTTGTCATCTAAGTACATGTGCCCGGGAGTGCCGGCTGTGATGAGCACCCTGCTTGCCAACATCAATGCTTACTACGCCCACACCACCCAGTCCTCCAACAATGTTTCTGCCTCGGACAGATTTGCTGCATCAAACTTTGGCGTGAGTCCCTTCTTCATATATGTGACTGTATTCTACAAGAAGCCCCATATTCAAACTGAAAGATGCTATACTTCAGAATATTGCTTTTAAAAAACTCCTAAGAAATGACTAGCTGTTGGTCCCTCGGGCTGTAGATGAAAGTCACTTTAATGTGGCCCCGCCTACTTCTCCAAACGTCCAATCAGCTGAGCCTCGTCAGTTCCTGCCTGGGGTGTGTGTAGTTAAATTGTGACAAATAATGTGGTATTTCTTCTGTTTTGTGTCTCTTCCTGTTCAGAAGGAGAGGTTTGTCAAACTGTTGGATCAGCTGCACAACTCGCTGAGGATTGACCTGTCCATGTACCGGGTACTGACTGCTTCTGTCACGACAAATGCAAAACACTTTGATTCTAAGTTACTTACTGCTGCTGTCCACCACATGTATAGGAATGTCTGTTCTGTGTTTGGGATGAAATGAAAATGATGTTGTTTTGATATGGTCACTGTTGTGTGTATCATATTACTACTTGAAGAAAAAGAAACCTCTTAAACTTGGGTGAACATTTTGTGCCGTTTATAATTGTTGCTTTGTTTGTTTGTGAATGTGCTTTCAGAATAATTTCCCTGCCAGCAGTCCTGAAAGACTACAAGACCTCAAGTCTACAGTTGATCTCTTGACAAGCATCACATTCTTTCGGATGAAGGTATGGATGACTTAAAGACTTTTCTTTTCTTTTCACAATAGCACTTAAAAACTAAAATGGTACAAATTTCTAGTGCTTTCTGGAAAGTAGCCTGAGGCATGAAACGAGAATCAGCATAACATTACCCTATCCTAACATGAGCTATGATCATATAACTCTGTGTGAGTGTGTGTGTCAGGGTGTTCATGTCTTTCGGTGGGATTTGTGCAGCTCATTGAGTTTATGGTTAAATTCCCGCTAAGACAACCTCTGAGACTGTGTGTCTGACAGCTCTTTGAGGTGAATTTGATTCAAATTATTGTTGTGTAACATTTGTGTTCAGGTTCAGGAGTTGCAGAGTCCCCCCAGGGCGAGCCAGGTGGTGAAGGACTGTGTGAAAGCCTGTCTTAACTCCACCTACGAGTACATTTTTAACAACTGCCACGACCTCTACAACAGGGAATATCAGACAGACCCTGTAAGTATCTGTGTGTGTGTGTGCGTGTGTGTGTGTGTGTATGAAGCAAAAGTATTGTATACGTGTGTTTGTAATTGATGACATTGCAGTATTCCTGCTCTTTAGTGCCGATACTGGGCTCTCACTGCAAAGAAATGAGCTGTTACGATATGAATCCATAACTTCTTTTTGTCTCCAGTCAAAGGCAGTCCCTCCAGATGAGCAGGGCCCCAGCACCAAGAACCTGGACTTCTGGTCCAAACTTATCACCCTCATCGTCTCCATCATAGAAGAGGACAAAAACTCCTACACTCATTGCCTTAATCAGTGAGTCTTTACTCATAACATCGGCCTAATTCCTTTAAATTATGCATGCAGAGGCACTTCAAGGCCAGTCTAGGAAGAACTAAGCTGTATGGTATTAGTTTAGAGAAAAGAAGGCAAAGCAATAGAATATAAAGAGAGGAGTGTGTAGCTAGGTATTTATTTTTACTGCTTTGCCTGTTTCTCTTGATGCTCTTTGTTTTTAAAAACCATTAATTTAATATTCATGATTATTAATTTAAAGGAACTCATTGGCTTTGTTTTGGGTGACAATGATGACAACTGTGTCTTGTTAATATAGAAATGCTAAAAAAAACACACTGATGGAGTTACATAGAAATGAGGCTGGGTCATCTTGTTAAATAATAGATTACCATTACTGGATGCAGAGCTGGATTTAAGACCGAGTACTGCCTCTTACAGGTTTCCCCAGGAACTGAACGTGGGCAGGATCAGCGCTGAAGTCATGTGGAACATGTTTGCACAAGATATGAAATACGCCATGGAGGGTAGGTGTTTGTGTGTTGTTGGGCTGGGGAGGGAGATCACAGGCCGAGAAATAAGAGGAGTCATTAGTTTGTTGATGAGTGTGTGTTTTATGTGTAAACTACTGTATATAAGGACAAAGAGGGAGGAAATGTGACTTTCCTCATTCTTCGTTTCTCTTTGATATTTCAGAGCATGAGAAGAACCGCCTGTGTAAAAGCGCAGATTACATGAACTTGCACTTCAAGGTGAAGTGGCTCTACAATGAGTACGTCAAGGAGCTGTCCACTTTCCAGAAGCACGTACCTGAGTATCCTGCGTAAGTCTCTTATAAACCGCATCCACACTTTTCCTTCTACGGCAACCTCTTTGGCACAGAGACTCATGTTGTCTCTGCTCCTTCCTTGTCCTGCAGCTGGTTTGAACCATTTGTCGTCATGTGGTTGGACGAGAATGAAGAAGTGTCCAGAGATTTTCTGCATGGAGCCTTGGAGAGGGACAAAAAAGACGGGGTAACTGCATTCATCTAAATCCTTCATTAGTAAAATGCTAGCCTACTAGCACACTAACAGGTGTTGTCACAAAAGAAGCCAAAGTCTGCTGCTAGCATTTCTGCAAGTGCTGTAAAACACTAAAACACAACCTCTAAAGACGAGACTACACCCAACAACTCCACGTTTTCAAATGCCCGGTTTGAGTTGTTTTCCTGCCCTCATTTCTTATCTATAGGACTACTTTTAATATTCTTGGAAATACATTTATTTCCTTTTTGATCCAAGATGAGAAGATTGATACCACTCAAACATCTGTAAAGTATGAAACTACCATCAACAGCTGGCTAATTTAGCTTAGCATTAAGACGAGGGGAAACATCCAGCCTGGCTCTGAACGAAAGTAACAAAATCTACCTCCCAGCACCTCTAAAGCTCACTAATTTACATGTCATCCCTTGTTTGTTGAATACATACACGAAAAGTGTAAAACACTGGTTTTACTGATTTTACTGGTGGTGACTGACTATTTCGTAGTAGGCTGCAGTGGCTTCCTGTAGACTGTTTTAAGTCTTTGTGCAGGTCGAAGCTTCATATTTACTGCACAGACACAACAGTGGTATCTTCTCGTGTAATTACAGAAAAAAAGAAAACAAGCATATTTCTCAAAATGTCTAACCGTTCGTTTAATAAACAATGTCAGCTTTCCACAGCAAAGTGTGCAGGGAAAATGTGGAGAAAAGAGTTTTGAAAGGAAGAGGCAGTCATGTGAGACTAAAGTTTGACTAAAATTCAACAATCCAATTCTGCTGAGACGGTAATAAAATACACTATGAAAGCTTAAATCTGACCCCCTACCTGCAGCATTTCCCTCTCATAAAATGTATTCACGCATTTATCATGCAAATTCAGGCAGCTCACGGCATTTCTCCTGACTCGGCACATTCGAGGGGCTGGGAAGAGCAGGTTGAAGGCCTCAAGGCCTCGAGGCAATCAATAATTACTCAACACCAAAGGCAAATTTAAAAAACCTTCAATGCGGAGGAGTGCGAATGCGCCGGCGTAAGTCGATGTATGCACACATACCATACATACCCAGTCTCACTCGCGCCTACATATCCACAGCAAGAAGGTCGATTCAAAGCAGCTGAAGATTCCCCCGGCTCATATGTCAGGACTCCTCTGGGTCCAATTACTGTCGCCAGAGCCAGCTTCTGCATCCCCGTGTCAGCAAAAACAGCGGCCCCCAAGCCCAGTCACATAATATGACACTATTCACTAATGGGCCGAGCTGTTAATGAAGGTCCTGCTACTCGTCATAACTCTCTGATTACCTCCATCTATCTCATCCAAAGGCTTTCAGAGGAACCGCCTCACACATCTCCTGATCACAGTCACGTTCAGTAGAAAAAGGGGGCTCGGTTTCACTGTCAATGAAGTGTAACAGCAGTGTGAACATCTACCACGGGGGAATCCAGCTCCTCACTGGGATTACTGTGCTGCAGCATCACACGTTCACACTTTCCCCTCTTTTCTTCTCCTTCTGCAGTTCCAGGTTACATCGGAGCACGCTTTGTTCTCCTGCTCAGTGGTAGACGTGTTCTCTCAGCTCAATCAGAGTTTTGAAATCATCCGCAAACTGGAGTGTCCCGACCCTCAGATCGTTGGCAACTACATGAAGAGATTTGCCAAGGTGACTTCCACCTGCTGATGCTTTTACCTGAGTAGTCACTCTTAACCCAATATGATTCTCACTGCAAGTGTGCACTTATTCCATTATTTTATTTCTTTCTCTTAGACCATTGGAAATGTCCTGCTGTCTTACGCTGACATCATTGCAAAGGACTTTCCAAATCATGTCAAGAAGGAGAAAGTGGTAGGTGTTAACAATGTTTTAAAGTAGAAGACATAAAAGTGTGTATAAATGTTGGAGCAACAAGGTACCAGATGGAAATTTCAGTCAGCGGAATAAACGGCAGTGATTGAATTAATGGTTTGATTTGAGCTCCATCAAGAGCATTGGTGTACGTGGACAGCTTGATTAATTTTCGCAGAATAAACCGCGCCTCACTGTTGTAGCCGTGGCCGGGTTGCAGTGTTTCAAAGTGAATCAGGGCTGTGTAATTAGCTGAATGTGGTGTACGCTCTGGGGAAAGTGGGCTGCTCTCCCAGAGAGACCAGGAGCCCCCCTCGAGGAGCAGTAATTACTGAAAACTCTTGCTTCTCCTGACCTGCATCACAAAGAGTTCTTTTGCCAAAGAAGCAATAAAAAAAAGTTAGGAGGACTAACCTTGATTGATTACAATGAAACACCGGGAGCAGACAGAGGAAAGGGAGTGAGAAGTGTGTAACGATTTTTCTTTTTCTCCCCTCAGCCATGTATCATCATCAATAACATCCAGCAGCTCAGAGTTCAGCTGGAGAAGATGTTTGAGGCCATGGGAGGCAAAGACGTGAGTTTCCATACATGCTGCTGTTGTGATTGTGCTATAAGAACACGGTTCTTCTATTCATCCTATTTGTCTTCTTCCAGCTAAACCTGGAGGCCAGTGACTTCCTCAAGGAGCTGCAGAACAAACTCAACAGCGTTATGGACGACCTCAGCCGCATCTTTGCTGTCAGGTGGGTGTGTCTGTTTGACTCCCGTGTGGAACTAAGACGTGTTGGAATCGCTTTCTCCTGCTGATTTCAAAGTCTGTTTGCATGTTGTTCTTTTTGTGCGGCGATTCAGTTTCCAGCCACAGATCGAGGACAACGTGAGGCAGATGGGAGACATCCTGGCCCAGGTCAAAGGTCAGACCGTCCCGGCCAACGGCAGCGTGGTTCAGGAGGCCGACAACGTCCTGCAGCCCATCATGGACTTCCTGGACAGCAAGTAAGTGTGACTGGATATTGAACATCAATACTGTTGAATAACAATAGAAGTTGGCATTAAATGTTTGGTGTGATTCTTAGTCTTGGTGAGTCTGTCTTTGATCAAGATCATGATTTTACCGTTTTTAAATGACACTTCTTGAAAGGCTGCTTTTACTAAGGCAACATTCAATATTTTTTTGGAGGAATAAATTATTTTTAGGAAGAAATTTTGATTTTCCTCAAACTAAGCAACTGGGAAAAAAAAAGTTGTGTTTAGATACTCATACTCAAGTATCGTATGGTATTAAAAAACTTCATACGAAGTCTAACAAGTGAGTTATACATTGTTAGGACCTTTATGAATATTAACATGGCCTCAACAAGCACACACACACAAATAAATGAAAGTATGGGTTTCAGTGCTGCCTTCATGTCAGTTGAAAGGTTGTGTTTTTGTTTCAGCCTGTCGTTGTTCGCTAAGATCTGTGAGAAGACCGTCCTGAAGAGAGTGCTGAAGGAGCTGTGGAAACTAGTGATGAATACGATGGAAAAAACGATTGTGCTTCCAACGCTCACTGACCAGACGGTATGTGGAAAAGAAAGACATTCACTCCTATTTTCGTCATCTTTTCATTCTTCTGTGCTTTTGAATTTCAGTGCCTTTCATTGATTTGGTCCATTGTGTACATTAACCCATCTATCCTGACATTACCCCATTCTCTCTCCCTTCCTTCCTTTCTTAGGTTATTGTAAGTATGTGAGCGTGTGTGCGTGTGCCTGCGTGCGTGTGCGTGCGTGTGTGTATTTGCAGAATCTGTCTGCATGAAGAAACACTTTTTACCAGGAGCCTGAACACCACCCTCTGTAGCCTCTGTTGTTTTGTTTTACAATTCTTTCTCCTTCTCTGTGGATACCTGTGCATCAAACCTGATTTAGAAGGCAGCACGTAGCACCAGAGGCAACATCGCAATACTAACTGACCGTACACCAAAGCAGTAAAACCTTCTTTCTCTCCCAAGATATAGCTTGTGTGTTCTGAATGTTTATTTAGAATATTTATAGATTAGTATAGAATTTGCAATTTGACTCTCTTCCCCTCACTCTTCAAACTCTTTTCTTGTGTATGCTGCATTCTGTCCTCACTGAACTCACATCTCACTAAACTACACAGCTCTCAAACGCCACCCTTTTGTTTCTCTCCCCTCTCCACTCACTTGTCTGGCTTTCCATGACAGGGCACTCAAATGATCTTCAACGCCGCTAAGGAGCTGGGGCAGCTCTCCAAGCTCAAGGTGATGAAAATAGAAAAGCGGCAAACAAAACGAATTAACCAAAAATATAGACCACATTTTAAAGGGAACCGTTTCATAGACTGACTCCTTCGTTTGATCCATCCTGCAGGAGCACATGGGCCGAGAGGAGGCCAAAGCTCTGAGTCCTAAACAGTGTGCAGTGATAGAGCTGGCGCTGGACACTATTAAGGTATCGTATGCTGTGTCACACAAACAGAACAGCTGGGAAATTGGTGCTCTTGTGTTTTAGTTTTACAATATTTAGTTTGGTCTCTGTTTCTTAACATAAATAATATCAAAAGAACAGACAGTCTGTGTATGTGTGGGTTCAGGATCAAGGAAATGGGATGACAACCCTACAAATTGAATGTAATATATATTCAGATATATATCAATGAAACATAAACAATTTCTAATCAAAACATGTAACTTTCAACATCATAAACATCATGTTTGGTGTAAATTAGTGTAGGTTTGGAGGAGATAGTCACTCTGCCTTTGCTCCAGGGCTGACACTGCAAAACTGTTTTGTCACATTTCTATATCGCCCACTTCGAGCTCTCTGTGTCCTAACCCCCGTCTGTCTTTCTGCCTGTTCACTTGCCGCCTACGCATCTACAATTCATCATATCTGTTTCGCAGCAATACTTCCATGCCGGCGGTGTGGGCCTGAAGAAGACGTTCTTGGAAAAGAGTCCAGACCTGCAGTCTCTGCGCTACGCCTTATCTCTGTACACCCAGGCCACAGACAAGCTCATCAGGAAGTTTGTCCTCTCACAGAGCGCTCAGGGTACGGACTTCATCTGAATTACAGTAGCTATACCAGCAAATACTGGTAGTAGTTCTACACAGTATCACTCTAAATGCCCACAGATGGATTTTAGATGAGCAGAAAACATGAGCGATAGATACATTTAAATGTCGCATGGACACCATAGTTGTCCAGCTATTTATACAATCAGCTATAACACCTTGTAGTTTTTAAAAAATGTGTATACATGCTCTTCTCCTGTTGTATAAAATAATACTTGGTTGCCATCCTCTAATGCTGACTTTCTTTCATCCCCTCTCAGTCCACGGAGGGAAAGGGCTCAGGTGCACGGCGAATGAAGACACACCGCCAGAGAAAGGTACGTGTCAGCAATGTTATGTGAAGTCTGCATGTCCCCCACAGCAACCTGCAGCTGCAGCTCAGACATCTTTGTGATCAAACTGTCAAAAACCAAAGATAACCCGAGACAGTGAGTAGTGTAAGACCGTGGCACTTTGCTTCTTCTTGTTACCAGCCGTGTGTGTGTGTGTGTGTGTGTGTTGCACTGTGTGCTGCAGCTGTGTGTGTGTGTGTGCCGTTCATGTTATCACAGAGAACTGGTGTGTGTGTGTGTGTGTGTGTGTGTGTGTGTGTGTGTGTGTGTGTG
>NW_022280045.1:5776848-5821982 GCF_004355925.1 Anarrhichthys ocellatus | reverse complement strand
TGTGTGTGTGTGTGTGTGTGTGTGTGTGTGTGTGTGTGTGTGTGTGTTTTAAATTTAGTTCAAAATCTGCTGATGCATCCCAGTTCTATATCTCAGCTGTGCTACATTCTGGACTACAAAAAACACTGGTTATGGCCAGACTAGGACAAATTCAACTGAGCATGTCTTTACAGCATCTGGAGTGGATGCAGTTGGCGAGGTGGTCATGTGCGTGGACATTTTGCCCCAGCCTAATGGAGAGCACAAGATTAATGTCAAAGGTAAAAAAAAAGCTGAGCAGACGGCAACGCTGTCACAATCTTCTCCTCACATTTTCTTTCTTTAATTCAACCTCCGTCTGTCCTCCAGTGGTGGCTGCTAATGACCTGAAGTGGAAGGCTCAGGGCTTCAGGCCCTTCGTGGAGGTCTACATCATCGGCCCTCACCTCAGCGACAAGAAGAGGAAATTTGCCACAAAGTCCAAGAACAACACCTGGTCACCCAAGTTCATTGAGAGCTTCCAGTTGTGAGTGTCGGCCATTTCTGCTGGATTTGATTGTCTTCGTCATTGAATTTCTTGAGTTAACTTGCAGTGCAACAGGACAACATGCAACACAGCAGACTAACAACACTTCAAACTATAATTAGACGTATTGAAATACAACAAATACCATACATTAATACAGTGAAGACAATAACATGCAAAAGACATGTATGTTTACTGCAAGGCGAATTGTATACTGGATGACTGAAGTGTATTGGAAGAGTTTGAAACACGACTATTGAACGCTAGTATAAAACCACTTAATAAGGCAGTGAAGTAAAACATGGACTCGTTCTTGTTTCAGCTCCTTGGGCACTGAGGTTGGTCCGGAGAGCTACGAGCTGCAGGTGTGTGTGAAGGACTACTGCTTTGCCAGAGAGGACCGCACTGTGGGCATGTCCGTGGTGCAGGTGAAGGACATAGCCAGCAAGGGCAGCGTCACCCTCTGGATGCCGCTGGGCAGACGTGTCCACATGGACGAGACGGGCCTGACGGTGCTGCGCATCCTCTCCCAGCGCAACAACGACGACGTGGCGAAAGAGTTCGTCAAGCTCAAATCGGACCAGCGCTCGGCTGAGGAGGGCCGTAGTTGAGGGGGACACACGCGTGTGCACACCAGAGACATAGTAGGCTATTCTGCACACCTGTAATAGTCCCACCTACATCGATAAACAACTGTGTGCAATACACAAGCACACACATGAACATCCTCTATTGTACATATACCTGCATACATTAT
Organism: Anarrhichthys ocellatus; assembly: GCF_004355925.1. Classification (NCBI taxonomy): domain Eukaryota; kingdom Metazoa; phylum Chordata; class Actinopteri; order Perciformes; family Anarhichadidae; genus Anarrhichthys; species Anarrhichthys ocellatus. The sequence goes on along the minus strand of NW_022280045.1, from coordinate 5,820,720 downwards.
GCAACATTCACATTATCAATGCAAACATGAAGGAATATGTTTATAAATATTCATATTTCATTTTGAATATTTCATCAGCTCGACTCAAAGCTTTCAGTTTCGGGTTAGTCTCACATTAGCGAGCACTTGTCTAACCCTTCGCTCAATCTTTTCCATAACACATCGCACCTTTTTATACGCTGTACATTTAGATGTGATATAATGCAGAACAACAACTAAACCATGTGAAGGACGACCACTTTGCACTTTTGCTTCTCCGTGTCTTCAGGAGAGCTGTCCTTGCATCGCTGTGCTCTCCGTCCGTCCGTCCGTCTGCTTGCCTGCCCAACTGTGTGTCGTTCTCCCAGTACGTTGGTCTTTCTCCCCCCCACCTCTCCTCCCCTCCTCGTCGTCTGCTCTCGGTAGTCTTCCTCCCGGTGAGATGTGTTGCGTAGGTTGGAGTTCAGGCACAGATCTATGATCAGCTCGCTTTTGCCCAAAAAATCGAGGTAACGTCACTTCTAGTCTGTCCCTAAATGTCCTGCATGTTGACCCCAGGAACACTGTGATTCACTTTGCTGCAAACACGGCGACCGTACCCCCTCCCACATAAAAGTTGGGGGGCCTTCAATATTTTCCCTGTGTGCGCATGGTGCATATATCCCCCTGGTGTAATACGGTTTTATAATTATGACCTGACTAACTGTCATTATCACGGAGTGGGAACATGCTGAGCCTGATATGTGTTGATAAAGAAGAAGGTAGTGGCCACAATGTGCTTCTTCTTTATTTTTTATTTTTCACTCTTCTTGCTTGACGTCACAACAAACGAAGCAATACCCCAGTGTCTAACACATCCACTCCCCTAGAGTGCACATTAACTCCAAAAAGGGCTACAGGATTAGTGGTCTGGGATGTTTGTTTACGCACTAACACATACTGTCCACGCTTCTTTTGGCAAATTGACCCCAACGTTTCCCCTCGTGCCCCCTCGTCTACCTTCTCTGCCACAGAGACACCGTCACACAGAGAGTCTTTCACGAGTGACACTATGGAGGAAGCCCAAAGGACACGCGATGTAGGACGACACTCCTCCCGATTGCCTGCACACTAAACCCATCTCTTTAAGGCAATAGTGGTTTGTTTATATGTCCACGGAACCTCGTGGTTTTTACGAAGAACAAACCCCCTGAGAACACTGTTGTGTCTTTTGTTATTGTGTGCGTGCGTGCGTGCGTGCGTGCGTGTGTGTGTGTGTGCGTGTGTGTGTGTGTGTGTGTGGGCTGATTGTCACACCTGGCAAAATGGGATTCGCGATTGTGAGCAATATATTCTATTTGCACACCTAAATGTATGCGCTGTCAATATAAATACAGGAGCACCAACTGCAATATCCAGATCCAAGGAATGGGAAAGTTATCATCATTTTTTTAAAATTATTATTTTAGCTATGGACTCATAAAATCTCCATTCCCGCTGGAAGTGTGTAAGCTTGTTCTCACATTCTTTTGGATAAGAAAGAAAGTGTTTTGTCTTTGAATTCCTATTTGCCTTTAGGACCAAATTTGCACGAACCATAGAGCTCATTTTATTTCTCAAATAAAGAAGCCATCGGAGTCACCGCCAAGCATTTCTGTTGTTTTCAGTCTCGTCATGTAATGAACCCCTTTTACTTTTCACTGCAAGAAAAGTGAGCAAACACTCACAGTCCTCGTCCAGCTCGTTTGTAGACTCTATGTGAAACTTAATGATGTCAGTGACGGTGAGGTTTCCCTGTCGCTGTGTAGAGCCACACCGACTGTCACTGCTGGCCTGTCACATGTTGTCTTTACTGTTGAACTCTACCAAAAACAAAACTTTTGAATGTTATTTCTCCTCAGCGGAGCCTTCTTTTTACGATCAAAGGGACGGTTAAATCCAAAACCACGACTAGCTTGGGGACACCGACTCCACATTTCATTTACATAAAATGGATCATTTTGGGTGAACTAGCCTTTTAAAAAAGAGCTTCACACCACATTTAACACATTGTTTTTACGAGTTTATTAAGTCATTCAAGACAAAACTTGAAATGTCAGGTTGTAGCTGAAAAAAGCAACAACAAAAACATTTGTAACCGATCATCCAGTTTCGGGCTCGTTGGTTGCCTGCTTCGTGTATGTACGCACACACATACACACACTGCACACACACACACACACCGATCTCTGCTCAAGCACAAAAGGGCACATGTAAGATGACACATGCATGTATGCACGCCGACAACTCCGTGGAGACCAATGACGCCCACCCTGTGAATAGAACCTACTTACAACTGCATGATGGGAAACTTTATCGTGCCAGCACGTGTCTCTTTGATGTAACTTTTTCATTTATTTTTAATTTCCATAGCTATGTAATGATAAGTCATCAATGTTTTTTTTTTTTTCAAAAAGCTTGTGAATACGTCATCTGTAACCAATATGAATGTAGTGTCTACACAGAACTGGCATGAGAGAATTATTTTCTACAAAGGATGTTTCTAATTTGTTTCTTATCATTATCGATCGTTCTTTAATGAGGAGAAAGGGGAACTGGAATGCAGCCTGGTTGTGATCTGCTTCCTATTAAAGGGACATTTGTGTCATGATCTACACGTCTGTTTTATTATTCACTCTGTGGTGCCTAAGGGATCACATTACTGCACTTTGATTTGTACGTGTGGGAATGTGTTTATTCAATTGTTGAAGCTCAGAATACATATGTTTGACATATACTTACAGGAGCCTTCGTTATGAAAATGTGTACGTTTCAAAAGGTGTTTCGACAGATGCTTTACCCTCGCAGATGAAGACAACAGGGTGTTGTATTGACACAAACCATCCACTGCACTTCAGTCTGTTCTCAACGTGCCCTTTGACCTCTCTGTGCATGGGGGAGGGGACTACTACTCACTACCACTTTACTCAGGTTGAACCAGGTGTTTGAGCAGTCAACAGAGGTGAGGAACAAAAAAAAGCGCAGTTGCATTTAGTCTAAAACAAATATTTGTTCACACCTAACGCTGTTTATTTAAAGTTCCAGCTGTAATGCTCAAACCTGCTGGAGGTTAAAGAAACCAAACCTTCATTACCACCTTCCAAAGAATCAGTGCTATGGAACAACCACACAGAGCAGAGAGAACTGTGCCCATTTCTTTGTTGCATTCCCAACTTTTTTCAACATAATATACTATCACTTTTTTACTATAAGTTTTTCATGATTTCAACATGCTATACTGTGACTTTTTCATGATTATTTTGACATATGACTTTTTAAGGACTATTTTTGACATTCTAAAGAATGACTTTTTTTGACCACATATGCAGTTTACAAAAATCGTCAAAGGAAAAGCACAAATTCTAAGTCATATTGAGAAACTGATCTTTCAACATTTTTGCCTGAAAAATTACATATAAGCTTAAAAACAGTTCCCAATTAATCTGCTGTCCATCGTCTTGATTCTTTTGTTTGTTTCAGTTCTATATCAGTTTGTGAAATGACCGAAAAGATTTCCACTAGAAAGTCCCAGAATCCAAACTGACATTCTTAACTTGTTTTACTATGTGTATAAAGATATTTAATCCACAGCAATATAAAACAAATCCTCATTTTAAAAGCATCAAATTGCTTGATAAGGGCCTTAAACAAACTAAAATGCTAAATTTACTGTTGACTGACCATTTTAGCACTACTCCAGACAACACAAAGCTACACCTAAATCTATTGAAGTGTTTGATAGTGGCCCATCCCAATGTTCTAGATTCACAAACATGCCTGAACTGCAGATTTCATTCATGTTTTTATCTGCTGCAGGGGTGTGTGTGTGTGTGTGTGTGTGTGTGTGTGTGTACTGCCACCATGTGGCAAAGACACAGATGACCAGGCTGCAGCACATTTCCACTCTGAACAGAACAAATAAAGACACCAGACCAAGTACTTATTTTACAGTAAAAAAATGAAACCAAAAACAAGACTTTATTAAAGAAGCATAAAAAATAAAACTCTTGATACATTTCTCATAACCGTCAAGTCAGCTCAAATTATACGATTATACAATTTTTCCGGCTCTTGGTTAAAAGGTCCATAAACTTTCAAATAAAATATATTTCAATTTTAAAATTTCTTCAATAATTCTCATTTTGTTATAAATTGCCTATATGTAGTACACAGGAAATAAGGAAAATAAAAAAAATGGAAAATAAAAATAAATTTGAAGTAATAAAAAGGGTCACATTATTGTCTGGGATATTTAGGTAAGCAAATAAATTGTAAAAAATAAAATGTGTAAAAAGTTTTTGTTTTTTTTAATCTTAAAAATTATTAGCTAATGCCAGATGGCTTGAAGACATGCAGATGGTTAACTTACAAATAATTATACATGTTCTTTAGAAACTACACTTATCTTCATTTGAGTCATTTTGCTTTTGAAAACAACATCCCAATGATTGTACTCAGGGTATTTACACACACAGGTCAGGCCTGAAACCTAGTTTGTCCACGTTTTACATTTTGGTTCTGCATACAAAGAATTAAAGCCAAAAATAGAAGAGCGGCGGCGGCTTAAGGGGTGTCCTCCCCCCCCCCCCCCTTACTGGCATGGCTCTCTTTGCATCCCCCCCCCTCTCTCTAATCACAAAAAAGGTCAGAGGTCACTGGCTAGCATGCCTCAGGAAACCCTGTTTTCAAACCTTTAGGGAGGAAATGGGGGAGGGGTGAGTTTGGCTCAAAAAATAAAAATCAGCAGTCAATCTGAAAAACTTTGTACCTTTTAAACAACGAAACTACTGTACATTAAACCCCAACATCCTCTTATTGGCCAGAAACATCCCAGTGCAACACCGGGATTTACATTAGACCCATCTGGCAAATACAACACGCTTAACTCCTTTAACACGTCGACTTGAAAAATGCGCTTTAAGATCGGCCTCAGACTCACGAGACGGCCTTCGACGGATCTGTTCACTTGGACGCGTTCGCGGCCCTGCATCTGATCCGAGGGCGCTCAAGCGATGCCACGTTTGACACCAGAGCCAGTTTTGACGGGAATGATAACCGGGTTGTCGGGTCTACTGTGGACTGCAGAAGTTTAGATTGAGAACCACGACTCTCCCAGTACTAAGTGGGTTTGTTGATCGCAGTGTTTCAGTAGGGAGTTGCACCAAAGCACCATGGGATAGTCTTCACAAAGACTACCGGTTCAGCTCCCGGGCAGATTTTTCTTCCTACACATGTGGACACATGAATTAGTGCATTACTGCAACAGGACAGCGGCTTATTAGATTCCTCTGTGCAGCTGCTGCTGCCCTCGTCACTTAACTGAATGAACAGTCAGACAGCAAATAAGTTTAACATCCTACTGGCTGGAGCAACTTAAAGCACAGCAGAAACTGCCCATACTCACATATTATTTACTCAAGTAGAGCTACCCTTTTTCCCCCCCTTGATATTAAAACCCACCCTGATCTGAGACTATGTCCAGAGAGCAGGACACACTGACTGCAATGCCCTATGCTCTACTGACAGGATACGAATGTGAAGACTGTATAGGAACAGTTAGGAAATAAAATGGATTTAAAAAAAAAAAAAAAAAAAAAAAAAAAGCAAAACATTCTGCAGCTGCTGGGATTTGAACACAAAGAGTGTCTGGAAGCCCTGGATGACCTAGCTACTAGCTGCCATAAAGGATAAAGTTCTACCTACTGCGCGTGAGCCTGAACATGTGATTGTGTGTCTGTGCGGTCAGAGGAAGCCCTTGAGAATTAGATGTGTCGTTTTAATTCTGTTTTCATGGCTTGTCTCATTCAATGAGCTGATTCATGTTCAAAAAAAAAGAAAGAAAAAAAAAAACAAACAAAAAGGGCCACAAACAAAAACCGTGTACCATCGCCCAAAGTCATACGTACAGTATTTAACACTATAAGAGGCGGTTACTGCAAACTCACACTGAATTCTTTAAAAACCACTAACACAAAACAGGATGCAACCGCCTCATCTGGAGTTACTCAGCAATGCTTCGGAAACATAGGACGAAGCTCAAACTAACCATTTAGTGCACCACGGTTGGCCGGGAGGACAGCGCTGTATGGGTACGAGTCCTCTGAGAGAGTGCCATACAGCTTGGCTGTGAGAGCGGGGTGGAAGACCAAAACAAAAACAGTAAGAGCTGTTTCTTATCTTTTTAGAGGGGCCCGGAGTTACAGTGCATGAAAAGAAATTGTTCTATCGAGCCCCTTGTTATTGTTTGGTGTGGGGCCGAGAGGCCGCCTCTCCGTAACCTTATTGGACAAAAACATTCACGTGTGATATCAGAAAAGCCCCATCTTATCTTAAGAGTTCAAAATATGTCTGCGAGACACACTCGACAGTCACGAGTCAAAAACTAGTAGAAAATGCTAAATGAGCCGATCCGAGTGTAACAGACGGGATGTGAAAGGAAAATGTCCTGGTGTGGACGGATCGGAGCAAGAGTGAGAGAGTGAGAAGGTCTAAAAACCAGGTCTTCTCATGGCGAGGACACATAATGGTGCGGATATGAAAACAGCATGAGTGGGCATTATTCACATACGAGAGAGAGAGAGAGGTGGGATCGTGGGGAGGGATTGTCAGGCAGCCCAAACGTACAGAGAACTGACCTCAAACATTCCCATAGTATCAGTAATGTTACACTTCTCCCTAATTAAAAAGGATAATTAATGTGAATTAATGCAGCAGCCACATTTGAAATGTGGAGCATCCAAATTCATCCGACATGTTATTGAATTTGATCAATTTCAGTCTATTAATAGCATTCATTTGACGTTACCGGTCGCTAATTTGTGTGTGGCGAAGAGAAACAGGAAGTCATCCTCAAGGGGTCCGTCGGTGTATTCCTCCGATAGGTGCCTGACTACATGTGGACCTATATATAAAAAAAAAAGTTCCAAGCTTGCAGAAAAATAGCAACCGTGAGTGAGAGCAAGATGAGGAAGCAAAGGTGGAGTGGGGGGGGGGGGGGGGGTTGTTGGAACGGTTTGCGTCCTGTCAAGGACATTAAAATAAGGAGTAAAAAATTGCAGGCCTCATTGACGGCTCCATTGAAAAATATCTGTTAAGTACAAAAGTGTCAAAAGGAAAAAGTCTGTGAGAGAGAGAAAGCAGGTAGAGATCTGAAGAAGCCAGAATGAAGAAATGACAGACCGGCAGCCAGCAGGGCGGGCTGCTCCGGGTCAAAATGAAGGCCTGAAGAGAGATAAGACACTAGTTTCCTTCCAAAAGTTCACCACCAAGAGACTGAGCCCCAACTGTCTGAAGATCCAGTTTCAGTTAGCTTCACTCGGGAAAATAAGTCATTGTAATTATTATTATTATTGTTATTATTAATCTTGACAGTTACCAGCGAAAGAAAAATCAACATCCGTATCGTATCGTCATCTCTATTATGCATTTATTATGGTCCATCATGTGTGTGTGTGAACGTTATTAGTGTGAATCCTTCCATTGCCTCTGCCACAGCTAAAGCCCCACTTCAGTCTTCTTCCTGCCCCCAACCCACTCCCCAGCCAGGGCATTAGGAGAAGATGCGGATGCACTGTGTAGTGGGGGTGTGGCAGACGGGGCACTCTGGGTCAGCTGACTGGCAGATTTGCCCAGCGCACTCCATGCAGAACAGGTTGTGGCCGCAAGGCACCAGGGCCGCTGTCACCTCGCTCTCAAAACACACAAAGCAGTCCCTGTTGATCCCGGGGCCGACTCCGACGAGACCCGGGACCCCGGGGCCAGAGCTTCCTTTCAGCCGGCTCAGCATCCCAGAACTGAGGCCCACGCCGCTGCTACCTCCCTCGGAGTCAGTGGGTGAGCCGCCGGGCAGGGAGGAGGCCGAGCAAGAGGAGTAACCGGTCGACGACCCACCGGAGCTGGAGCTAGACGCTCCGGAGAAGGAGCCGCCTCCTGCGCTGCCAGACTGCAACCAGGAGAGAGTGCTGAGGGGGTCGCTCTGTGCGCGACGGGCCAGAGGATGATCCAGGGGGCCCACGCCCGTGTCCTGAGGCAGTGTTGGAGACAATCGTGGAGTGATGGCGCCGCCACTGAGGCCGCTGCTATTGCGACGTAGAGGCTGCTGCTGCTGGGCGGAGCCGGCCGTCTTATTGCCTGGTCCACCGTTGACGAAAGGTGCCCAGATGTTAGCGGCACTGAACTCAAAGCCCAGTTCCTCTGAGGAGGGCAGCCCTGGGGTGGAGTCGCCCCCAAAAGTGAATCCTCCTCCAGCGCTGCTGGAGGTGGTGCTAAAGGGGCTGGTGGGGCTGCCTCCCTCGTTGGCCTTGCGACCGGTGCTGAAGTTGTCCGAGCTCATCCCGCCGTTGTGGGTGTGATAGGCTACTGAGGACGACATCTTCCGGTTAGATGAGGGATGCATGGACATGGGAATAGGAGGAGGAGGAGGGGAGGGCGGAGGAGGAGGGGGTGCAGAATGGTGGCCAGAAGCCCGGGACCACAGAGACGACCCCAGTCCTCCGCTCAGGGCGCCCAGGCCTTCTAGACTGACATCGGTGCCGTTGGAGTGGAAGTCATTGTCTCCCTGCAGGTCTACAAAGGTTCCAGTTCGCAGGGTGATGTGGGTCTCGATCTCCTCTCTCGCTCGGTCCACGTTCTCCGGCATGCCGGTCACCTCGAACACCGGGTCTTTCTCTCTACTAGGCGTCACGATGTAGGTGTGAGTCTGCTGCTGGATGCGCTTAATAGTTGCTCCTTTTGGTCCAACAACTAAACCAACTACTCGGTAGGGTACCCTCACCTGGATGAGTGACAAGAGAAATGCTTTAATGTCACCACAGATGTTATATATTTCACATCCAGTTATCCCTTTGTTACCCAGCAGAGTAAACACAGTATGACTAAGCCACGGGGATTTCTGTACCTGTATAGTGGTCTGTCCAGGTAAGTGTGGTGGTCCAGGAAGAGAGCCACCGCCGCCGCCACTGCCTGCTGCTGCTCCTGCTGCTGCTGTTCCTCCTCCTCCTCCTCCAGGCCCTCCGGCTTTGCAGCGGGATGCCCGGATCATAGAGAAATGCTCAGCCGCAGAGACAATTTCACGCTTGGCCATCTCCACGTCCTCCCTGCGCCCCGTCACGATGAAAACGGGCTCCTCACCTCGGACTGGAGTCTTTATGTAGGTATTTGTTTTGGCACGCAGAGCCTTTATCTTACAACCTGGAAGATGCATAAACATCCTAATTTGTACACAATCACAACACACAAGCGCAAACACAGTATAAATACACTCGTTCAAAACATCTGTGATGCTGTAGTTTGTTGAGCTGGTGTTTCTAGTATTTGGCTGAGCTTATTGATGTAAATGAGGTAGACAAAAGGGTTATAATAGACTGAATTAATTTAAACTACAGTATGTGTACCTAATTAACTGTCAACTGTGTTATAGGCTGTTCAAAACATGTAGTCAATTGAAAACTGCTACATACATTTTACATTTTGGAATTCAACAATAACATGTTGGGTACAGAATCCTCAAAAATAAAAAGTAATCAACACCACAGCACTCTGTGGTTAAGTGATGTGTTCATGCACTGTAACAGAAATAACACAAAAGCAGAAGACACTCTGGAGGATATTCACGAGTCTGTCTGTCAAAACACCAAGTCAGTAGCTGCTGCACCGCTCGAGTCAACTCCTGCTCTGTTTCTTTAAATATGGACGCTTCATTCTCGCCGACCAATGAGGCACGCGGAGTGTGATGTCATTCTGGGAAGCAGAAAGCATGGCTTTTTCAAACAAAGAGAACAATGCCGTAACGCTGCCGCGGCTGCGACGGACGAACCGAACCCACAACATTAGTCTATTTAAAGTAGAGACCTTATGCTGATGAAAAACAAACGATACAAATTTAAAAATGACATTTATACAACGTAGCGACTGATACTGGAGCAGCAGCAGACGGAGCTGGGTGCAGGGCGTAACACCGCCCAGCCCCGTGTTTGTGCGCCTGCTGCTCCCGTTTCAGCTTCAAATCTGCTCAGCAGAGACCGTAATAATACACCACGAATGTCGACATGAGCTACAAATGTGCGTTCCGTGTCCACAGATTACGGTCTGAGATACATTAAAATCAACATATTTCCTTTGTTTGGTGCAGGCTGCTAGACATGTCCAGACTCCCGACAATCTGCCGCTTTGTCCGACCCTCTCCCACCCCTCCCCCTCTCTCCTGCTCATCAACCGCACTCTCGCTCTATGTTGAGGCATTGTCTGAATATTGTTTAAAATTGAATATGAATATAGCGGGTAAAGCTTTTTTTGGTGGCGCTCCGGCAGCATGCTGGTATTTAAAACGCAAACGGTGAATGCACACCGAGCAGAGCACCAAGCTCAGGCTGTAAAAGTTAACCAGAGACCCTCCTCTCACCAGACTGCCACCCAAACAAAGGACACCCGGGCTTGCATGCTGCCTGAACAAGCGGCCCATAAACATAAACACCAAATAATTCATCACCAACTAAACTGCACCACACACACACACACACACACACCCCCCGTGCTCTTACCTTGTCTCCCCACTATTTCAGCCACATGTTCGGAGCTGGGGACGGGCACACACTCGGTCATGTTGACACTTCTTTTCCTGCTGCAGAGGACGGAGCTTTGTTCTCCGTGGAGCATGGGGTGCGAGCTGGCCATGTGGTACCCGCCCGTGCCGTAGTACTCCGGGGATGGAGAACAAGACGACGGCGAGTCCTGGGACCCGTTGGGATGCTCCAGCATCTGTAGGTCCACGTAGCCCACACCGTTGCATCCCTCGGAACCCGGACCCTGGGTCACATCCAGAGTGTCCACGAGCCCGCCGCCCACACAGTCCACCTTCTCCAGGGCCATGAGTGACAGCTGGTCCAGGGCGAAGCGAAGCGCCTCTTGGTGGTCCTCTTCCCGGGACTCGTGGTCCGTCTCTCGGGACAGACCGACCCCGTTGTGCTGGCTGCTGATCACCACGTCGTGGTCCATAATCTCGGGGTGGAATAAAGGGCTAGGCATAGTCTCTCCGTGGATCTCACATCAGATCGCAGATGCCTAATGGGAGTGAGCTCACCCTCTTCTGAAATAAAAAAAAACGAAAAACATTTAAAAAGTGTTTGTTTACAATTAAAACCCGAAACAGGAGCGGAGACGAGCACCGTTCCGCCACAAACAGCAGCGTGCGTTAGCGGTGTTGGTTTGGGCGCCTTGCTTTGTCTGTTGTTGCTTCTTGTCTGACAACTGAAGCCATCCAGGAGGCTGGCTGTTTTGTCAGATCGGGTCCGTTTTTAACACAAGTGAACAAAGTATCCATCCACACAGATACGAACAACCCGCGTGGCTCCAACTACAGACACGCATTTATGTACTGGTCGTATTAAAAAAACAAAAGAGGGATTTATTCTGCTGTTAGCTGTTAGCTAACAGGCTAGCTCAACATACTCGGCACTCAGTCACGTTGTCGACCCCTTTGTTTGGGAGCACCACGGCTAGCTGGTTAGCTCTGCTCTGACAGTCTCGTGCTCGTTCTAAAAGGCAACCGCGTGTTTTTTTTTAAATTAAACAAGTGCGAAAACAACATTAACTTACTTTGTCGACGAGATTCTGTCTTCGCTTGACGCCCAGTTTTTCGAGGGAAAGATGAGAAGCAGCCAGAAGCAGACCTGTGCGGTGCTAGGGCGCTAGCGGGGGAGCTAACTAGCACGCCAAACGGGGGGCGTAGGAGAAAAACGTTCAACGCCGAAGAGAGAACACTGTTGTTGTTTTTTTGTCTCTTTCTGGAGAGTCGAAGCGTATTCCTGGGTGTGTCACTGGATCTTCATTCTGCGTACCGTCAGGAGGACGGCAGCTGAAATCCAAGGTTAGCAGTTACCTTTTAGTTAAAACACACACATTGGCGCTCTCTCGCTCTCTCTCTCTCGCTCTCTCTCTCTCTCTCTCTCTCTCTCTCTCTCTCTCTCTCTGCTGCTGCCTGACCCCGGTCGGTCCGCCGCCTTTGTCTCGCCAGGCGCACGCCGCTCCGTCTCCCGCACACGGCACTGACGTCACCCGCGACACAACAATAGGTTCAAAGGCCACATGCAGCAAGGAGGGGGGAGGGCATCCACGGCCAAGTCACTTCTGCTGGCACTATTGTGTCTGGCAGTCTGCAGGGCAGTATTTCATCTCCCTGTCCTGCATGTTTTGCGACCCGACTGTTAACGCATTGATACACGTTTTTATAAATGTGGTCATATTTGGGTGTGTTCATCATGGCTACCAATGAAGTGCTTTGGGTGGTTCAACAGCAGCGTTAGATGGCGCTCATGCAGTCGGTGTGTTTTGCTTTCTAGGTAGTAAGAAAATAAAAACAATATAAAATAATAATCATGGGCAATATGTTCATGTCAAAGCTCTTAATTATTCTAGGCAACACATTTTCTTGCATCATGAGCTGAAAGGAATGAATTATAGGTTTATATATTTTTTTCAAATTGAAACAAAAATGAAATTTAAATACCAACAGTGGCAGAGTTAAATGTCATTGAAACTATTCATATTGACTGTGAAGACAGTCGGTCCTAAAATATATACATTTATTTTTTTGTACCGAGCTCTCTTTGTTGTCCCCAGGCAGTGTTTCCTTGCTCTTAAGATACAAATGGGGGGATTTATTAGATAGCATGTTTATGAGAATATCACTGTGTGTTATGTGCTTAATTTAACATATGTACTCTTAGCAATGAAGTGTTGGGATCTTTTTCAGCAGAAACGCCTTACCAGAGATAGGGGTCACACATTAGCCGTGGCGTGAAATATAAGCAACACATTTGTAACCTGTTACAATGATTAATGCATTGTCCCTGACACATACAGTTGCATTTAATAGTACTAAAAAGATTGTAACTCTGGAAGATACTAACTTATATTAGCTTTTGCTCAACAGATGTCATATATGTAGGCATGTGAATATTATATGAAGACTTGAACAATGTGAACCCATCCTTTACAGAAGAAGGGACCTTTTAATCACAAAATCTAAAAACATGTCCACCTACTACAAGCTCCTAGATTAAAAAAACAACAACTAAACACCAGCCATGAAAGAGCTGCATTTATTTCACAGTGGTATAGAGACAAATAATGATTTTTGTAATGAGGTACAGTACATCATGTTACGAGGTACATCAGTGTTTTATTGGTTTTTGTATTTTCTGAAGGTACACACTTTTTGTTACATATTAAACTCAAATGCAGCTGGCGAAACAGTACTGAAAAATCTTTTGTCAACACAAACATCGTGACTTAAACTTCAAAACCATGTAAACTCAAGTTATTGTGAGAAACAACACTGCTTTGAGCTGTAAAAACTTGAAATCAAACAAACTAAATGTGATTAGTCACAGCCACAACAGTGCCGTGTGCATGTAAACATACTGCAACCTTTCTATGCTTCCAAACGTAACACAATACCTGCAGTGCCAGAGTAAAATATAAAAGAGCAACGTGTCAAAAAAGAAACACACTTAAGACGTCAACATGAAAGGATACATTCAACACAAACGCACACAAGCGCGCACGCACACACACACACACACACACACACGCACATCAGGTTTGTGTTTTTGACTTTACTTTGAGCTTGAAAAGCTGTTTACTAACTGTAACACTGCATTGTGTAGAGAATCATCCACAACTGCTGCAAAACCGCCTTAAAAGTACAACCACTTACAGGAACAGTAATTTCATTTGACTCAATATAGTATCAATGGTGAAATGGTGATGTCATCGTGACATGAAAACGCTAAACAGAATGGAAAGTCTAAAGAAAGTCGCCTTACGTTAGTAGAGGTAAAAATGAACTGGAAATCCAAAGCACCCTTCCAGAATTACACTATTGAATGTAAAAAATAATAATAATAATAATAATATTAAAGAAAACAGTCTTTGTTTAGGTAAACAAAATCTGCAGAACGTCTGCATTTAGGGTCTATTTCAGTTCAAAGTGTATAAAAATCTTCATGGAGCCAATTATTTGAAAATGAAAGGAGTTTACCAGCAAACTTCATGTCAAACGAGCCTGCGGGAGAGAAGAGAAAGAGACACGTTAGATGTACTGAAGCTCATAACAAGACAATCAAACAGAGGAAATGGATGGACCAACAGAAGAGGATATAGCGACACTGGAACCTGTAGTTTTGTGTACCTTGGCTATAATTCCTCCTTGTCCACCTGCTCAACCTTCTCCTCCACTTTGTTGGCTGCTGCTGCGTCTGCAGTGGCGTCCTCTATGTGAGCCAACATATCAGCTGTGAGGGCTTCCTCGAGCCGCCTCCTCACATTCTGCACCAGGTCCTCCTGCTTCCTAAGAGACACAGACCAGGATCACTCTCGACTTATCTGCCAATCATCATCTTTCTTCGGTGTACAGAATGTCAGAAAATAGTGAAAACTGTCAGTTCCTCAAAGTCCAAGATGGTGTTTTTAAATGGCTTGTTTAGTCGGTTCAAACCCCCCAAAAGCAGGAAATCTCCATATCTGAGAGCCGGACATCTTCTGCCATTATTGCATGAAATATCGGTGGCACTTGTGTAAACAAAACTTTCACGGCAAAGAGTGTTGCGAGACAAAATCTGCCACAGTCGCCAATTTAGTCAGAACATTTACACGATAGAGAGTCAACGATACGATTATTTTGACCGTCTTAACCAAAGTCTCTTCATCTACCTCCACCAGTGGGTTAATAAGGTCCTTAAATAGATCTTCGTCACTGCAGAGTAGGTTACTCTCAACACTGCTGAGCACAATGTGTTGTGTATTTTATCATGTAGCAGGCATGTAGGTTTATCTTCTATCACAATATAGATCATATTATCTTTATCTTAATAATGATTTATATGAGAAAAAAAGGCATATTTTCTGTTAATTTAATAAATACTTTGTATGAAATGACCACATGGTAAAGCACTTTACTCATATCTGAATTTAATACTTCACAATGAAAAGTAATGAGTATTATCACAATTAATTTAGACATTTTGTGCAAAGTGAACGTAAGTTTCAAGACAATTGCAGAGAACAAAATAATAAATATATGCAGCTATACACGGACGATGTTTACATGCATGCACACACGTATGGAGTAGTCAGATTAAGACAATAGTTGGATTTAACTAATATGGGGTATTCCCATAAGCAGAATTCTTATCAATTCAGATGTTTTTGAGAAAGCTTAGTTAGTCTGTGCTTGTTTATCAACTTAGACGATGCAATTGTGTATAACGATATCGAGATATAACGATTTCATCACGATATGATTCCACTGAAACACGATAAAGTATCATTGAATTAATCGCTCTACTTTACAGGAGAAGTGACAAAAACACAAAACCAGCTTGCTAGTTATTTAAGTTGAGTGTAGCTCATTTAAAGCTTGGTGCTGTTTTCTCAGGCAGAGGACGGACGTACACTCTCTTCAGTATGTAACAGCAATAACAACCGTTTCACTAGTTCAGCAACTCAACATGATAACCCACAACTAACAACAGGCAAAACATGTTACACCACCGTGTTACTACATTGGACAGCTTGAATAGCCAACTTAAAATGTGAGACCAGCGGTGGATTCAACCGTGGTGTTCGGGAGATGCTGTGACTTAAACCAAGAAAGAGTAGAAGAGCTATGAGTAAGGAAAACTCTGCTAGGCAAATGTATGCAGTGTTGACGGCTGAATCGTAGCTGAATTGTGAGGCCAGTGAAGATTCACTTCTCTACGCTACAGTGAGGGAAGCTGCAGCCGTGCTGCTGGTGTGAACATCTTACCTGATGTCATCGTCAGTCACCACAAAGGCCTTGCAGAGAGGTTGTGATGTGTTGAGCCAGACCCCCGGGTTTTTCTCCACAGCAGCAGTGAGTTGTCCAGTGACAGGTGAGGGGCTGGTGTGCAGAGCACTGGCGATGGCAGAAAGAAGCGTTTTATCTGAACACGCAGGCCCAACACCTAGAAAGAGGACAACAGGGAAGCATAAGTCAAGCAAAAAGTCACTGCTTTGAATCACACAATGTCGTCACGTTTGTTATGGTTACTCTCACCCTGTAAGCCTTTGGGAAGATCCATAGTTTTCACCAGCTCCTCTGCGATATCAAATGCATTCAACCCGCCCAACTTCCTCTCCCAGAACAACTGACGATCGAAGCAAACCAAAAATACTAAAATCATTTCCGTGTTATGTTTCGAGCGTTGTTTTCCACAAACTGAATATGTGAATCGTTATATAATGTATTGAAAAAGCACTCTCTAAATAACAGCAAAGACACAATACAGAACACCAAGTTTCATATTGGTCAACATGACAGCTACTTAGAGGAACAATTTCATTTGACTTTTTTATAGTGTTAACGAATGAAAGAACTTACTTGTTTGGGTTGGTCCACAGCCTTCTGTGGGTCGGTCTTCACCTTGTTGTTGGGGTGATTTGTAACCTTGGTCACGGGTTGTTTGAAGATGGACGCCGTCTGTCGAACTGGTAGTGTTGTGTTTAAATCAGGCTTGTTCTTTGAGAGAGACGATACGACAACTTTGTTACACACACACGTTGCTGTACAAACCTACACAGTTGTATGACTGAGTTATTGTTTCATCAGAACAGAACAGGAGGTACTGTGGCATCCCTTCATTACTCCCATGGAGTGTGAAGAGACGATGTAAACATTACAATGAACTGGGACAATTATTATGATTATGAGCAGTTTGAAAAAAAAAAAAAAAAAAAAATGTCCTTCAGCAGCAGAAATAAAAGGCTGTGATGATGTCACCGTTTTACAAAAGCACTGGATATCCCGAGGCAGTACAGTCATCAGTTAATCATAAAACAACGTCTGTGGGAGCGGTTTAACAGCAAGGGAGGCAACAACACGGTCTATTGTAACTCTGAAGGAGCTACAGGTTTCCACTGCTAACATTTAGATCTGTCCAAAACCATTTGCTACCTAGTAAACTATATATAATGTTTAAATTCTAACACAATATATATGCATATAGTCATGTTAGGAATCTCGATGTAAAGCTCACTAGAGTAAACTAATTAATGTGTATCATGTGTAGACCATAGTAACTGTGTACACCACAAATGTTGCCTGGGCCATTCAGTTCTTTATGAAACAATGAGACTTAAACTGAGCTATTTGGCCGTACTATTAAAACTTAACTTTATGTTTTGGGTTCAAAGCCAAACTGTGGATGTGTCTTGGAGACACTGAGTCAATCCAAAATGTGTGGCAGGTCCACGTGGAACGTGGGCATGAGCAGGTTTACACGGAAGAAGAACTTCAGTGTCAAAACGTACAAAGCTGACACGAACCTTTGGCTGTAATCATTGCCAACTGTGCCTCCACGGATTACTTTGGTTAACTTTAAAATTGAAATATATATTGCGTCATAAAGTTAAATTAAAACCCCAATCGATTTAATTGTGTAAAAACAATAACATGAATATATTTTATCGGTCTAAACACTAATTTAACGGTCATTCGCGCTCATAAAAACCAAAAGCAAACACATTCTCACCCTGTTTTGATGGTTGATTTCGTACAGATTCTTGTGCCTGCTGCGCTGCACTTTGGTCAGGAGCGACCATCCAGCCCGGGAGTGGCTGGCATTCACATCTGGGTGAAGGCTGCCGCCCAGACTGCGGACTATCTGGGGCTTGTTGAGGATGCGCTTAATAGGTACACTGGAGAGAGAAAACACAAGAGCTGTCATCGCAACGTTCCCCTCTTCAATACCTGAGGCATTGAAGCACTTAAGGCACCCATACATGGCTTCTTAGTTATTCTAAACGGTGGGGGCCGGCCGTCGTTTTGTGTTGGGGACACTTGCAACTTTAAAAATAATCAAAAGTTGTAAGTTTTCCTACATAACAAGGAGTCAGGAAATGTCAGGCAAACACATCTGCACACGCCCACAGCTGCTGATGTAATTAATCAGCCACAGTAGGTGTGGGTGCTCTCTGCGTGTAGGTGGAGCTTTGAGGTAGAGTAGCGATGACTCTGTACCTGTAATACAACAGGCTGCCTCCTTCCAGGAGTGAGCTCACTAACGTTACTCAGACGGGGGGTGGTTCACAAACGGATAAGAACTACACACGAGGCGGCATATTCTTAATTACCTACAAGTTTTTAACAAGATAACCGAGCTGCAGCTGATGTTTTATAGCGCACGCTCAAGACTGGCGCAGACGCGCCGGGGCCCAACGCACCGCAGGTCATGCGTGTGTAAACAATGAAACTTAGCTAGCTAATCAAGCTAGCAGCGTTGGCAACGTCAACGTACCAGCGACCACATTATCAATGACTATTGTTCAAAGTTGCAAGTTTAGAAACTTAATTAAGTCAAGACGAGCTAAAGCCTGCGTTTGGCTAACGTAACAAAAGTGTAAATAACACAGACTTGACAATTAGCTTAGTGTTGTTCTAAACGCATGTATGCATGCGTGCATTTCCTGCAGAGAAACTTTCATCTTAAGTCCTTCGACTGAGCGGGTTTTAAAGTCTCACCCTTTTCTTTCCATGGTCTTGGTTGTCTTGGTTTGCTTGTCCGGTATTCTGGCTTGTAAAAGATCAGAAGCCAGCTAGCTGCCTATTGTTGCAGTCATAATTTTTCACCGAGTCTGGTTTGTTATCGATCCACTGCCTGTCTCCCGTCAGGACCTTTACAACTGCAGATCACTCCGCCAGAGGGCCTTGTAACACAATGAGCGGAAGACATCCGCGACACTCCTGTAAAAATAGTCCGAAAATGACGCGCAGGTCACAAAGGATCTGTTAGCTGCACACTGTGAGAGATGGAAACTAACTCATATTGAAGTAAGTCTATTTTATTAAGTACCGTACTTTGTACAGTTGAGGTTCTTTTGTACTAAATTTAAGAGAAATAATTTTACTTCCCAACACAACTTTGCAAACTGAGCAGTTGCACAATAAAAAAACACTGTAAATATATCTAAATTAAACTGAGTAAAGTAGTTGACACAACCTGGACCTGGCTAAAATTTTAAAATTAAAATGCTGCTCAAACATTAGTCAATAACTTATATTTAAAAAAATCATTCCGTATGAGTACTTTTACTAATATTATTTACTACATTTTGCTGCCAACTAGGTCCTTTTTGTGGAATTTTATCCCAGGACTAATACCAGTAATGGGCTCACTTTACATTATTGCATAATATTTACTTTGCAACCTGCAGTTACACTTGGAAAAAGTCCAAGACTTTTGTATGAAAAAAAAGTAGTCCCACCATCTAAAAATTTAAATTCAGTATAGGAACAATCATCTCTCCCAGATTGTTTGGCTGCTCTGTTAATACACGGACACATGTTCTGATGATTTCCAAGGGCTTGTTTTGCCTGTTAACACCTTTATTATTATTATTATTATTATTATTATTATTATTATTCAAGCCTTTGTTATGATCAGCTGTAGTTTTTAGGTATATACCCACAAATCAGAGGCTTAATTCAGGATTCTAAATGACTATCTCCTTGATCTGACCAAACGTTAAGTCCAATCAATGTGTACTGGGCTGCATTCAGGATACAAATATACTTCAGCTTAATTTAACTTAATATTGAATCATTACAAGTGAAAATTATACACAACCACGATATAGGATACATCTCACATACTTTACTTCTCTTCAAAACAATTAGTGTGACATGAAGGACAGCGTTTTTCTACTTGTGAATCAGGTGTGACACACATGAGAATGATAAAATAAATACCTGACCCCCCCGACTAAGTAAGAAAAGAAAAGAAAAGTCCATTTATCGTTGGTGTTTTCATATTCCTTCCATCCAAGTTGTCGCTGGTTGAGGAACTTTGAAATGACTCCGGTGCATTTCATGTGGCGATGGTGAACAGTTCAATGTTGACTGAGCTGCAGGATGAAGGCCTGGCACGCAGAGCGGGCTGCAGCAGTTCTTCTTCATTATTGAAGTCAAAAAACAGCACCGACCTGAGTGTGGAAAAACACAGTCATTAGTTTAACAGAGTTTAACAGTAGAAATGTGGTTTTGCTGTGACAGACAAATCAAAGCTGGATGTAAAGTTAGCAAGTTCAGTGGAAAAACGTTACGCTTAGTGACACTGACGAGACCATTCGTTCATAAATTATGCACTTTGATGCTTTTTTTGTTTTGTCTTTTTATCACATAAAAAAACTCATTCAACATCAAACACAGTTTGTGAACTTTATTGGATTTGTAGGTTATACATCTACCGATTTTGACATTTTCAAGCCAAATACCTAAGCTGCAGAGTGGTTGACTGTTTAAGAGACATTCCGGTCCTAATAGAAGCTGCTACACATGGTCTTAAAATAGACCACTGTCCTGGATTCTAGTCCCCCGACACCTCTAAACTACCTGGCATTCTGTCTCTGAATTTCACTTTGTCGTTTCCTCCGTCCTGACAGTTTCCTGGGACCCGTTCCATAAAGCCAGAAGCCAGTTGACCAAATGAGTGAGGCTGATTTCAGGTAGTCTGACTCATTTTCAGTTGATTCGGTTCCATAATGCAAATTCAACATCGGTCACGCTCAGTTACTATGAAAACCTCTGCTGGGAAACTGACCTGGTTTGGAGTTGTTGTCGAACCAGAGTTTCTGTAACACCGACCTGACAGGAAAGCAGTGATTTTACCACCGACTTTCTGGCGCGCTGACATATTATTTTGACTTTCTGAACCACTATCAGTTAATAGAAAATCTACTGAAATAAACTAAATTATTTATACAATGATAAAAGATAAGCTATAGACCCACATACTTGTTTAATTATATAGTATGAGATATCAAACGTTAAGGCTTATGCAATATAAAATAAGTCTCAATCTAAATTACCCCAATAGAATGATAAGAGTTAATAAAGTTTACCGTATAATTGTACTATCCTAGATAGAAAAAAAAAAAACGTTTAAAAATATGCTGGTTACTAGCCACACAGCATTTTCACCAGCCACAAATTCATCTTTGGGAAATTATGTTTTTATTTGATTCAAGTTAACTGGTGTGCTACGATTTTCTTTAAGAATGAGATTTACAACCCTTTTAAATGTCAATGACCGATATGAACACCTCAATCAACACTAGTCATAAAATAAACAATACTACAGTCATAAAATAAATAACACTAGTCATAAGATATTCAGCTCGGATAAAGCTGTGTGTGAAAAGCGCCCGTTACATGAAAAAGGATCCTGGTCTTTCTGATCTTTATGTCTTATGAGATGTCAAAGTAGAGACCTGGCATTTAGAGGATTTACATTTCAAAAAGTACAAGCTGCCTCTCGGGTCGGAGTCTAACGTTACACCACGCAGAGAACAACCGAATGTTCAGTCGACCTCAACTAAACCACATAAACTTCATTGTGAAGGTGTTTGTGAAGCAAATTTCCCTCATATTTCCAAAACTTTCTGGGTTTATATATTTTAACAAAACTTCTCCAGGCCTGGAAATTGACATTTTAGAAATTCCTCGACTATTTCGGGTTTTTCACGACCCTACCAACCCTGCATGTAACATGTGAAAAGACTCAACATGGAATTTCGTTGCATCGTCGAACACACAGTCATCTTTAATGCTGCAGGTAGACTGGTGTGTTAAATCATGTTCAACCCTGAGAATTTGTAAACGGGTGGAAAAATAATTCATAAGTTCATTTATATGAAGTGTTGAAGCAAAGAGTCTAAACATATACTTATATACTATTCTAAAATAACAGGTTCTGTACAAACAGAATGATTTGCAAACAATCCTAAATGTGTTTGCTTTTTAATTATATTTATGAATATCTAATTCTTGTTATAGATGATTGGAAATAGATAGCTGCAGAGCATTTTAAATTAACACCACATGTAAGAACTGAGAGTCTGTATAGTTGTAGAAGCCAGTCTAACTTATACAAAGGTTGAAAGTGAAAAAAGATACAGTAGCTGCAGAAATAATGATGCTGACCAAAATGTCCAGATTCATCACATGCTGTTACACCTCCTGTCTTATGTCTGTACACATCTCTTTGCCGTTCCTCGAGACTAACCTGAGTGTCGCTACTCGTCCTTCTTGAATTTGCCACTGATGTATGGGACATAACCCAAAATCAATTCCCAATCTGTGAAGTGGACCAGAGCCACGCCTCCGACTGTGCCCCAAACCGCCATGGTGGGGATCCTGTGGAGTGAAAACATTGTCAATGTGTACATATTTAAAATTGATTTACACTTAATGAATATGATCTGTGAAGACACACATTCATTCTATGGACAAACACCAAGCACACTGTAAACTGACTAGTTAAGACTGAAGTGTTTGAGTAATGTATGCCAACAATGAGTGACTTTAATCTTGATAGTCATGTGCTTTGTTTATTATGTAAAAATAGCAATAGATTTGCTGGTTAAATCTTTATCAATACAAATATGAAGAGTTAGATATCACATCAGTTACCTTGTTAGACTGTGTACACATTTAAAATGCATCATTTTGACCCAATACCCGACTCTAGTCTAGACTAAACAAATTATCTTTTTGACTAATCTATAACTAAACTAATAGCTCTAGTCCTTCCAGTGAGATCAGTAAGTCAGCTATCCAGTTGATTAACTTAAAATTGAATTCACATTTTTGCTGTGATCAAGGAACAACAATGACAGTCATTGAGGAAAGGTAACGCTGACTTTGTTTAGTTCGTTATAACAGTTCATTTTAGGTAATCATAGAGTTCAGCTGACAGGAGCTAAAGTCTGCATGTCCCCAAAGCTATGACCTCGGCTAAGCTAACAGCTAGCTAATATTAGCGAAGGACACATCATGATCCTGTTGACCGAAAGTCTTCCGCTTTCTACCACCAGTACAATATAAACAGCACATACCATGATTTGGCAATGGCCACATACTTTGCACCGACCACTTTACTGATCATTTCGGCTGAATTATGTCCTCCACAAAACGCAGGATGCGCCGATTTAAAAGCTGTAAAAGAACTTCCGGTTTGACTACGCCTAGTGCGCATGTGCAATGTACGTGGACTACTTCCGGTTACTCGAGAAACACAAGTTACAAAATTAAAAAATTGATTAAATTGAAGAGCAACTCGTAGCATTTGTACCCATTTTTTGTCACATTGGGGGAACTGTTTTTAAAATACATTTGTTCACCTTTATTATTTCAGTTAAGATTTCCCTACATGGTGCTTATTTAAAAATATATGCGTTTATTCAAACTAATACATATTAATTTACACACAGAAAACCAGGTAGTATTTCCAGCAGAGCAGTGACGATTTGTTTGCAAGGCTCTGAAAAAAATGTGTATTCAACTGAGTGCAGTGTATTATTATTATTATTAGCAGTGTGTGTTTGTGAGTGCAGCTCATTTCTGCCCCATAGCGGGCAGATCAAGCTATGACCCAGCTAGCCATGGAGCTACCCGATGGGTCTGTCCCAGTTGGCTAAACTCAATTTCACAAACAGAATATTGACTGGGTCGGTCGCTACCACGAAGCAGGATTTGGGGTTTTCAGTTCCACGACAGAGGATCACTTCTTACCGGGATAGACCACCATGGTATCCTGCTCCGGAACAGATTATGCGGGAGATAAACTGGTATAAAAACACCGCCTACTGACCAATCAAAGCTTAGTACGTGGATCGTAAATTAACATCACACAAATACAAATAATATAAAGTCATAATCCAGAAAGCAACACAGTTTAGACAGACACATGAAAAAAAGACAGCTGGCAATAAATCGCCGATTATGTAAATGATTAAATTAACAGATTTATAATATCACCGCTTCATCTAGAGCACGATATCTGACTATACATCTGTTAAATTAATGTGTTACAGATGTATTCTGATGGCGAGTGAGTCAATATTTTAGCCGTAATATTCAGCTGCAACCAGCACTGTGAAGCAGGCTTGGGAGCAACAACAAAATAATCAGTATATATTCTGTCATCATATTTTCACTTATGCGTGTCAGCTTCTTGAGCCAGGGGACATGTCGGAGTCGTGGATGCAGTGTTACTTTGCGCCGGTTACCTTTATGAATGATGTATAAGTTATGAATGGAAACCTTACTGCTTAGAATTATGTTTTAAAATATGTTTTTTATTCGCTCCCATGTCTGTTTCACACCGCCGGGGTTGCAGCTGAAGAAATGCGGCAAAAATAGTGTCCCACACGCCATAAGAATACCTCCAAGCAACACAATAGTAGTAATACGAACATACTGTATAGTTAGTCAGCTCTTCTCGTGCTCTCCCGGTGACCATTTCCCGTTAAAAAGACGGTTTAAGCAGTGATATTATAGATCTGACAATTTTCGTGGTACAGGTTGCATTGCAGAAAGAAAAATGCACATGTAATTTTTATTCATGGGTTGAAAAAAAGACATTGGATAAACGTGGTGTTTGTTATTAAAAATGGCACATTTATTGCTACATTACTGTTATATACACAACAGTTCTCTATATCTACTTTATATATAAAAAATAGGAAACTGGAGGCACTTTGAGGACATAGCCTACATAGATGTTGTCCCCAAACATGAGTGAAGACAGAGAGATTTGTAGCAGGTCATCTGTTGTAGAGGACAAAAAGGGTCTGTTAACAAAGGATATCAGGTGCATTTTTGATCCTTGGATACTGCAGACATATCTTTCATGTGAAGAAATAAAAGAACAAGTCTTTAGTAGAGATTTTTCATATCACAACAACACCACGTTTTTTTTTCTGCAGAAAGGTTAGAGTGACTTGACAAAGAAAATAAGGGTTGGGGCTAGTCCGAGGGGCAAGATTTGGGATAAAATGACAGGTAGAAAACCAAATACTGTTACATATCAGTACCAGCTTATAATGATAAAGCTGATATATCACAGCTGTACATACATATCAATGCACATGCCAGTCAAGGACAAAATTATACTTAACAAAATCAGTACATAAAAGATGAAACATATTAAGTAGTTTTCAGCGTCAAAGTTGAAGACCGGGTTATTAGTCATCTTACATTTAATGACACACACACTGAAGCAGTCAGCATGTGCGATTCTTCATTTAGATGTTCTGAGACACTGTCAGATGTTACTGAAGTATATATGTTTTTATACATCTGTAATATAAAAAGGTACAACCTATAAATCATCAAATGCAACATCATCCACCATGTAGCAGAGAAGTATTCAGGCACTGGTGAGTAACCATTATCAAAACTCCCAAAGTCAGGAAAATGACTAAGGCCACCCTATTTGATTCATTTTATGCTTCATATCATTATGAAACAGTGAATTGTGTTGCAGATTGTGCAGACCTCCCCCTCTGCCCCCTTTCCCCAAACTAATCAACAAGCTCCTCAGAGAGCTGGGCATCCGAGGAGAGCGGAGGGGGAGTGTGCTGAAGAAAAATATTGTGTTTCATTTAAGAAAAAAAAACTGTCGCAAACACCAGAACAATCCAATTACAACTGGCATGACAGGTTTGTTTTCAAACATGCATTTAAAAAAAAAAAAGAAAAAAAAGAGAGAGAGCAATATCACAACATGTGATGTTACAGCCAGATAAGTTTGTCATTTCTAACATTTCTAAGCACCTGGCACAAAAGAAAACACCTCACTTTGTTCCTGGAATCTAAATTGAGAGTCGTCTTACATTTAAACAACGTAAACAAAAAAAAGAGAGCATTCCAAAAATGATAAAAACAGAACTCATACAACTATCTTACAAAGTAAAAAAAACAAACCAATAAAAAACAATGATAAATCAATTCTACAAAAGGAAGATCCTTACAACAGGCTTTGCAATTGTTCAAAAGAAGGGGATAAAAACAAAAAAAAAAACACCAAATGCTCAACACAGCAACAACCAAAACAAGTCCGAGTGAATTCTCTACAGGAACACTCATGATCCCTTTCAATGCTCAATTATTTCTCTCTTCTAGCAAAATGTGATTTACCAGAATACAGATTGCTCAGAGACTTAAGTTTAGTAAGCCCACCATGCTGTAACAGAGTCTTTAGGTATGATGTGAACCGGGGCAGGCTGAGAGTGACTTCATGATGCTGGGCAGTGAGAATGACATCTATACGCTGGAGTCCAACCTGTCGGGCGGTGCAGGAGCACATTTGACTCACCGTCACTGTGGCTCCTGGATTCGGAGCGAGTCTTTGCTTGTGTCTCTCTCCAGCAGTTGCCACAGTTAAAAAAAAAGGAACAAAAGAATAACTCACATGTGAGTCGGTGACTGTGGCTCCTTTTTTGAGCCAAACCCAAGAAATAAAATTAAAAAAATGACATCCAGAAATACCAGCATACCACAAAGAAAGGAGTCTCTGACGTCTCCAGACCTACCTCTGTGATTCAGTCATTACGTAAGAAGATAATAACGATGGCTATCTTATCTTAATGAAACACTATGCATTGGGCCTCATTTGGGCACATGTTTAAACAGGTTTTGTTCAATCATAAGATATAAACCCGGGTGTCCCTCTTTGCCTGTGAAGAATGTAAGACCTGCTTTTCAGATGGGAATGCCAATAATCATCCAACAATACAAATCCTAACTCTGCTTACACAAGCAGTTGATCCAAAGGGTTTCATTTGATCCAAACAAGTTTTGCTCCCAACATGTAAAGCAATTTTTCAAAATGTCTTACAAAAACATGATCATAAGAATGTCCTTATGTCCAATTTTCCACTGTCTCCAAACCGGTGTCCTCGGTTCAAAGTGTTGTCTTGTTAAGATTAATACATTTTCCCTCTTCCTGTAAGAGTGTGCTTGTTACTTTTGTATTCATAGTCAGGAATGTGGCCACCTGCTTTGTCAGTAATGAGGTGTGTGCGTGTGTGCTTTCCAAAAGTTGATTAACACACACTGAGATGCATGACAATGATAGATTAAGGCCACGTGTTCTAAGGGCTGTACAATCAACAGGAACTGGAAGGGAAAGGAGAAAAGAGAATGAACGTTTTTTTCCACAGAATACAAAACAAGTTATTGTTCATGATGTTATTGCAGCACAAATCACAGTACAAACTCTGTAGACTGACCTGAGAATCACATATGTCCATCTCCAAGACCAGGGTGACCCCCGCCAAGCTGCATCTGGGGGTCAATGCCTGACACTTTCTCCTCCTCTCTCCTCTTGAGGCAGGCGGCCTTTGGGTTCAAATTACGCTCTTTGAAGAAAGGACCAAACACACAAGTTAAAAACAGTAAGGGAAGAGGACTAGGAATTCTTGAGATTATATCATTATGCTTCTCCCTTAGAGATCTTTTAAGACATTAAAGCAGAGTTTTGAACATAAAAAAAAGGGTCAACAGCAGACGGGGAGAACAGAAAATGGGAAAAGCAAGACAAGAAAATGAAAAGAAAGACGAGAATTGCAGACGTTTGGCAGAAAAGCAGGGATATACTTCCTCAAATAGTCTCCCCTTCTTCTCCATTTTTCTAAATTTTTTTTCAAAGTGATACGAGCAAACAGCAAAGAGAAAGCCAAAGTGAATGCCACACAGTAAGTACGATCAAAATCAAAGAGGAGATGTCCCTGTGGGTGAATGACTGGCAACTTGTCCAGCTATGATAAGAGATGGTTGGTTGTCTATGTGGATCAGACCTTCCTGTATTGGCTGACCTACCTCGCACCTGCTTCTCCAGGCCCATTATGACCTGGACAGCCTGCTGCAGGATGATAAGCTTGGTCTGGGCCTTGTCACTCTGCATGTGGACCTGAACCATCCTGCCCAGATCTCTGAAGGCTTCGTTAATGTCACGCACACGCACCCTCTCCCTAGTGTTGTTAGCGTGGCGCCGCTCACGCTCCCTCAGCTCCTTCTCCTCGGCAGTCAGGTTCTCATCGGCAACACTGCAGCCAGGAGGAGAAGTGGGGGTTGGAGGGGCTGGTTAACAAACCCAAATGACATCCCTGGCTGAACCTGGGCTAGACGTTCTCCCTCTACCCGCAGTTATACAGTCTTAAGCCTATGATATGACTTTTAACTTGTTTATTGAAGTTTTCCTACACAGAATCCTGGTTTAGTTGTTACATTTTTTGTTTTGTTTCTTTATGCATGATGCTAATTTTCAAGCTCTACACCCAAGATGAGAACAGTGGAGTTGCTGAAGAAGATCCCAGTCGAGTAGGGCTGTGTAGGAGAGCGAGCGGAGGGAACAGTCTTTTCGCAGATCTACAGATATAAATAATAAATAATACATACTTTGCAAACATGAATGAACGTAATGTCAATCAAGTGTTGTGGGTTGACCGAGCGCGACACCAAACGATCTCAAACCAAGACACGACGGTCAACCCGAGCGGCCCGGGTCTAATTACTCTGTCCTGAAATCTAACCAACCAACATTTCAATTTGGTCATTGAGGTCCAGGATGGAAGTTGAGGGGATTTGGTGACTGTCCAGCAGAATGAGAGAAGTTATGAGGAGGGAGAGAGAAAGGGAGAGAGAGAGGAAGCAACACCCTCTGCCAACATAGAAAGAGCCACAGTAGAGAGACACAGAGACGAGAGACTGAGGGCATCATGTTAAATACATCAGCAGTAGATGTATTTATCGGAATGGGAGGAAGAGGAGGTCCCTGTGGATATCTGTAAAAAGAAAATGACAGAGGACAGGGGAGTGAATGAAGAAGTGAAAAGGTTTGTCTCAAAAAAAAAAAAAAAGAAAAAGGGTGAATGCTTTAAAGGCTGTGACATGCAGCACAGAGACAGACACTGCAACAAAGCTGAAGACAGGTTAATGCACAAGACTACCGACAGCCCTGCGTTCATGCTAACCGGGGTGCCAGTGAACAGACAGGTACACTATGTGTGAAAGGTTTAAAAAAACAAAAAAAAAAAACGTGAAATTATGAATTTGCTTAATGAGGCAACAGTGGAGAAAGCAAATGAGCACATAAAGATGCGTTACTACAGTCAGAGGGTAAGGCGGAGAGACACATAAGCATTTTCACAGTGGAAACAGACGGCCAATTATGAGACATGGCAACACATACTGCATCAGGACAAACAGCAGTCCTGTATGTGTTACCAGAGGACGAGAACCTTAGAAGATGAACAGGACAATGGGCATGTCTTAAAAACAGTCACACAGCCTAATTTCCTTATGCTATGCCCTCACTTTAGTGAGACGTTTTATGGACTGAAAAATGTGCTTTGACTCGCTGGTGTTAAGTGGGGACACCGGGCCTCATTCACAAACTGTACGCACCATTCTGTGCTTAAACTGTGAGTACCAACGCTTTACGCTCAAATCCAGGATTCATCATGACGTCGTTCTTACTCTGCCGACAAATCTAGAACCGTCTCAGACCGACGAAGGCCCGGCCGGCTGTCTGCATCTCATACCAACACCACATTCATTAAAAAAGGCTCCAATAGACTTTATTTAAAACCCTTAGTTTACCAATGCATTGGCCAAATGTATTAACCAACCATGAAACTGACGCCCTTTCATCCTGATCAATTATTGTCATAATTCAAATATATTGTATATTTCTAAGCTCTATTGAGGTTTCAGAATGAAGGTTTGACTCACAGGAGTCGGAAACAACGCAGCGACCGCTGGAATCCAATTCTACAAATAGTATAATACTAATAAGATTAGTTTAGCCTGATCTTTATCTGCAACTGTGCCAAATACAGAATTACAAGTATGAATAGACGCTTCGCAGCATTGAAATGTTGATTTATAATTGGAATGTCAACGTTATGATTAAAGCTTCAAAGTATTTGGTTCAGCACTTATGTACCAATTATGAACAAATTACATCTTGGTGAAAGTCACTTTCACCCTCGTTTTTTTGACATATTCCACTTATGGATTATTACAAATCAGATGGTCCTTGTCCTCCTCCACCTGTTCCTTTATTTTTCTTCATAAACTTTAATATTAAACCATTTATTATTGTTCTTTACCTGAGCCCCACACTCCGTCTCTCAGGGGACACAACATTCAACACCTGTTTTTATCTCCGTCACTCCCGTGGAAACGCTTTGTAAAGGTGTGCCTTTTCTGCCTTCCACGTCAACACATTATATCGATGTCTATAGTAGTTTGTATTTTTTTAATCTTTGCTTCTCTCTTTTACAACATCACTTCCTCCATGATAATCCTCCAGACTAACATATTTCCTTATTTAGAGAAATGAGGATGTGGCAGTATGCTGATTGCGGGCACGCGCCTGGCAGGTGAGCACACGTCATGAATCCGATGGTAATTTTACACGTGCACTCGTTTTCTTCACCGCGTGAGAACATTTCTACGCATATATTAGTGAATGAGGCCCAATGTGTTTACCAACACAAGTGGAGTCAAATGAAGTACCACAAGGAATTTCAAAAAGGTTTGAAATAAGGACATGAAAGGAGCTGGGAAGTGAAGCCGTGTGGGAGTTTGATTCTGTAAAGGAGGCCCTTCCCCTCCTCTTCCTTCCTCCCTGGACACCCACTGACCTCGAACTTGCTGCTCCAGGTTGAGTATAACGTTAACAGCCTGTTGCAGTACGATCAATTTGGTCTGCGGTTTCTCGTGGCTCAGATGGAGCTGACACATGCGGCCCAGCTCCTTAAAAGCCTCGTTGATGTCCCGCACACGTAGTCGCTCGCGGGTGTTGTTTGCCATCCTCCTCACTTTCTCCCGCTCAGCCTTAACCTCCACTGGTAGATCTTCATCGTCTTCCTCATCATCCAGACTAGCAAAGAGCCAATGGCAGATGAGGCGGAAATGAAACAAAAGTATGCGTACAGTTCACTGATGATAAGTTTCCAATTATGGTGTGAAATATGTTTTCCTAGTAACGTCAACTCCACATGTAGAGGGATACAACTCCGGAGTAATTTCATGACAATCACAAACGCTGCTACAAAGGCTGGTAACATTAGGGTTTGGTCTTGGCAATTTGTCAGTTTTTGACCAAATAGCACCAGGAACAATGGAGAAGGTAACTTCATTAACAATGAAACTCGCTAACAAACAATAGCATGTAAGATAATGTGATCGACAACTGTAGCAGTGTTTTGTTTTTTGGTCATTTAATTACTTTCAGGTTGAAATCCCGTTGCATGAAGAGTTGATCTTGTTTAAACTTAAAAATCTTTTGTCTGTACCGTTGCCTGCTAGATTAGTGCATTTTCTGTTCATGAACCTTTATATCTGATACAGATGTTACGCCTGCAAGGATGTCAGATTTAGAAAAGGAGTTATCTTTTCACTCTGCCACAACTCTTCTTGGATGTAGATTCAGATTTCTGGTCTCTGACAGTCATATTTGGTTATGTTGTTTCCTCTTTAATTTACACTTTTTAATGTAAAAGACAGCTCCAGCTAGTATGTTAATGAATCTTTTAACAATCCAGATAAAGCAGATTTAGTAATATACATATATAAATAAAACTTGTCAGTCTCTCTTACCATGCAAGAGAAGACTGGGGCGCAACTGAAGTCCTTTCAAAATGAATTATTGCCGTTTTGATTTTGTTGACTTGAATAAGAGACTCACTATAAAGAATCCTATCTAGAAAGGTTGAAAGACCATTTTCTTGACACATATTATACTTAAACCACAGCAGCATGTTATGCCATGAAATCTCATGCAGTGATAAAGGAGTATAAATCTTGTGTGGAAAAAAAGGTTTTGGACACCTTGTTCCCAGGCGGGCCTTCATCTCTTTTTTCTCATCCTCTGACCTGTCGGTGATTGAGCAGTTTTCATCGTCCTCCTTGTCCTCTCGTTTGATATCAGAACCACTGGAGCGCTTCAGGCTACCAGACAGGCCTGCACCGGGAGTTCAGAAACAATGATACCAGATAAGATAACGTATAGAACCCAACAAATATTAATTAACCTCCAATGTTGGCAAAGAACTACCGTCCCTTCTGACACGAGAATAGAAAACAACAGATAGATTCACCTGTGAAACCTTCAGGCTGAGAGCCTGGCGGGACAGATGTGGGGCCGTGGTGACCGTGCATAAGACCCCCACTAGAGGGCAGACCAGCAGAGTCCTCATGGAGGCCAGACATCTTCAGGACAACAATTAAACAGCGTTTCAATGACCTTGCAAGAAGTTTGAGGTACTAGCAGAAGAGCAACAAAACAGGTATACCGCTCTCACACTTTAATTTAATTTAATTTGAAATACCACATTTGATTTTGTCAGTTGTGGATAGATTTTCTGTGCCGCTATCAATTAATCTCACCAGTCCAGGCAGGCGACTGGCCAATCCAAGTGCTGCACTGGTGAAGCCTGGAGGTAACCCTAAGCCAGACGAGAGCAGATTGTGCATCTCAGCCAGGCCTGGCACTCCTTGTCCGCTGGCATGACGCTGTAGAACATTGATGGCTTCGTCCAGACGGTCCTCCATTTTGCTCGGCTACAGAGAATGAAGAATACGGACGATGAGACGGCAGAAGGCTACGCACGAAGGACTGTAGCATCCTGTATTTGCCTCTGTGATTTAATTCAACAATCTTTTGTTGCATCTCTCACATGACAAAGAAAAGACATGTTGACTCACCATGGACTGAATTCCACCCTCAAAGTTGGGTGAAGGTGTGGCCTGGCCAGAGGACCGAGTCCACTGTGATGCAGAGCCTAGAAAGAAAAAAAAGATCACATGGTTTTGCTGAGTACATTTGCCCCTCATTGCCCGATACGGACGTGTTAACACATAAGCAATACCCCACGCTCAGTGTTGGATGTTTGATGATACTCTATCTAAAAACGGACATTGTCCCCGTGTTCACAGGGAGATGAGCGCTGGATTGGTCAACAGGAACCACGCCTGAAAATAAACTTTTCATGTCTCACTAAAAACACACTACAGAGTAGATGATTGATGCAACTAAGGCTTAAGCTTGTCGCATCATGTTGGTCAAATGCTAAAACAAAAACAACCCTTTATATTAATTGTCGTACACACACACACACACACTGGGTTAAATGCAGACGTCAATACTATCCGATAGTATTTTAAACTATTTAAACTTAAATATGAATCAAATCCATCATTTCAATGAAAAGTGTTTTTCATTTCGACGATCATCATCTTTTCCCACATTGGTTCTTCTCTCACCTCGTGCCAGCAGCAGTATTTGACGAGTGGGACGAGGTCACTGATGGACTCAATGCAGAGACAAATGGGGAAGTGTGACCCCACCCCATTTTACATGTTTACTGTATTTTCATTTCTTCTCTCATAAGTTATATTTGGATGTTGTGTATGTATGTTGGTTAAGCTTTGGATGGTGCACCATGATTTACACGACAGTGCACTTGTGAGCCATTTCCAGAACTGCTGCAAAGTTTAAAAATCGGAAGAGATTTCAACAAAAATATGGACATAACACCAACACAAGTATCTTTTAATCTTGAAAAGATCCCTCAATACACAGAGATGAAGAACTTTAACATAAAGTTTTACTTCCACCTTTAACCCAATAGATGGAGCTGCATTACATTACATTACATTACAGTCATTTAGCAGACGCTTTTATCCAAAGCGACTTACAATTCAGATTCTATCACATTTCTACACCGTAGGCACAACTACAGGAGCAATTTTGGGGTTAAGTGTCTTGCTCAAGGACACATCGACATGCGACTAGCGGAGCCGGAGCTTGAACCGCCGACCCTCTGATTGAAAGACGGCCCTGCTATCCACTTAGCCACAATATTAGGATTTACATTTTTTTATACTATATTTATCCTGTTAATTAAGGATAAATTTGTCTCTGCATTTGACCCATCCCTAAATATGGGGAGCAGTGTGCTGTCTTTGACATGCGACACGTCAAAGGCCATGGTTCGAACAACCAACCTTGTAGTCACCAGACAACCCTCTTAACAAAGTGAGCCACGATCGCCCACCTTGTCACTCAGAACCATCCAGGCTTCTTTAGAATGACAACAATGCATTTTTAAAGATCATACACAACAGGAAGGACCCTGTGTTGAATCAACAAAACAGCTCAGGAAAACCGGAGTAGAGCTGTTCCCTCACCTGAAACCGCCTGGGGAGAGCCAGAGGGAGTAGACGGAGACGGAGGGAAGGTGTTACTGTGTGGGTCTGAAGGGTAGATCTGGATAGAGGAAGAATGTTTTTAATTACATGCAACATATTCCCTGACATTCATTATGTTACAGAAATATGATAATATATAACACTTCTTGTGTTGATTTGTTATTACTTACAGATGCCAGGGCTTTCCCAATCTCGTCACCTGAGCTTCCAGGTGCTGCTCCTCGATTGGCTTTTAGGAAACAAAAAAGCATTTCAATTGAGGATCCTATGCTCAATAAATACGTGAGAATGTTGCATGAAAACATAAAGAGCACTTTTCACAAAGAAAAGAGCAAGCATTAAAGGGTTTACCCATAATAGGGTCAGCCATAGGGGGTGTGTGGCTGGGGACTCCGAAGCTGCTGGGGCCAGAGTGGGGGCCAGAGTGGAAGCTAGAGGGATGAGTCCCGTTCACCTCACTGCCGTGCATGGGGTAGTTCTGGGGCGAGAGGGGCAGTGGCTGCCGTTTCTGGGAAGCGAAGACGCAAAACTTATTTGCAAAAAAAAAAAACAGATGGAAGCCCTCAACGATGCATTAGTCAAAAAGTGTCGAAGAACTTGTTAAGCCTTCATAGAAACACAAGACCAAAGTGAGAAGGCCCAACTCACCAGTCTGTCTTGGGGGTTGAGGGCAGTGAAGGGAACATGCTGGCTCAGATGGGGGGAGTTGCCCAGCATGGCAGAATAACCAGGCTGAACCATCGACCTGGCAGAGCCCCATGGATCAGAGGGCGGGTGGAGGCCTTCTGTAAGGGGGCATCCAGCCGGGGGGAGGGGGGGGGGAGAGGAGGATAACCAGCCACAGGAGATGAGAAGACAATAAAGGCCAC
This sequence comes from Anarrhichthys ocellatus, assembly GCF_004355925.1. Taxonomy (NCBI): domain Eukaryota; kingdom Metazoa; phylum Chordata; class Actinopteri; order Perciformes; family Anarhichadidae; genus Anarrhichthys; species Anarrhichthys ocellatus. The sequence goes on along the minus strand of NW_022280045.1, from coordinate 5,785,773 downwards.
ATATGAGACATGTCACATTACCGTGATGACTTCATTCAACTGTAATGCACTATTCAGCACCCAGGCACCATAGGGTGTTCACTAGCATACGGCTACAGCACCTAAGTTCATCCAGACTTCCCTAAGGATATTGTGGGGACCTAATGTCACATCCGTGGCTGTAAAGGAATATAATTATCTTTCTTTGTGTCCGATACATCTACCCCCATTAACAAAAAGTGTCAGACGAAACTTTTCAACCCAACACAATGAACAAGGGGAGGCTCTGAAGGCAGGTCTTGTTTTGACTGACCTTGCACATAGAATGGTGGTGGGAAGACGTTTCCTGCCTTGGAGACCGGGTAGCCAGCATTGTCCCTGTTGAAATCCTCTCCTGAGGCAGATGCATAAACCTACAAAGGACGCACAGAAGAAAATAAGCGTGAAACTGGTCAGCTCAATGGTTGTAAACTTTCTCACAAACCACTATAATACTAGAAGCAAACTATATAGTGGAACTTACTCGTTGCATGAACGACATGTAGCGGATACTATATATGGCATATTACTTTTGAGATACTCGTAGGAAAGATCCATGGGAGCTTCCTGGAACGACCACCAATTGATTTCCCCATAAAATACTATCTGTACCTGAGTTAAGTTTTCAAACTAAAAAAAAAAGAAGCATTAAATCCCTAATTAAACACAGCACTTCAAAAGTATGTGTTCCTTACTAGGCTAGAATCCATTTTTACGATCTGGTTTTACTACTTAATTCAATAAACAGGCTGTTGCGACATTTCTGCAGACTGGAGCGCTGAGCATTATGTATCGAATATGCAGTGTCAGTGAATTTATTGGGCTCCGTCTCCCATGTCTGTAGAGCTTTTGCATTATATTCTGTTGAACAGAAACACACTGAGAATGGTTTACAGATACATAATTCACACTCTTTAGCACAGCAAGATGAGACCACACAATGGGAGATGCAGTCAGATTTAGTGCATGGTATAATGGGTGGTAAGGAACCAATGTTCTGTACCACAATAACATTCTCAATCAACACTATTCTCGACGAAAAGCAAGTATCCAAACTGCATCTGCAATACTCAAATCCAAATGGACTGAAGTTTTCTTCTGTAATTTGATTAAACAGAGAGAAAAGGAGAGAAAAAAAGAGGGGAGAGGAGAAGAGGGAACGAAGAGATGCACTCCTAATTACTGAACCATCTGCCGAATGCTGGATGGCAGCCAACTCCACTGGCAGCTGGGAAAGAGGGATGGGGGAGGGAGAGAGAGAGAAAGAAAGGGGAGGGAGGCGGAGGGAAGGAGAGGGAGGGTGTGGGCTAGAGGAGGGGGGGAGGGGGTGACGAAGAAACAGGAAGAAAAAGAGTGTCCAGAGAGTGGGAGGGAAAAAATGAGGTGGAGTACGAAGCCCAGTATACATTTCCTTCAGTGATCCACGGTGGCCATAAAGTAAAGGGCCTACAAATACAACGCACTATAAATACATGCTGCAAATGAGTGACTGGGTTAATGAGTGGCTTTTTTCCCCTCGCTTTTCCGTTTTTCATTTCGGTGGTGTAGATGCACAGCTGTAAGAGCTGGATGTCCTGTACAGCAGCCAAGGAGAGGCTTAAGATGCCGAATGGTATGTGGAAAGGGGCGTAAAACATGACAACATGAGCTGCCATGGACCGACTGCAAGAGCTGAGATATAGTTCAGGGCTGCAACGTTCCCTGATGCTAGTACTCACCGAGGACGGCAGGCCAGGGGGCACCTTCCTGATCTTTTTGGGCTGTGGTCCTGAGGGGAGGACGAAGGAGGGAAATCACATAAGCATTCACACGCACAAAAAGCTTTAACTTAAGTGACTTCACAACCACCAATGTGAGGATTCATTCATATAGCGCCCTTCCTCCTGAAGCCCCGCTAAGCCAATCCAACCATCTGTCTTGTGACCGCTCATTAATGCGTAGAGAAAAGGTATTCTACTCCGATGTTATTCAATAACTTTCCTCGTTGAGAACTCAGTGATTTCACTCTCTTAAACTAAGCAGAAGTGAGATTTCTCAAACACTTAAGAAAACCTCAGCAGGAGAAGTGGGGATATACACAGAGCTATAAATATAAATCAGAACAAAGAACACGCTTTCTGAAATTATATCTTAGGACCATGTTCAACAACCGTGCGTGAAACTATCCTTCACAATCTTACCAATGGGCTCCTGTGAGGGTCTCCTGCGAGAGTTGCTTCCCTCATAGGAGGAATAAAACTGGGAGTTGGACTTCAGGCCAGACGGGGAGAGGGCATCGGGACTGGGCATGGGCATCTCACTGGGCATAAAGCCCGGCTAGAGACGGTGCAAAAAAAAAAGCACAAGTTTCTGTAGTAAGTAAAGTAAATCATTGTGGCAGGAAATTCAGAATGATACAGGAAGAGAAAACCGAGTAAGCGACAGAGTCTCCCCTAAAGAGCATGAGGAGAGAAGGGGTGATACGGCCGACTGGTTTACCTGTGCTGCAAATGACGAGTATGGTCCTCGCTCAGCCTTCCCTGTTAGGACAACGGAATATAAAATCAGGTCATGATCGTGAATATTGGGCTTTTATGTCAGTATTAAATCTCAATCTGGTCATTCCCCTTTCTCCATTTGGGGAGCCTCCCATCTGCTGTGAGAGTGTATTATGATGATGTGTGGTATTTATGGCCCTGGACAGCAAAACAACAACAAATTGGCCCATTATAAATGGTTCAGGGGCAATTGTGCCAAACCTCTGTCCCCTCCCCTGACAGTTAAACAGAGGAGAGCTATAGGCTACCATAGTCCCAAGGGACAGCCTTGTTTGTGCATGGGTGCCCTTTACCCCCCCCTGCCCCCGCCCTGAACACACAAACTGCAACAACACACGAAAAAAGAAACCCTCCTCCACATCCTCCCCGATTACTCTGCTCCCTTCATCCACTGCCACCTAAGCAGAAATATGGCTTGCAGTAAAGTGGTACATTAGTGTCCAACCTAGGAACGACTGCCCTCTCAAACAAACACCTCATTGTGTTGGTTCAGTCACTCCATTGATACAAACTTGTGCATTTCAATCAGCATGTTCTGCTGTCATTAAGTCCTACTATTAGAAACACCAGATTGTCTTTGGTTTTTATTTTTTAAAAAGACTTTGTGAAAGTTGTGGTTTCTATGCTTCAGCAGCTTAGTTCAATTAAAAACTTACCAACAATCCCTGATCCATACATGGGGGCAGAGGCAATGCCCTCTTGCTCATTGTAAAGGCCTTGTTCTGCATAACCCTGTGGGAAAGACAACAGAGACATTAGGGATGTAAAAATAGATACAAATAAATTAAGCCCCAAAGAAACTGTTGTGTGTTCATGTGAATAGAAAAAAAAAAGATTATGCAACTGGGCTCTGAGACTGTGCACTATCCTAGTGTTAGGGCAGGACTGACACTGATGAAAGGGTGAATATGGGATTCTTCAGAAACTACAGGATTACTATAGAAACCCACAAATATACCAATAGTTCTTATTGGATCTAATGAAGAATGTAGATTTTTGTGGGTCAGAATGTGCATTTATTTGCATAAGGTATAAAAATAAAGCAAATCAATTAATCCAGTTTAACCAATATTGAACTCAGAATATCTGGTAATTTGATTGGTTTAGAGATGAGATCATAACCCTTCCGAGTTGCTGCTCCAACAAATGCAAACCCGTTTCATATCAGTAAGAGTCTGGACTGTAACATTCAGGCTTTTTGAGCTTCATAATATTGCGTAATGTGTGATGAACCATTATTTCATGATTCAGTGCGAATATGTTTACGCTGTTGTTCATAGATCACGAGTCAAATGTCTCCCTATGTGTGTAACATATCTTAATTTATAGTTACCTCCTCAAATCTGAGTCTGTTCAAAGCAGTAAAGTGTTTTAAACTAAGAGAGGAGAACTTTTTACCCACGACCAAACTGGTGCTGTATCGGTGGTCCAAATATTATAAACTAATATTATAAATTGTGTTTGTGTGTGAGAGCGCTATAAATTACAAGATCACCGGATGATCATGTAATTTATACACGTTTCACTCAATAGCATGACATCTACGAGCTCAGATAAGACGTACCCTTCCTTGGTTGAAAGATGGACCGTTCTGTTCTCCTGGCCCCCAGGGGCCGGACCCACTCCTGTCATCCATACCTGTAAGACAAAGAACTGGGTTAGGCCTATTAACCTACGAAAAAAGGCACACGTTCTTAACAAGGACTCACGCTTAAGCTTTGCAAAACTCAGTCCAACTTCAGAGAATGATGAAGTTGACCTGCTTTGATTCAGTTTTTTTTTCCCGGCTGCTCAAAGTAACCTCGATTGAAGAGCCTCACTTCACAGCTCGCACAGAGACGGCATAGTGACAGCGCTGTCACATAGCGTGGATATGAGCTGTAGGAAGTTTGAATAATTAACACCCGGTATGAGGTTCCCAGAATCATCCTCGACATTCTTCATTCTCCCACTCCACTCCTTTACATTTTCCATGGCAACAGTCATTCGTCCCCCATCCACTCTGTCGCATGAAGCCAACACCTTTGTGTTAACACAGGACGCACGCTGAAGGTCTCAATCGTACATCGTGGACAAGCGTTATCCCCGATCCAAAGCGCTACAGCTTTCAGAAAAGATGAACGTGTTTAAAAAAAAAAAAAAAAAAAAAGGACTGATTTTAAAGATTGGTGAAGCAGAAATTCCTGCCCGGCCCCTTTCTCTCAATCTCCTCTCGTACTGCAACACAGCATCTCTGGGGGAAAGCTGAAGCTTAATTGCGTACTGATTTGCATAATTGTGCATATTAATGAAGCCCGGGCCTATGAATATTCATATTTTTGTTTTGTTGTCTAATTAAAAAGGGGAGATGGGAGAGGGGAGGGGGGGTAGAGGAGGGCTAGAATCATGACAGGATCAGCAGTAGAGCAGACTGATGGGTCCACAGTGCTGAGAGCAGCTAGACTGCCGTGACAACTCTGATCTATACACACGACACCGGCAGAATAAGAGATGAAGGAGACAATGTCTCGTCCTCTCTCTATGGCTGACTGTCACTCTCCACGTCAATCAAAGACCAGGAAGAAAATGCACGAACCATTTCTTTCTGCTTTAAATCAGCAGCTCCAGACAAGAAAAGGCTCCAATTTAATGTTTAATGTTTGAGACCGCATTACAGTTGTGTTATCAATACTACATTTAAGTGAGCTAGTTGCAGTGTCACACAAAGTATTGCCAGACAAGTTGAACAAGCGTTCATTTTTGGGGAAACATTCTATCTTCCACACACACCTACATTATCACCATGTATGCAGAACCAAGTAGGCATCAGTACAGTCAAGATGCAAAGCTAATTATCGAGACATTTTTACCCTCTTTAGAAGAACTGAGGTACGAGAAACACAAACTGTCACCTTTCATTCCACAAATAGCACGGCGCATACAGAACTAACACACAAGCACTCTCGTATAAGAATACCCTTTTCAAGGCACTCAAGTGTAGGGTGAACAGGTGTTAAAGTTAGACATGACTTTGGGCTCAAATTTAATTGAATCAGTGAATTGTGTGAGGAAATAATGGGAGGATTAATGTGAATACTCACACCTGAAGGAGTGGAATTATGGGATAAAGACGAGGGGAAGTAAGATACACCAAGAGGAGTCAGTGGAGAGCAACTTAAATTAATTCTAATAAACTGATCTGATGATAAGCAGATGAACAAAACTGAGCGAACTGCCTTTAATCAATTGGAAATTTCATATCATGACATTAACCACACAACAGAATGATTACAGAGGAGGTTCTATCATTGTGGTCACTGTATTGTGTGTTTTTTATTAATGTGCCGGAATAACATTACCTCTATACACAAATCTATTGTGGATTGAACCATGAGAGTAAAACAATAGAAATACCATGCACATATATGTGTGTATGAAAGTGATGTGGGGGGGGGGGGAGGAGGAAGAGAAGGCGGCTGGTAGGGAGGGAAAGACAACGAGAGGTTCTTACCTCACTGATGATGAGGGAGGGAGAGACTGACTGAGCCGGTGTCATTGATTGTGGAGTATGTACTCAGATATCTGACTTAAGTAAAGTACATTTTCTTGAGAGAGAGAGAGAGAGAGAGAGAGAGAGAGAGAGAGAGAGAGAGAGAGAGAGAGAGATAGATAGATAGATAGATAAAAAAAAAATCAAGAAAATGTACTTTACGGTTCTCTAGATGACATTCGGGGCATTAATATAGCAGCAGCAAACCATTATCTATGTTAAGACACAGTGGAGGATAGTATGGAGTCGCTCTCCTGTGTGTGTTGTAATCCGAGCTTCTCTACGTTTTCTTTACATAGCCGGGTCGCCCCACACGTGCCTTTTAGTGCCTGTGCTTGTACAGCGGTTACAGCTGATAATGCCGTTGTGACCGGCAGCGTCATAGCAGACGCGTAGCACCCCCCCCCCCCTTCAGTTCCCTCTCAGCTTAACACCGTTAGCTCCGTCAGCTCATTGCTGTTGTTTGCACTGTTAGCACCATTAGCTGTGAGCCGCCCGCACAGCGTCGCCATGTTGAGGCAATAGAAACACTCTGAATTTTGAAGTAGCACCGTTAATGCATAAGAGTTAAAGTATTCACTGTGGAGCCAAATGGGCTCTTTAGTGGTTACATTATTATATATAATATTAGATTATTATTATCAGTGATACAGTAACATGTAAGAAGCATATAAATAGTGTAGCTGGTTGCAATGGAGCTAATTTTATTAATTTCTATATGTTTGGGTGGTTTAACTTACTATGTAACAATACATTGTATTTGATTTACTTATAAATAAGTGTAGTGAAGAAAAAAATAGCATCACAATTGTACTGAAGTACAATCGCTGCAGCTCAGATGCCTCCAGTGATCGGCAGAGAGGCCCGTTCCGTTTACCGTACATCAGATAGGTTGAAACACGTAACTGCCGGCAAAGCATTCATGTGAAAATGGTATAGTTGACTTGTTTTGGTCAATTAGTTATCTTATCGATGTGGTCCCGATAAAACTAGGCTTGCCTGGTCTTCTCCTCCAAATTCCAATGCGTAAGACTCTATTTAAATTGTTTTCCTGAGCCTTGCTTGTGTCATTTCAGGGTTGCTGTGGCTCAGTGTCGTCCTCCAATCAGAGGATCGGCTCCGCTAGTCCATGTCGATGTGTCCTGGGGCACACACACACCGCAGGCTGTGCCTATGAATGTGAGCGTGTTCTGATGGGCAGGTGGTGGTGGTGCAAGGGATCATAAAACTCAGGGATCAAATCAGCACAAAAGAAAAAAAGGGAGCAAATATAAAACTTTTAGAGATCCCTGATCACTTTTTCCCCCCGCTGATACTAATTGCCGATCATTGATGATCCATATTGGCAGATACAGATCCCTTTGTTTGATTATAGCAGCTGGTCCACAAGACTCCAGGCTTTTTTGCCACCGTTCCAAAAAATATTTCAACCGCTCTGAAGTCAGTAAACCATCAAAAATTCAACATGTTATAGTTTTACTTTGTTAAAGTCATTTATAGTGTTTTTTCATAAAAGGCACACAACTCAGATGATTAGGAAATAAAAGATTGTATTATACATAATGATGTATTTATTATAAGCCGTTTTATAGATTTTCACTGAATAGAGCCTGAACGCATCATAATGTAACTGAGCGGAACCTTCCTTCATTAGCCACTTCACCAGCTCTCCTTTGGTCAATTTAAACACAGACTGGTTGTTTACAATGTAACATTATCAGAGATCCGCAAACATAAAGCACAAACACCGATGTCCCGATCGCATATTCTACTGAATATCGGTGGATAACGATGTCACTACAACTTTATTTCACACTGTGATGGTTAAGGTAAACTGTGTAAGTAATCAGCGGTTCACATGTGCGCCGAAGCATGAGGGGCGATCCGTTGCACCACTAGCAGTAGCAGCATCAGTGTATGAATGAGTGTATGAACGGTGGTGACTGGGTGAATGACATGTAGTGTTAAAGTGCTTTGAGTGGTTGGAAGACTAGAGAAGCGATACCATTTCAGGTGTTTGGATAAATATGTCTCCATACACTGGTAGAAAAGTGAATACTTTTGAGAGTATAGACATCTATACATTATCATCATTTGTTGACTTTCATGTTGTTAACAGGCACAATGTTTTTGTCAGAACTGGGATTAGATGCGTTTTTCTTCTTCTTCCTCACTATTACCAGCAGGGTTTCCTTAATTCAGACACATTTTGTTATCTCAGTTGGTACTACAGTTAGTAGTTGTGTTTTTTCGTTACTTTTTCCTTTAGATTCCTGTGTCATTTTTACGATTTCCATTAGCGACACCAGAAGTGACAAAAACCATTAGAAAACCATGAGTAGCGCACCACTCAGACAGTCCACCGGGATGGGAGGAATAAAAATGAAAGAATAGGGTGAGTAACATCAGACAAGTTCACCGGTGAACCCCAATGCACTTCTCCTCCCAGCACGAAACGCCCCTTTGAGCATGGCTAGTCTTTAATTACACAGGAAGAGATACTGGAAACAGACAGCCAGCCTGAGTCACGGGCTTCATGAGCTAAACTCCGGCACATACGTTGACCAAACTTGCAGACGTGCCTCAGTTTTTACGTGAACGGAGCCCCGGGCACCTAAAACTGAGTATTCCATTTTGTCTACAGACCTCCTTCCTTCCTCGGCACACATGAGTCACACAGACACAAAGCATGATGTCAGGTCAACTCTTAAGAGAGTGAACACTGTTAATGAAATACTGAACAATGTACAATAACACAGGCCTGGCTGTTTTAACCTGGGAGTCACTGACTCTGACACACACACACACACACACACACACACACACACACACACACACACA
>NW_022280045.1:5757793-5776838 GCF_004355925.1 Anarrhichthys ocellatus | reverse complement strand
CACACACACACACACACACACACACACACACACACACACACACACACCAGTGTGCATTAACCCACTAACAAACACATCCAAGTTCTGACACTGTATGAAGTCACATACATTAGAAATAGGAATGCACCAATACCAATACCAGGCCGATACCGACTCAAATACCTGGATCGGATATCGTAACAATGGGGCAAATATATTTAATTCACTTTTGTTGAATGTTTTTTTACTGGAATTTAAATTCCTGTGTAAGTTTTGACCATTTTCTTGCCGCTTTGAAATTGATGTAGTGTAACAATTTATTATTTTAGTGAACTTGTATCCGAGTATTTAATTGTTGCATTTTGTTTTAAAAAGTTAGAAAAGCGATGTTTAAGTCAAGCCCACACAGTCTATTAATAGAACACCGGTATCGGATCAGTGGAAAAAAAACATGCAAATTTAAAACTCTTCCCCTTCTGCATTTCAGCCCTACCTAAGTTTAAAAATACTTTATAGGATTCTCAGTTTCCAGTCACCAAAAAACGAAAGTGCAGTGAAATGACTTTGACTGACTAGTGACGGGGATTGAACAGGCGCTCATGACCAGAGCAGAGATATTATCATCCCCCCCAAGACTCTACAAAGGAGGTTCCTCATAGCCACACATGTTAAACCTCCACATATCCCAAACCTTCACCAGACTGGGGCAAAGAAAGGGATCCGACTGACTCTATAAGGACAACACGTGGCAGCTGCTCCACAAAAAGCAGGAATACAGAGACCGAGTCAGGTTCTTTGAAACACATCTTAGTGTGGCTTTAGGTAACCAGAAAAACATTTACCAACGTTACTACATAGAGACGGGCATTTTTCTTCAAAACTGTTCTTTTAGCCACGACGATATTCAGCAGTACTGCTCCAACATATCCCGCTGCAAAGCATATTAAACAAAAAGTATGGCCTTGTGCAAGATACATTGCTTTTTTACATTTGGGGAAATATGCTTTCTTTCTGAGAGTGCGCACAGATTTAAGAATAGGTCTCTGTAGAGGGTTTGTGGTACCAAACCTGGCAACCTCACTGTGACCATAAGACTTCAGATAGCACTGCGTCCAGCATGCAACTACTCCTAAAACCACAAATGGTTGTTTTTATATTTCTGTTTTTATACAAATGAGATAAAACATTGAATCTAATGTAATAAGTGAGCTTCAGAGATGTTGGTAGGCATATTTTTGACCTTTAGAAAGAGCCGGTCTTGATGCTTTGTAGTGAACATTCAGATATGAGGGCCACACACTAACCCTCTGTCAGCCTGGAAGGTGTTAGAAATTCCCCATTTGCTCCTTCACAGAGAACAGTAGGGCTGTAGTCACTCAAAGACAATATCAGTTGACTGAAATTCTACCTACTTTTTAACCGATGGATTGATCAATGAGGAGAGAATAAACTATTATGTTAGTTACCATTTAGATTATCAAAATGGCCACAGTGGACAGTGCACTCTACCTGGTAGCCTAAAGGAATTATAAACAATACACGTGCCTGCCCACATTACAAGGAACAGTGTGTAACATTTAGGGAGGTGTATTTGTAGATATTGAATAGAATATTCAAAACTATGTTTAAATCAGTGTATTTACACAAGCACAGCACGCACGATCGGCCTAAAGATATTTTTTGTAAACTTCTCTGCCAGCTGAGACAAAGCAGCCAGCAGAGCAGAGGACGGATGTCTGCGTTCTTTATTCTTTATAACGTTCACTCAGAAATATGGTTTATGTTATTGATATTTTACATTTGTTTCCAGTGAAATATTAATGACTTTATATCGTGACTTTGGGGGGGCTGAGGAGTATGGAGTTGGTTGCAACGTGCCATAAATCACTAGATGCCACTAAAATGTACACACTGTTCCTTTAATATAGTTTCTGTACATAGAACCATCTAAGCCGTCGTAGCGCCTGCAGTTATATTATAGTATCCCACTCACACACACACACACACACACACACACACATCTCTTCTGCCCCCAAAATATAATGGATTTAGAGGCGCTCATCTTCTTAAACCTAACAATGAGAATTGGGTCGGACGATAGCATATCGACCGACCCATTGACCAGAATGTGGCAGCTCTTAAGAACAGCCACTCAATTAGTAACAATAATTAAGATAGTAATGAGTTTTCACAGCAGTGGAAAAAGAAGTATCAAACTTCTAAAGAAACGTTTTGTACCACTGCAGCATTCCACTGTACTTCTCTACTGTTCTTCCACATGCTTATTATGTCCCCAGATATCATTGTTTAATACTCTGGAATATGCTGAAGCGGCAGGTGGACAACTGTAGAAATGCTTTTCACGTTTCTATAAACCTCATGAAACTTTGTTCCTGCTGTGAAAACTTGTCTTTTTGGGAATCCACTGTCAATAGCATGAGTTTAAGCAGACCATAGTAGCTATTTGCATTTCTTTAACAACTAGCGAGGGTGTGTGTGTGTTTGATCCTAAAATGATTTTGAGAGGAGCATAATTTTAAGCCTGAGGGAGAATGCCATGAGCAGCCGTTGGATTGATAACATCAATGTGTCTCTTTTGTAAGTACACACCTTGCTCCAACAAAGGAACATGTAAGTGGCCCTCAAGTGAATGGAAGAAATAGAGCCCCCTAAACCCCACCCAGCTAACGCTCGTCTTGTCTTTCATCTTAGCTTCAATATCCTGTTTCATTTCTATTACCAACCGAAAGACCCACTGCACTTCTACAGATGCGAGGATGACAGAAGACGGTTCGTGCAGGGAAGGTGGATGTGCTACAGTAGGAATAGCGAATGACAGGTAGCCATTTTTAAAAGTTAACCACTTTTTGTGTATGACAGCAATACAAAAGGGCCCCAGAAACATTACAAAAGTAAAGGAAACTGGTATTCATATTGAGTATTTCCAAAGCTGTTTGCATACATGTCTCAAAACTGATGGGCTAAGCTAATGATGAAGATGGGGCATGGCTCTAAGTGAAAATGAGTTATGTGAAGAGGATAAGAAGGGTGCGAGATTGCAGGACAAGGGAAAGCAGTTCTTCACAGAGTAAGCAGAGAAGATTAATTGGGCTGTTTCCCATCAACTTCCGCCCCCTGTCTCTATCCATCAGTGATTGAATGGCAATAGCTGAGAAGGTGAGGAAAGGACACCTGCAAGGCGAGGATGAGAGAGTGCTGAGGAGAGGACGCTTGATCTACATAAGATAAAAATAAACGGGCAATTTTCCTGAGGTTTCTTCCAATAATCTGTGATCTGAAACACAATTGATGAGAACAGGAACAGTTTCCTTTTCCATTACCATTCAAAACACCACGAATGAGTGAAGGGTGGAGTAGTGCTTTACTTTCAGGGGATGTACTAGGGAGCATTACAAACTAGCACGAAGCTTTAGGGGAGAGAAAGGAAAGGGATTTATTTTTAATGACGTTTATTTTTCTCTAATCAAGATAATCAAATCCAGAAGAATAGAGCATTTCATTTATTCTGGAGGCAAAAGAAACGTAAATCCTTTTATTTAAAAAGAGAGAAATCTGTTTTCGTCTTACCTGAACCTCCAAACTGACTGCTGGCGAGAGTAGTCGGACGGTTTTTGCCGTTAGAAACTGGAGGCTCAAACATCTGAAAAGAGAGGAATGAAACAGTTAACTGCAGTCCATGTAAGACTTTGAATTACCACCTAATCAACCTTCACACAAGTAAAGATGATACAACTCAGCAAACTATCCTATCCTGTATCCCATCGTATTCAGCCAGCAGTGACAACAGGCATGAAGCAATCTACACTTTCAGCTTTCACTGAGTGACCGCTAACATTTAAGTGAGACAACAACAACAGTCTCATAAACAAAATGGCATGCTGCAATCGCTGAAAAGCCTCTGATATTTATTCACATTTCAACATACTTGACAACTGTTGAAGAATCATAAAAGTGAAAGCATAGAATAAAATGTACAGGATGCACATTCAATTCAATGTTCAGAGATCTTACCGCGCTAAAATCCAGTAAGTCGTTGAGCTCCTTGTCCGTTTCCACTGCAGCCATTCTCTGCTGCTGTTAACTCGGCCGTTTCAGTCTCAGCAAGCGACTACAAGCAGAGGTAAGGAGAATATGAGTATATCTTCACTTACAAATACGTGGTTCAGAAGATATAGTTTAACTGGAGCCTTTAACATATCTGAGTGAGTGCCCGAATTGCTGCCTCTTCCATTGTTAAGTTGTTTCTAGCGGCGTTGTTGATTGCCCATCGCTCAACAATAAAGCTGATGAACAAAATGTTGTCACAACCAACGGGAATGGTGGCAAAAGTTATGAGAATAAGAAAAGAGATCTTTTTAATAAACAACTCCAGACAGTGTCCAAACCTATATCCATCGTCAATCTAATAATGATTTCTCCCAGATAATGATTCACATGACTCGAAAGTATTCACTTTGCTCAATATGAATATGAGAAGCAACGAGGATAAGGCTTCTACTTCCTACATCCAGGAGGGAGGGAAGGGAGGGGAGGGGGGGGGAGCACGCTATTATTCCAACGCTTTGCGACGATTCCCGTGTCCAGCACCGTGTTACCAGCCCTACACGAACAACTGGTTTTTGGTAAAGACAGGAGGAAAGGAATCATTTTACTAATAAAGTTGTGGTATGGCTGCACATGGCCAGTGCATGTTTGTGTCAGGCATGGTAGTGTGCTTGAGAAGGGGGCTAAAACGCTCGTCTAGAATGAGATCATCTTTATTTAAAATGAAACGTTGGGGCTGTAGATGTAGCCTTCTTGTGCGACCATCAAGCTATTGAACAAGTACTAAGAAATCCACTTAGTTCTAAGAGTTTCCCGCATCTAACATGTGTGACCACGGTTCAGCCACAGGCCACAGTGCATTCGTTGTTAGTCGGGTCCAGGACTCGGGCAGCTTCCTCTACCTCAAATACCAACATGCTCTAACAGCTCTTATGAAAACCGTAGAGCAATAACAGGACGTAATTCTCAAATAACTAATGTATGGTCTGGCCAGCCGGTATCAAATGCAAATTCAGGCCATGTGTGTTAAACATCTAAATAAGTATAATTTCTACACACGGTGAGCCAACCAGCCGACGCTTTGCAATACCAAAGCACCGTGGTAAATACCATCTGGGCAAAATCATAATGTTATGATTTTGTCAGTGCTCAGAGGTGTTGTAAAGCACCTGTAGAGCACGTAAACAACCAAGTACGTGACGTTGAGTTAGTGTTGTTGGGGGTTGACTTGTGGCCACTGTTCTTAAGTTAGTGAGCACTTCTGAGACTAGAATATGTCATCATTGTTTTTTTTACTTTGCCACTTTAAAAAGGATTTGAAACTGTGTACCTCTTTTAATTGCCCTAAAAACTGTCTCATGATGTTTTTCTACATCTGCAAATATTGATACAACATATTCACCTCATGAGTGCCGGCAAATATTGTCTGAATATTACTAAGACTGCAAAATGATATGCATTGTCAAACAAAAAGCATTGGAAAACTGTGTTGCCAATAGAGAACGTTGGGGTGCAGAGATCTGTCACCAACACCAACAAGACGTAACAACTACTATAACTTCAAACATTTATACAAAATTGAATTAGCAATTCGGCAGTCAACCAACAAAAGCTGACCACTGTGAGATTCTCCAAATGTATATTTAGTCCAACATTTTGTTTTGTTGCAATTAGTTAGTCCAGTCAAGAAAGGGACAAAAAGCTAAAATAACAAATACTGCAACATTCATACAGTATTTTAACCAATGTGGGTGGGGTTTTAGATATTTATGAGTCATGACCTCATGAAGGCTACAATATGCAAATGCTCCTGGGATGATTTCACTTCTACCACTAAAATAACTGAGTATCATTTTCAGGGCATGATTGAAGATTCACTTTAAATGTAAAATGATGCACTAGACACAGAAAAGTCCAATTATCTTAAGTGCGTTTAGCTGTTCATGGCAATTAACTTTATACCTATGTTATATGCATTAAAGTACAACTTTTACCAGTGATACTCCTGGAAATATTGGGAGTAATGTCACTACTTTGTTTATAATCAAGTAAAACTGTGATAACACACCAAAAAGGTGAAATAACATCTACATCGGACTCTGAAGGCACGAAAAGGATGCAACCACTGAATCACGACTAATGGGGAAAAAAACTAATAAAATAATATAACATGTAATACTTTCTGAAAGAGAAACGACTAATGAGAAACGTGTTATTACATAAAAACAAGCGCAAATACTTTGGCACTACATAATGTGGTGATTCCTGTCTTCCACTGGGCTGAGGTCAAAATGGGGGATAAGTGTTAGCCCCTCCTAACAAATGGAAGTTGCATACGCTTGTCTTGAGCACCCCCACCTCCGGCCTTCCCATTTGGCGAAAAAGTTTTAAGGCACAAATACCCCCCATAACATCTCATACCTGGCGTGAAAAGGGAGATTTGAGCGTTTTAGTGTGTCGTCGGTGGGTTTAAACCCTGCGGGACGTTTAAAAAAAAGGCCTTAAAACCTGTTGCCTGCTCCCCACGTCGAGCAGCAGAATGGGGCACTAATGAACACAAAGACTCGGGCCACCAAAGTTTCAGCTGAAAGGCCGGAACCCGACAAAATGAGAATAAAAGTCGAGAATTCTTTAAATAATTGTTCAAAAACGTGTTTTGAATGAAGCAAGATGGAGTAAATAAGGCTTTAGCTGCGTTCTTGTTGCGTGTTAAAGTGGTGTGCTGTTGGTGGAGGGAGGGTAAAAAAAATAAAAAGAATACCCCAGAGTTACACTTATAACTAGGATTTCATTATATTCACACAATGGTGCGTTTTAAACCTACGAGTACAGTGACCTACGCTGCATTAGTGAAACTCTTACATATTGGTACCAGGTGGAGAATACTGCCATTTTAGCTACAACCGGGAATGTTGCACCGTTAGATGAAACAAATCGATGTTAACGCTTCGCGGCTAACGTTAATACGCTTGTGTCTAGAAAACCCGACATACTATAGAAAGATGAATCCTGGGGGAGCCGATTGAGTCCGACGATATGCTAATGTGTAGTAACAGCTACCGTTATGGCCCACTGAAGTGAACAAAGACGTCTTTTCCACCACATATAACCCGCCGACAGTCCGAATTGTAAGAACGCCGCGAGCTCGCTCAGGCCGAAGGGACGAAAATCGAAGACCCCGCTTTTCCCGGCTGAGGCACTCGGTTACAACTTGAAACGATGCGCTTAAAAACTTGATCATTACTCCGGTAACAACGCGACAGGCGACTTCTGTTTGACATGCATACGTTTCTCGTGAATGTATAGTTATACACATATTTACCTGGAATCAATTTTCTGGCATCCAACAGGGAGAAATCGACGGCTGCAGTAGAGAGAAAAACAAAGTTGTGGATCGGATCCTTCCCCCCGTGGTCCGGACTGTGGGCTCGATGAAAACGAGGAAAGACAATATGAACCACTCCTCCCGTCGACTCGTCTGCTTCTTGTTTTCGTCACGAAACTGAAAACACGTTTCTAACCATAACGCTGAAGCCGCTCTGTTTCCTTATTGTTGGAGAAAATATAACAATTTCATTTTCCAAGTAGACATTTTAACAGCCTCCACATTGTCGGTTCCAATGAAGTGAATATCACTCCGCAGCTCAGCCTACGGGGGGACATGGACGCTGAAACATCAGCGATGTCCAATCTCGACTCAAACGAACACGCCAAACGAAGCAGGCTTCAGTAATCCTCGTACAACCAGGCCAGTTATCTCAAATACCATAAAATACCTCTGTTTTGTGGGTGTAAACACGACACAAAATGACCGTACTTAGCAATTCGCGGGGACCTATGTCGACTGGCGGATGAGGACAGCGGAAAGCCCAACAGCCTCGACCAGTAGAAGATGGAATGATAATATCACAGGGAGGACCAATTGGAGACGAGACAAAATTGATTGACAAGTGGGACGTCCAAGTATATTTCATCATCAAGCTTTAGGGCAGTCTCGTTTTGCCTTCGGGTTGCTTGCGTATTAATTTTGTTCTCAAGCTGTGCCTGCGCTACAGAAAATGTTCGTGTTTGTTTGTGAGTCTGAGAGAGATAGCAGTCCGCCATCCTCAGCCATGCTCTTGTGCTAAACATGGATAAGACCGGAAGAAAGTTGTTCTTTTGAGGATTGTAATTGGCCATGTTGTCTAAATTCATGGCCAAAAACCTCAGATTATTGTGCGACCTGGCTATGAATACATACCACAATGAGCTATGTATTTGATACCATGTACAATCTTGCAATATTACTTATTATGCATTCGCAATACCCATTTGTTTTCAAATAGTTTTAGTTTAGTGCACAGTTCCCGGGTAGCTTATTTATAGCCATAACAGTAGCCCTTATGATCATATTTGACATATTTTAATATACTATTACACATTCACAATGTGTCCAATAGTTATGGCTTAGGTTTAACTTAGTAATTAGGGAGGAACAAAAACATTTGCAGATAGAAAATGGGTGCAACATGTGTGAATGCACGTGTGTGTGTTTTTATCCATGTGGAAGAGAGAAAGATAGTGGCAGAAAATAAAATAATAATGGTGCAGCTACTTTCTTTTGCCAAGCTGGAATCAAAAGAGTTTGCATGAACCAGCATCTAACTCACAAAAATGACCTGGTTGCTGTTTTCTCCTGAGTTGTACCTTGGTGGTTATGTAAACATGTAAACATGGCTGCAGTTAATGTCAGCGTTTGTTTTGAGACTTTCTAAAGAAAACCTCAAATGGTTTGAGGGGAAACAACCTAAATAACATCTGTGCAGGCCTTTACGAGAAAACTCAGCCATCCACTTTGTGGTTCGTGCACACACACATGCTCAGCATGCGTTGCACACATGCAACTCAAGCACACACCTGTATGTCATTAAGAGTGGGCCTAAAGACTGGTTACCATGTTATCCTTTTAGGACTAAATAAATGCATAAAAATGTAGGCTACAACAGTCAATTTTAATTAGGCACAGGGAGCCAATGCATGCTTAGAGGTGCATTGTTAAAGACAGATGCAGTTACATGCGTCTTTATGTTTTTCCAACAGGGTGAGGAGCATTCAGTCAACGGGAGCAGATCAACCTCATTATGACAAAACTGGTGTCATGTCACAGATTCACTCGAGAAGCTCCTACAGCACACCTGGGGAAAGACGGTGTATGTATTTGCCGTGGAAGTGATCATATCACAGCTCTCTGCAAAACATCAAACAATGTTTGGTTTGTTGCCTTTTAAAAAGTAGGACAAATGGCACGGAGGCAAAACAACACCGAGGTTGAACGTAAGGCGCAAGACACACACACACACACACACACACACAAAAAAATGCTATATTTAGAGTGGAACTCCATTTTCCTAACCCCCAAGTGTGTACCCTCCTATCCACCCACTCTTTCCTGGGCTCTCTCTTCTTCTAGACGATAGCTTTGTAAATGGGTTACCCCCATGCAGCCACCCACGCATCAGGTACAGTATGAAAACCTGGGGCATCCTGTTATGACTTCTGGTTTCCTGTTTCCTGCAAAAAATAAAGCCCCCTCTCTCTCTTTCAGACACATGCAAACACACTCATATACTCCACCACTTGTCACATAGAGCAGGCCTGGGATCAGCTGCTATAACAACCCATTCCAAATATATTACTTTGAGTGTTTGTACTTATAGTCCTGGCTCAAGTATTTGGGAGTGTATTAAAAAATGTAAATATCAAACTTGATCAGTGGCGTGCTTTCTCTTTTGGGATTATTCCCAACAAGACTCCATCTAATATCTAGTGTATTTTGACTGGGTACCACAGACATTGACATTGTTGTGGCGAGAACGCAGCCCTGGGAGAAACTGCTGCATTGTGAGAAAGTCATTATGCTATAAGGTGACAAGAGCAGCTGTTTTGCCCCATTCTTCACAACATTTAATTTGTTTTTATTCCTTGTATACACATTCTCATTTCACATGCCAAGGAGGGAGGAAGATGTACAAGTGTCAAGGGACCACTGAAACAACGATAACAGCGGTGTGTGCTCATGTGTGAACTGTAGGCGCCCATTCTCCAGAAATATGAAAATAACACTGTTTGTGACACACAACATGCTGCCGCTGCACACCCCCTGCCAAGGTACCTGAGCATCTCTCTCTACAGGGGTCAGCCACATCACTCTTAATGAGCAGAAATCTCTCTTCCTTCCTGTGGTGGATCTAGTCTGCCATGCCGAATGCTTAGTGACGGTGTACATGGTTAATTGTCTTGGCACAAACTCATAGCTCCGTTTCCCCCTTTCATGCTGTGGCTCCTCTTCGTGCTCAAACAGAATTATAACGTACTCGCTCGTTACATGCGATTCTTGTTTTTTCTTTATCAGTTTTGTTTGGGCGTTGTCGTCATTTTTTATATTTGATGCGAGTCTAAAAGCATCAATGTTCAGTATTCTCTTCTGTTGAACAGGGCCTTTACATTCTATAGACCGCTCACGATTCTTTCTTGTTTTTTGCAAGCAAAAGCACAATAGCGTCCTGTTCTTTTTTTCGTTTTTTAGCTCATCCTCCCCTCCCCCTTTCTTGCAGATTTGAATTCATTAGCAATCAAAGAGCCACTGACAAACGCCCAATCTTAATTACCCTCTCATTTGCATATTTGCATATTAATGACTGCAGACTTTGCTGTTTTTCTGCTGCAGTAGTCCCCCTCCCATCAACATTGCTCAGACTAGCCACCCCACACATTGCAACACTACGTCTCCCTATCTATTAGCTCAACGCCTCACATTTTCAGCCTGAAGTTGACAAGACATTCAAGGGAAGACATTTCATTATTACTCCAGACATGAGCCAAACAGATGAATCATTGTGCTGGCGATTTAAATGGAGGACTAATGTATTTGAGCAGGGCTTTATATCACGGTCCTGCTTTTCGTTTCAGTCAGTATAAGCATGAGCTAACATGGTTGCAGCAATGTAGGCACAATACACTACAGATACAGTACCAAGTATATTTTGATATTTCTGTTTGATAGCATAGTTTTGTTAGTAATTGAACCAAAGTCCTCAGTGCATTTCATGTGAGTGCTTCCCCCTTCTGGTGAGATGAGTGCATAGTGATAGTCTGGCAAATGAAGACATAATCTTACAACACTTGCCATTTATTGACAATTCAGACTTCATAAGGACAAAGCTTTCAATGACATTACCATAAAAAACATCTATATTGTTACTTAAATGAGGAAGTAGACAAAGGAGAAAAATGCCCTGATTCTGCCACAACACAGGATGCACTTCAATGGCAAATCCATGTCCTGTTTACATTACTGCAAATACAATGCAATAATAATTAGCTTCCTCTGAGGCTGCTCAGAGAGTCGTGATGCCGCTTGCTCACATGATTAAAGCAGTGTTGTTACAGCGGGTACTGTCCAGGGATGAATCTCCAGTATTTTCAAAGGCAACCTCTGCCCCTTGTGTAGCTAATCTGAAGCTAATGGTAACACAACAAGCTGATGATGCCGCTTTAAGTTAACAACCCTGACCTACAGAGGAAGCAGAGGGTGCATTTATTGTTGCAACTTCTTTTTTGTTTTTGGCTTTGACACGAGGGTCATGCTAAAATATATTAAACATTGTGTTTCACCTTTAGACATCTCAAAATTTGTAGAAATCTGTCACATCATCAAATGCAAAGAACATCCTAGACTCGATCATCTCTTGCTAACACAGACACACCTGACATGTATCCATAAAATAAACGTTTTTTACTTTTCTAAATGTGTTTGCATAACACATATGAAAACAAATTCAGATATATATATCTGCCTGTACACATGTATGGATGCATAACCATGATTGTAATAACTGGGCTTTACACACTCGTGCTGTAGATACAGTGTCTCTCCTGGCTTACTTGTCCTGGCTTACAGTAGAGTTCATTAGACAGATGGAAACTTCAGAGGTTCACCTGAGAGAGGACGTGGCAAACAGGGCGTGTATGTGGGTGTCTCCATGTTTTTACATGTACATACTGTGTGCATGAGTGTGTGTGTTCAGTCTGCATTGCGCGTTGGACTGCTGGGTTGGTTCAGCCCCATGGTCTTACAAAGCCAGCCAGCAAAGTCTACCTCCTCCACCTCAGACCGCTTGATAAACATATGGTTCTGCAACAAAACATACAATCAATGCAAATACAATACTGGATACTAAAAACTCAATCATACAACAGTTGCCTTCACAAAATGTAACTGCGTTTAACCTCAGTTTGTGATCTAAACCTTGAATCTGTCAGATATTGCCCATTTCAAAGACAAATGTGGAAGCATAAATTCAAACTTATGCCATCGTCTAACACTCACCGTCAACATTTTCAAGTCAGCCCTGTCTGCTGGGTTTTTGATGAGACTGAATACGACAGAGCAGAGAGAACTTTTCATCCATGAATAAAAAGACAGATTATGTGCACGTGAAAAGGACAAATGAACTGTTTTCAGGGTGAAATGCTGTCTCACCACTTTGTCACAAAGTCCTGGAAATCAGAGGTGAAGACGCCATGTGGTAGTTTGGGGGGAGGCTGAAATACAAGACAAAGTTGAATGAACATGTCAACTAATTTTGCAAGGATGACAGTAAATACATTATGGAACCAGGGAACCGTTTTTAGATGTTCTTTGGAAAACTTCTAAGATTCTTACCTCATTTACTATGTAGTCTAGTAGTTCAAAGATGGCCATGGCAGGACCATGACCTGGAAAAAAGAGCCGGGATCAACTGTGTTTAATATTTCAATTAAGAACTGCTGTAAAAACACAATTTGATCAGCTTAAATTACACATTGAAGCTTCAACTAAATCCTGTTCTACCATAATGATTGAGCACATGGAATATTGTGTGTATGTATATATATATATATATATATATATATATATAAAATATATTGTATATTTGTACTTCACTTAATAGATAATAATAACAATTTTACTTATTTCGCCATAAATCTGATTCTAATGGCATTAGCGATCACGGACTGGCCAAGTTGGTATACCTTAGTGCTAACTTTACTTCTCATGCTGCCACCTACAGCTGCATGAATGCAAAGGTACCAATTGCAATTTAAAAAAAGCCAATTAAAACAGTTGTGTGCATTGCTCACCGCCACCAGGTCTACCCGATGGTCTAGGTCTGGGTGAAGTGCTGAGCGTCTCTCCTTCACTACCACCCAAGATGGGATGTCCAAATATGGCCTCCAGTTCCTTAGCATCTGGAGGAGGGATGGGGAAGCGTCCGATTGACAGCTCCACAAGGGACAGCCCCATACTCCACACATCTGACTGCACAGAATAGTGGGTTCCCTGCAGTCTCTCAGGCTATACAGAAAACATGAAAAACACACATAACAACAAAATAAACAATTACATTTGATCAACAAATATAGGGAACTCTTGCTCACTGCACAAGTCTTAAATATATTGTTTATTTCTATTACAGTAAAGTGGAGGAACTAAACCGAGTTGATCTTTTCAAGGCATAATTCAGAGAAGGACCAACATACCGACATATAGGATCTTGTGCCGACAAAGGAATTGGCCATAGAGTCTATGAGCTGCCCGCTCACACCGAAGTCACACAACTTGATCTCCCCCCGCGAGTTCACTAGTATGTTTGAAGGCTTCACATCTGGGGGTAAAAAAGGTATTCAAAAAAACCCATTACCTGACTGGATATCTACAACAGAATGCAGTGAAAAGCGACTATCTTTACCAACCATCGTACAGACTACAACCCTAATATTAACATAAAGGTTAAGACTTAGATTTGTATTATCTTTGGCATGTGACAACGTATTAATTGACAACAGGTTAATTCCCGTTTTAATAAAATACAATGCACTTTGCTACTGTGCAGTAGGCCTTACAGATGAAATACAAGAATCAGTAATTAACCCCTTGAAAACAACGAGTACCTCTGTGCATGATTTGATGTTTTTCTCTCAGGTACACCAGGCCTCTCAAAACCTGTTTTGAAAAAGGGAGAAATTACACAAGTCAATAATCATAAATAAAGTTAATGTGAAAATAACAGTTAGAAACAAGCATAAAACCCATCCAGGCCCATGGTGTGTGTGTTTTTATAACACGGTCACAATTTCCTTTGAGCCCAATACAGTAAACAGAAGGAGCGAGTGATATGATTATGGAAGATCTTGATTGTTTAAGCCTTGATGAAATTGTTTTATTCAAACAGAACAATTTAAACTAACCATTGTCTTATTAATGCCAATAATGTAATATCACATAACATTACAAATGTAGAAGATAACCATACACTTACAGCGATGGTGACTTTGCCCAGAATCTCTTCAGGGATCCTCTTTGCTTCTTTCAGCACCTGGTCCAGAGAGCCACCATCCTGCACAATAAAGCCAGACAACAGGTCGGAATACAAATCGATAAAAAGCACATCCTGTCTACAATGGTGTTCCAAAGGATCCCATCTTTCCCATTATCGTTATGTGCACTGAGCACGTTTACTGAAAAAGCACAGGTCTTCTGTGGAACATATACAGGTCCGATACAGGAATTGTATTTCATGATTATCACAATACATTTGGTTTACATTTTACCATAAAGATCACACCACATAGTTTCAATTTACATATAATCATTCTGCAGAGTAGCATACAAGTTAAGTACAATCCAACCACAGTAGGGCATGGATAATTTGAGATTAGCATTTGAACTGTTTATCGACTGACATATGTACATATAGAAGGGACATTGAGGATCTCCTATTTTTTCCTTGATTCAATGTCACAATCCTTGAAATAAGCAAAAAAAAGCAATCTAGGGGCCTAAGTCTGTAAAGGTTTTCTGTACCTGACCTTCCGCAGCCGCACGTAAGATAAAAAACGTGCAAAGGGGGAAAAGAAGATAGTATCCCTTTGGGGATGAATTGATCAATACTGAAATACCCTTAATACCTTAACCTGCTACCCACACACAGTCACTCCCTCCGATTTTCTCACCATGTGCTCCATGCAGATGCTGATCTCTCCATCGTTGTAAAATGATCCATAGAAGCCCACAATGTAGGGAGAGTTACACTCATGCAGCACCTGAAGCTCTCGGATAATCTGGTTTCTGATTGCAGGTTTAATTTCAAGATGAATAAGCTGAACAGAAAAGAGAATTGTTTTATATCGAATGCGTCTTAAGACCAGTTGGTACAGGATCAACGTTTTATTACCAGGTTCAGCATGACTTTTTGTCATCACATTCACATCATTAGTATAATTTGTAGCTCACCTTTCTGGCCATGATTATTCCTGAAGATTTGTGGCGTTCCTTATTGACAACTCCTCCGTTGCCTGCACCCAGCTCACAGACACGATGGAAGTCGTCGGCTCTCAGCTCACCCACCTTGGCCTTTTGGGTAAGGAAAGCTTCTAACCTTTTCTTCTGTTGTTCGTCCAGGTCCAACTCTTCCAATATTCTTTTAAGTGCCTCTAAATTGGCCCTGAGAAAAACGATAAAGAACAGGAATAAAGCATCTTTCACATAAACGACTGAAATACTTAGTTTATAGAGTATATTAGTGTGGTCAGTAGAATAACTTACTCAGACGAAACATCGGTGTTGGTGGAGGTGGATAACCCGTCAGCAGCAGGAGCAATGGTTAAGGGCACTGGTCTCTTTTTAGGAGCCATGTTCACTGATGGATAAACTATGAGGTGAGCTTAAGTGACAGTTTTCTCCAGGTTACAACTGATAATTTACTATTAAAGTAATGTGATTAGGATCAAATTTGACTTTTGGTGCAAACGTTTGGATAAATGATTAAAAAGCAAAACAGGTATTATCTTGCAGATGCTATGTGGACTAACTACCCTGTTAGTGGACTGACAGATACTAGGTGAGACAGTTAACAAAGGTAAATGTGACCATAAAGTATTGGGCTCAACATTTTAAGCTTGGCCTCAGACTCTGCTTAAATGACCAGTCTCCGATTCAAAATACTGTAATGAGCAACACTGTAAATGACTAAAAACAGTGACGCTAACGTTGGCTACCTTCTTAGCTAGATTATAGTCACGTTAGCTAGCCAGTTGTTGTGAACGGATGAGGCGTAACGGAGACGTTACTGGTAAGCACGACAATTAGCATTATGGCCACTGCACTAAAGTGAAATATGTGAATTTGTAATGACTCTACGCTGAACTAGCTTCAACATAACGGAAAACAAAATATATCAAAAACCATCAGTAGCAGCGCTTCACGTTAGCTGACTTGCTTCATCTGCTAGCTAGTTAGCTGTTGCATGAGAGTAACGTCAACACATTTAAAGCTAGCTGATAGCAAGCGACTGTTTTCCTTTACGGACGTTGTGACAGTGTCGTAAACCCACCCAGGTGTTTAAGTTACAAACACCCGCCTAATGGGGCTGTAGTGTCCGTCTATTGTAATCCTTGACCCTTATTGCATCTAGCAGGTATGTGGTCGCTGCAGACAGACAGACACTGGTCCCAGTATCAGAAGCAGAGATGAGGTCCAAGGGCCGACCAGCATCCGCACACTTGCTGGACTCTGCCTCTGATTGGCTTAGCATGATATTTATTTTAACCCTAAACCTACAACCTAACCAATCCTACAAACGATAGCAACGAGTACTAGCCAATCAGAGACCGAGGAGGGCGGGTACCTATAGATAACTGCACATGGGAGAAGTCTGCCTCCAGGGCTTTCTGCCAGGAATGTCCTTAGGTTTAGGTAACAATCGTAGTGAGTTAGGTTTGGGAAAATATCACGATTTGGGGTTAAAATAAACCCTTTCTAGCAAAAAGCCCTGAAGGCAACCTTCTTCCATGTGCTCGTATGTTTTGCTAACCATCCTATGAAAAACGTAAATGGGATTATGTAATGGCCTAAAACTCTTCTCACATAAAATAAAAAAATTACAACCAGAATTATGTTTAGCCAATGTTCCAAGCATGGATTATGTTATATCTTTGCAATATTTGCTGTTGGGCCCCTCTTGACACCACCACCCACCACTACTTACTGCTCTCAGTGCATTGTGAATGTCCCCTGTTACAAGTTCATATTTAGAACATAACACAACACAGTCAATGCATGACTAAATATAGAGATATATAGTTCAACTAGTGCTATTTTACCAAAATAATAATGACTGTTTCCAAGTGAAATATCATTCCAGTAAGTTGTGGTATTGTTATTAAACAATATTTACCATAATAAAAAATACTTTTTGAATTAATCAAATTACTAAAACCAATTGGCATGCAGCGATTTCTTTGACTTTTTGGAGTCTTTTGGAAGTTGCCTGTTTTGAACTGTTGGTAATCCAGCTGTGGTACAAGAATCAGGTGTAATAGCATGAATTCTGAACACCTTGAAAGAATCCTGCTCTGCTGTCCTTGGTTATAAAATAATCTTTGTGGATAGTGTTTGCCCTCTCCAGCTGGGCGGGCAGAACTGTCATCTATAGTTTCAGAAAATGTAACAAAGCTACCAGCTACCTTTATGTATAAACACTGACACGAATATTTTAAAGACGACATAAATGACATTTGAAAAGACCTGAGAAGCTCAGAGGTTCCATCCCATAAACAACATTAATGTCTGCCCAACACATCAGAAAACACTTTTGTGTGCGCATTCACTTCACTCTTGCTGTGTGATTTTCTTCCAGCAGAAGGCGCTGTTGCTCATTTATTTACAGCCTTCAGAGTTGTATCTGACTGGGCTGTAGCATGGATGTATTAAAAGCCATTTAATCCCATAGTTATAAGGCTCTAAAAATGTTACTGATGTATCAATGCATTTACAGCAAACATTGAAATAATAATGAGTGGAAGTGAAATATGTGCAGAGCCACATGTTTAGTACATAGTCACATGACCTGAGCTGTTTACTTCCTTGCTGCACAATGACAAGAGGAGGGCTGCATCAAAGCTCCCAAACAAAATGATACTAAATACTGTTTAAATGAAGACAGGGCAAAGATTTTTTGGTACACATAATCTTTAAGGTGTCAAATGTTCATATATGCATTTGCAATTACTCAACTTTGTTCAGTGTGGTCATAGAATGAGTAAACATGTTGACGGCAACAAAAGTGACCGGCGGGATAACACAGTGCATCTCGGTATACATACTTAAACACAGACATAGTTCTTGTTCTACCTGACTATCTACTCCGTTCTTTCTTTTACTTTAACTTTGAGTCAAGATCTGGAGGAACCAAAGGCCTCCGTCTGTCTCTCTCTCATACCACTTTATTACATTTCAAGAAGATTATCAACACGTTAAACCTTAAAGCAGACGGGGTAGTGCTCCTTTGTTGATCTGGGACTGACAGAACGTTTTGGTTACGCTCAAATGGATGGTGACCGATTTGCATTTATTTATGATCTTTTATTAAAGTTACCGAGGTCTCTTTTCCAATGTAAGTCTAGTGGAAAAAGTATTTTTTGGTTCAAATGGCATCACATTACAGACCTGGAAGTTGTAATTCCACTGTTTTGGCCACTATGTAAAATTTGCTTCAGAGGCCCGGCGCTCTTCCTGGGGGTTTGGGCTGGAGCTGTGTCCTTTGGCAGCAGCTTTAAGATACAAAGAGAAACAGAGTCAGATGAAACAGAGAGAGAAGTACTGTTGGAATGCACATTATCACAAACTAAGACATACAACTGACATTAATTTTGCTCTAAAACATTTTTGCTCCGATGTTTATACATATTTCCGACAAATGCTCCTCATTTGAAAACATCACTATCTCTAACACTGAAAATGCAGCTCCAGACCTGCTCTTTTTAGTTATAGCAGTTATAAAGTTATGCAAAATCTTACTTAGGTCACAAGATTTAATTGTGTCAGTTTTATAGAATTGGTGTCTGGTAGGTCTGTTAATCATTATTCACACGAGCACACACACACACACACACACACACACACACACACACACACACACAC
>NW_022280045.1:5734587-5757783 GCF_004355925.1 Anarrhichthys ocellatus | reverse complement strand
ACACACACACACACACACACACACACACACACACACACACACACACATACCCACTCACGCACAGCCATATGTCCTCTAATGGGTTTAGCCTGGCTGATGATTTCTGGTGTCTGGCAGCAACATGCTAACAGCAGCAGCCATGATGGTGATTGTGCCATATATGGCAGGATCTTGCTGTACACACCTGCAGACAGAATAAATAGCACATGAATTATAATTGATCTGTTTATTTCCATGGGTTACAGTCATAGGTCTTTTTCACAGAAGACATTTTGACATGTCACACCATTACGACTCTTATGCTTTTACTACTGTGACAAGCCAAAATGTCTGCTGCAAAAAAAGGCCTAAAACAAAGAAACTCAACTTGTCACACGCAGGTGTAATGAATAACATATGAATTGCTGCATTGGAACAGAACCATCATTGATATCATTGGCTTCACTTGACAGACCTGCTCATCATGCAAACACATCAAGCAAACACATCAAGCAAATGTAAAATGTAGTCAGAGCTTTATGTCTTTTAACTGTAAAGAATAAGTCCCTACTTTCCCCAGTGTTGTTACTGACTGACTTTAGAATCACTGGGTAATATTACGCCTATCCTCGATGAGAAGGTCAATGTTGGCTTGACACACGTCTCATATGGAGCTAACTTATCCAAAATGTCACCAGACGCCTAACCCTGTGGTGCTTTTAATATTATGAACAAAATCCTAAAGATTTGTCTTGAAGTTTCAAATATAATCACATTTTTATATAAAACAATTGTATGCACATATAATGTCAGTTATTTAAAAAATGTGACTTGGCAACAAAGACATTTTAGAGGAGGTTAGGTTTTCCACCAATAGCAGCCTCCCTTTTGATTTATTTTGGGTTATTTGTAATTTAAAGGGGCACTCCACCTCACTGATTTTAGATATTGCCATGTGAAGTTTGTAAGTCTCTTGTGAGTCTCTAAACCTTGTGGAGGAAGGATAAATTGCTGGAGTAAATTATGTTCACTCAAGTGTATTAATATCATCGACAGTGAGTCATTCCAATCTCTCTCTCAAAGTATAGTTTCAACAGTGTGCACAAATACAAGAACAACAGAAAGACTCCAAAAACACTTACCCATGTAGATCACATAGGGACAAATGATGGTGCCTATGCGTGCAGCTGTGGAGGCGATGCCTAAGCCCATGTTCCTGATCACCGTGGGGATCAGCTCAGTGAAAAACACAACGATCATGCTGTAAGCAGCAGACACACCAGTCTTTCCCAGCAAGGCTAACACCTGGAGCATGACATGCATGTCTGAGAAAAACAAACAAGATCATTAGACAAGGCCTATACAATCTCACACACGCATAGCGTCTTCTGGTACTTTCAGGGATGCCGGATTCAGTCAATATTGCATTGAGAAACAGACCTTCAGGCACCAGCTTGATAATGAGAAGCATGATGCCACAGAACATCAGAGTGGAGAAGAGGATTGTAGGTCGTGACACATGGTTAGCTAGCGCCCAAGTGGCTCCATACACTACAATGTCAATGGCTGCTGAAATGAAGCAGTTGAGGTAGACATCTCCATTCAGGTTACTGGTATTGAGAGAGAGAGACCATAGAAGACCATGGAAGTGGACATCCTGCAGAAATACAAAATCAAGACTGGATAAAGGCGGAAGGCAGTGTGTTTGAATAATACATTGATCTCAAAAGTGCATTTTACTTTGACGGTGCCATATGGTGCCCTATAGCTCAGATTGAGACCAAATTGCTTTGAAGACGCTACAGTTTATTTTAGTTTTGATTGAACTATTTAAAGGGCAATTTCAACTTATTTTCCTTGATTTATTTTTGTTATCAAAAAAATAAAGTTGGCACATGATTTGGAACCTGCTGTTATTCTCAAATCACTAACAACTAAATCTGAATTATTAATATTTTCTGATACAATTACAAAATAATCACAGAAAAACCCTTTAGCGTTAAGACAAACTTTTAAATGTGAAAGTGTGGATTTCACAGTCAGAATTTATATTGTGCCTTATAATAATAATAATAATAATAATACATTTTATTTATATAGCGGTTTTCATAGTACTCAAAGACACTTTACATTAAAATCATCATATATATATAAAAGCAACACACTAAAAACATAAATGTAACCTTATGTAATTAAGGTATCATAACGTTTTCTTAACTCTCCAGTCGAACACATCCTAACTGTTACTGATCTTGTTCATCATTTTTTTGTAAACTACACTTGTTTGCAATATATTTTGAGGGCCTCCATTTAATATTTATTTATCTTTTTCAAGTTCAGGGTGGCAGTCTGGCAATCAGAGTTATGAGGATTTATTTGTCAAACATACAGTAACTGTAAATTTAGCCAGCCTGCTGCCACCGCGACCCGACCCTGGAGGAAAATAGATGGATGGATGGAACTGTAAATTTAAGGAATTACTTTGATGTAGAATAAAGTGTACGCACAATCATGTTCAGAAAAGTTACGAACAAAGAAAATAAGTCATATTACCATATGAAAACACTCAGAATTGTAATATTCCTTAAGTTAGGGGTGCGTATCAGGTCCAGATAAGTGTATGTCTGCTCCTCTTCACCTTTATTTTGCTGAATTAGACATATATGAAAAGAAACAGAACGGTCACATTGCATGCAGTGAAATGTAATTCTAGTCAAAAGTGCCACCTGACTCACAGTTTTGGCTATATTTCATACTACACAATAGGTTCTACAGCATGAGGAGTAAAAATGGAGTAAATACCATTAGCTCCAAGCACTCGTCAGCCCTGAATATGACCTCAGGAGCAGGGACTCTGTTCCTTTTGGCCAAAACGCGTATGACAAGCTCAGCCTCCTCCACACGACCTTTCTGCAAAAGCCAGCGAGGAGACTCAGGAATCAACCTTAGCGAGATTGAAGGACAGAATTTCATTGATCTTTGGCAGTTATTTAAAAGAATGAAACCCCTTCAAGAGGTGTATTTGTACTTGGTAATGCATGGACTATATGTCACAGAGAACATTAGAGTATGCTCATAGTTTTATGATGACAGAGAGGAAGCAAAAACAGTCCGCTATGCTGGAAGTTGAAACAGTATCATCACTTTTGAATTGATTCTGACTGACCTTTGGTTTGGATAAACTATCATGTGTTTGCAAATAGTGGTGTAGACATTATTTTGAATGATTTGGATCTATTAAATTTGATTTATTACTTTATCTTCCCTTTTCAATACGTCCAAGGCTGACTCTGTGTTTTTTATTCTTCTTTTATGATGTTTTAGGATAATCAAAAAAAGTTACAAGCGGTACAACAATCATTGGCATCGGGACCACTCCGACATTATGTTATGAGACACAAGGAGAATTTAAATCCTAGTCCTTACATAGGACATACCATTGACCAATTATATTCAGCCAACATTCACCAGACTTACCACCATGCTGGAATGAATAGGAAGCCGGGGATGGCAGTAGCAACCAGCAGCATTCTCCAGCCTCGTATGAAGTAGGCAACGAGTGGCAACAAGGCATATCCAACGCCAAAACCTACACAGTGGCCCAGCAGAGCAAAGCTCATCCTGGTAGTCTGGCTCAGCATCTCAGACCCTAACCAAGAAGAGGATTTGGAGCATGGTGTTAATATGAGACAGTACAGTATATTTGATATCAAATTAACACATAAACAATGTGAAAACTATCTGCAGCCCTTTTGAGTTCATTGCTTCCTTCAACTACCTGAGCACAAGGCAATGACCTTGTACAGCTTGCATCAAACTACAAGCAAGTAAGCTGCGCTTTGTCACAGGAAGATATTGAAGAAGAGATAAAGACATGGGCTCTTTTGAGACCAATAGAAGTGCATGTGCTTGAAGTAATTGAAGTAATTGAAGTAGCCAAGTCCTCTCAGAGCGTTGAGGATACAGAACATGATCCAACTGACGGAGGTGGCCTGGATCAAGGGAGTGACTGTTAGTAAGGCCATGGTGGAAAAAAACACCGGCCTCCTGCCAAACCTGTAAGACAATGCACAGGAGCATGAAATGAACAGGGCATGTGTAATCTGTGAGTGTACACCATCACACCGAGTGTTAGACTTGTATGTGATGAGCTGCCTCTTCTTTCCTTTCTCGATCTCGAAGTCCCTCGGTTTTTTTTGGGTTTTTTTTGCTGCTAGCACCCCAGACATCAGTGAAAACTATTAGGCAGTAAACCAACAAATCAAAAATTGTATTTTCATTATTAGAGCATTATTAATTAATTAGTCAATTAATCAATTTATAAAATATACAATCAAAGACCATGAAAAAACAAATCTATTGCATTCTAAAATAACATAAAATTGCATTTAAAAGTTATTTCAATGTCGCAGTTAAGCAATCAATCAGCAATAATACAGCAATCTACTGTATATTTAAGAAGCATTTGAGTTTAGATAAAAATTCACTTTGATTGTGAGATTTTAGTTGGCAAGATTCGCTGACTGGTTAGAGATATTTGTGCAAAATAATGTTAATCTGTCTCATTTCATGCAATATCATATCTGTATCTGCTTTCCTTTGACTTTAATATTATTCGTTGTTTGTCCAGCTAACAGACTAATGTTGCAGTTGAGGATGATCATAGGTGTTGAAATCAAAAAGGGCAAGTTCAATTTCTTATTAAGACAATACTGTTAGACTGTGGTTGGATTACTGCCCCATGTGGCCAACCATTGTATTCAATTGTTACTAAATGGGCGCTCGTTGATGGCGTATAGTTAAATAAATAGTTTGAATGAACCTGGGACCGGAATAACCATTAAAGAACATGAGCAGTGTTTGTGGTAATGATCTGTATTGTACAGCCTTAAGTATGGCTTCAGAAGAGATGCCTGGACACGAAAAGGTTCAAATGGCCGAAGGGCCGATCCCACCAAGACGCGTCGCTAGAAACGCGTCTTCCGTAAAACCATTGTTTGCCTCTGTGTTATGGCGCACCTGGTTCGCGCTCTTCTCCTGGGCCGCGCCGCGTGTTCCAGGCGGTTTTGGACGCGCATAACAGTTTAAATATTTTCAACTGTTCAGCTCCAGGCGCATAGTCGGACCGCTCATCAATGTCCCAATTGACCGAGGCAGCCAATCAAATCAAGCAAGAGGCGGGCTTTACTACTTTATCACCGACTTCCCGTTGTTATGCCGCTAGATGTGGTAGGAACGGACATACTAATTAAAATTAACTATATAATTCCCCCCTCAC
Organism: Anarrhichthys ocellatus; assembly: GCF_004355925.1. Lineage (NCBI taxonomy): Eukaryota > Metazoa > Chordata > Actinopteri > Perciformes > Anarhichadidae > Anarrhichthys > Anarrhichthys ocellatus. The sequence goes on along the minus strand of NW_022280045.1, from coordinate 5,752,526 downwards.
CCTCATTCAACAACATCTATAGCTTAATGTCTGCACTGAATCATTTCCCCCCCGTTATTTACATTTGATCGCCTGGTTGCGCACGCACCCCCGCTCCACCGGATCCGACTCGCTCCTTCGTCTTACTTTTGAACTGAATAAAAAGGTGTGGTGTGGTGTGGGATGAATAACTTGCAGCTCAGCCTAAACACAAACTTGTTGGTGTTGGTATTATTCTGTGGAAGGGTTTTTGTTCCACGCTGTGTTGTGCTGGAGCAGAAGACTGAGAACAACACTGACATTCATCTTTTTCTCTCCATCTAATTTGCGTGTGAACAAGATAATTGGCTGGTGTGTATTTTAATGAAATGTTGGTAATTATGCTTTTAGTCTTTAAAGGGATCATAAAGGCACCTCCCAATCTATTCAGTCAGACAAACAAACAGTCACTGAAGGTTTAAGTGTGACCCTGGCGTTCCCTGCTGCTCGTCTCTTATTTAAATGGTAAATGTCAAACTTAATTTTGGACGTTATTTATGTCCATCCAATCGTAATTGTGCTGTCTGTTGAGGAACCATGCAGTGATTAGTCAGTGTGGACGAATATCTCAGGCTCAACTTAATTTTAACAAAAAGATATGCATGAGAACGAATGATTTTTAAATACAAGTCAGAAAAATAAATAGATAAAACAGACAGACTGAAACTGGAACAGGCAGCACCAAAATTATAGCTGCTATTTTAGGATGAGCTACAGGAGGAACAAAAGTAAGTTATATGTTGGAAAGGATCTGTCAAAATGGACTATTAATTGTGTTTGAAATAGTCTTTTTTTCATAAATGATTGATCAACTTCATGTACTGCAACTTGTTATTGTTTTTATTATTATTATTATATTATTAATAATCATTATTCACAAAGAACATACTTGCCGATCTGAGAGGTCACCACTGATAAAGGATCCAATCAAGACTCCTACAAAGAACAAGGAGGTGGAAAAAGGGACCTTCCATGCATTGTCACACACCAGATCCCACTGGAAGTATAGAGAGAGAACAGTTGCAGCAAGACACAAATTGGAGGATCCTGACATTGAAGTCAAATGTAATCTAAAATAATCTAAAGTTTAAAAAAAGTTAAAGAAAGAGAACAGTCATCTTCACGAACAAAGGATTTAGGCCTATACGTCCAATTATTTTAGCTTAATCCTTATTCTACAAATATACCTCAGACACAATAGTGGCGGTGTATCCCTCGGTGCTAAAGGCCGATCCATCCAGACATTGCTCCGTGTCATTGCTGGGTCTCGCTGTATCGGTTCAGTTTGTAACGGGAACAGCCGGTCCGATCCAGCTGCTCTGCTCTCGGAAGGGAACCTCCACATCCGTGCGCGTGGAGGCGTTCGATGCTTTGCAGTGATGCTCAGGTGTGTCCGAAACGAAAACCACGACCATACTCGTATATCCGCATACGATTGCGCTTAAACTGAGCAGAGCAATTATTACAATTTGAGAGAAGCCATAGACGCCCAAGAAAGACGTAATTTCATCGAAGTCTTTCCCACATGACATGACCGACAGCAATGGCACGCTGCTACATCTGGGAGTGTTATATTTCAGGTTATGTTGTTTTGACAAGGAGACGTGTTATCACGTATAGTATATAAAAAAGGTTCCTTGAAGTCAGAGTGGCAGCAAAGAAATCTGCTGTGTGTCTGCAGGACAGGTCTTTATTGTTCCTTATACCGTGCTTCTTATTTAGTTTTGTATGTTGGATACTTCTTTCTTATTTCAACAGGTTCACCCCTGCAGCAATGTGCATGCTGGGACACACAGCTTCGCCTATCTTGTTTGTCTGGATGTATTTGGTGAGTCACAAGGCAGGCAGTGTTATAGCTGCAATTATGCAAATCAAAAGCAGTCAGAACACCATACTGACAAATGTGTCTTCAGTGAGTGTTAGCAATGTTTACACATGTACTCTCATTCTGGCAGTTGGGGACTCTGTTGTCCTTTAAATTATTACATTTTAGGCTTAAGACTTGGTTGAACGTTAAGATTTGGGTTGTGGTTGGAGTTGGGTTATGTATGCAGTGATTATGGATAAAGGTGAATCTCCAGTGAAAAGAGAGTGCAGAGACCTCTTTCCTGATGGAAACGAGTTTGTTTTTGATACTAGTAGAGAAACGCTGCGGCTTCTTTCTGTCTACTTCATAGTTCATGAAATATTAAATAAAAGAAAAGAAAATGTGATTGTTGTGATGACCATGAGATGAGACTGAAAGTCTTGAAAGCCAGTAAGTTGGTCTTGAGTTAAGATTATTTTGTCAAATGTCCAATGATGAGGTAGGGAACGCATCAGATGAAATGCACAGACAGTGATATGTCCCCAGCAATGTTGGCAATCAGCTAAATATTTTGTCATTTTCTCTAGAAGAGCAATTTGTTTGCAAGAAGAAACAGGCAGAGGACATAACATCTGTGGGAATAAATAAATAGTATTGTTATATTTATACCAGTAGCACCCAGAGTAAATAGAAACAGCCATTAAAACACCACAGTAGTTGTGTGTACAACCACCACAAGATGGCGCAACAACGCATGAAATAGTCAGTGGTTCTGCTTCTGCCCAGATATTTGTTTTCACAGGAATGAGGTCAGCTGATGTGCCTTACATTTCAAGGTTGTGAATAAAGCAGTGGTGGAATAAGTATTCAGAAACTTCACTTAGGTACAACTCAATACCACAATGTAAAGATAATCATCATGTAGTACCACCATCCAATATAAAAGGGCAGAAACTTTAAAACTTTAAAGAAAAGGGATGTTGAAGAACCAGGTTGATAAGCAGAAGTAAAGAAAAAATTGTGGCATTTGTTAACAGAAAGTTTAATGAAAGAAAGGACAAAAATGAAATGTGGTCATTTTAATAACACTGAATTTAACTGAAGAAAAAGGCCACCAAAGAAGTTGGAACCTACCACCTGCCCAGGTAAATGTAGGGTGAGGTAAACCGAGCAAGAGCCCAAATTCACACAGAATAATGGACACACCATTAATACAAGATATCTAAGTTACTGCTGACATCACAATCTATCTATGGGCACTCATTACATAGCAATGAGAAAACCAAATATAACAGAACATCATTACGTGCAGATCTATCTACCTGTATAATGAGGCATAACTTCCCTTGATGTGCCTGGTGAAAAGGGAGAATGGCAACCTTTTCGCATCAACAGTATTCTTTGACAGCTATAGCTTCGAGATGAATATAGAGTAAAATAAAACATTTCCTTTTGAAATGTAGTGAATAAAAGTGTAAAGCAGCATAAATTGGGAGTATTCAAGTAAAGCACAAGTATCGCAAAAGTGTACTTAAGTGCAGTACAAGAGTAAATCGTTACATTCCACCAGTAATTAAAAAGTTGTTTTATTTATAAAACAGATGAAACAAAGCACCTTTAATTAAAAGACTCACCTGAATGTTAACAATTACATTTCATCAAACCTTGGAGTCAAACACTAGAGTTCAGCATCTTGATATCTAGTTTTCTTAACTTCTTGAAATGCTGCATGGCATCAAATAAGTAATCAAATCAGTGAAGCACTTTTGATAAATGAACTGAGTTCATTTGCATGTGTTAGAAGCATGACATCATATTGAGATGGTTACTGAACCTGACAGCCACACCTGGAAACAAGTGGAGTAACACCGCATCACTGCTCGGCCCATCCACATTGACCCCTCTCCTCCCGATTGCCACACCTTGCCATTCTTCGGCCAGTGCTGTTACCATAGCAACGCCTCTCTCTCTCTGGCCGTGCCCTCTGACCCCTGGAGAGGAGACCTTTGGCCTGAGGGTGATCAAACGGGGTCATGGGGTCAGGTCTGGCTCGAGGACAGTAAAAGCACTTCAATGATTGGCTATCATTTGCCCTTTCTATACCCTCATCTATGTAATTGGCATATTGACAAACTGGCCCTTTGCACATTGTTAGCAGCACCTTATCCAGTTTACATAGGATGAAGTGAAGTGTGGAGGGTGGGGATATTTATGTGCATAGTCATTTTTTGTTTGCCTCTTCTTCTTGCTTCCATCTCGAACGCTTTCTGAGTCATGGAGAAAGTGAATCAACCGATGAAGGACTTCGGTGGACGTTGTGAAGCTGGTGGATGTCTGCTGGGCAACCAGAGAACGCTAGCTGTAGGGTGGATGATAGGGAAACCCCTCCATCCATTTGGCACGGCCACATCCCAGCCTTCTTTTCTTTCCCTCTCCCTCCTGATGATCTATGCCTGCAGGCCCATCACTTGTCAATATCTCTACATTAATTTGAGAGACTGAGACACTGGGGGGTGGGGGAGGGGCTCTCTGAGCAGGTAGAGGGAGGCATGGAGGGGAGAGTAGTGGCACACAGGAGACAAGGACATAGGAAGGAGAGAGCCAGGCAGAGGAGGAGAAACGAGAGGAAAATTAGGAAATGGAAACGGGTTGAATGATGGGAGAGCCGAGCGTGGGTGAGAAGGAGATGACCGGACAAAGAGGCTGTGTTTTGCCCATTAACCATTCTTATACATGGCTTCCCTCAAATATCAAAAGCCCTCTCCATTTGTCCAAATCAGCAGGATCCGTAATGATAATGGTTGTTTGAGAGCTGAGCCCCAATGCCAGGAGAATCCATCACTCTCCGCCATCAAATCTCCAAAGCCTCTGCGAAGAGAAAGCGGAGCACAGCGGTGATTCATGAGAAGAAAAGGGACGTGTTTTCATTTCGATGGAGAAATATCACATACCTGCACTGACAACCTGACTCCACTTTGGGGGCTTTAACCCAACCCGCTGTAGTGAAAGACTTCCGGTATATGGGAGCTGACAATAAAAATGATGGCTTGTTCAATAACCATCCCCTCCTCTATTACTCTGACATCCGTCCTCTGGGCTTCTGTGGTATTTTCAGGGACCAAAAGTGAGCCTTCACCTCTCACCCCTCAACTCTGACCCCGGCCTGCATGGTCCAGATTACACCAGGGAGCGACAAACCTTGTAACATCATGACCTCTTTACTGGTGACACACATACAAAGACACCTGCACAGAAATACACACACACACACGGTGTCATCTTTCTGTGTCAACTCATTTCATTAGCTTGTTGTGTTAGCTGTTTTTTTTTTTAAAGAATGATCTCTCAGTATTCATTTTTCAGACTCCAATATCCGCTGAGCTCGGCTGCGAGGAGGCCTGAGGGACCGGGTGGTTAACAGCCATGTTTGTCATCATCTGATTATTTGTACAAGATCTTGCATCATCTTGCTGTTTAATGCTCTGAACAGAGAATATTCACTGACACATTCTTGGATGCAACACATCTGTCTTTTTGCAGCCCAAAATCTGCACAAAGAAAAGTAAGTGGAGTTTGCCAGCTTTCTTTCTTTTCTGCTTTTGTTTGCATTGAAATTTGTCACCCGTTTCTAATAGACTTATTGCAGAGCATTTAAAAAGGCTTCAGGGTGAGTATCGAGTGAGACTTGCTTCGGTGAATATTTCTGCCTAGAGGAATTCTTTGAAATAGTGGTCTGCTAAGTAACTTCACTGCATTGAGCTCAATAGTTCCTCCACACTACTTACAGAAATGATTTTTCTTTTGCATGCAGCCATATCAACAAATCGTCTGTACCATGCTAATTTGAAAGTGAGAAAAGTATTCAGAAAACATTTAGAAAATGCACCAGCATGCGTGTGTGTGTGTGTGTGTGTGTGTGTGTGCAGCAGGAAGGATTTCCAGATTGTCCGGCTCTCCTGCAATCTAATGGGTTATTTGTCATCTGCAGAGTAAAGGATTTTTAAAAGTCAAGTCAGGACCGACTCCCTCCCTATCCTTTCTCTCGCCCTCTCACCCTCCTTCTCTTTCCCACTACCCCCCTGACACTCGCAATGGGAGATCGATAGGTTATTGATCAACTCTCTCTATCGCCAACCCACCAGACTAATCACCTTAACACCAGCCCTTCCTCTCTCCCTTCCTCTCTCTCTCTCTCTCTCTCTCTCTCTCTCTCTCTCTTCCCTTCTTCTTCATCTTCCCTGTTGCTCTCAGCTTCCGTCCCTCGCTCTGTTGCTCTGTGTCACACTCATTCGCAGAGTAAACGCCATTTTTTTCCCGCATTTGGAGCTCGAAGCCTGCTTCATGAGCGTTTCGAACGTTTGAATTCTCCCAATATTAAAAGCCCTTCCTTGTTTCTCCTAGTTGCCAATAATCGGCAAACAGAATCTATGTGGCCGTGCTTTAGATAAAACAAGAACGTTTACCTTGGCAAGTGCTCTTCATCCATCTCTCATTTCTCTCCTCCGCTCCCTGCCTCCATCTCTCTCTGTCTGTCTTTGTTTGAGGGCAAAATCGATGGAGTGTATGAAACCAGCATATTTCTCTGCCTCCTGCTGTAAGAGACCTGAAGGAAACACACATGGAGAAAGTGGTTTAAAGTTGAGCTTTACATTTACTTCAATATTTGTTGGTTATAGTATACCAATCTCTTAAGCATTGGAAGCTCGGTTAGTGAACATTGAAGCCTGGGGAACATAAATCTCACGTACTTTCATGGAGAAGTTAGGAAAGCTAAGCTGATTGAAGTGTTTTTTCATATGTGATTTGTCTTGATTTGCCGTTTCCACATCACGATCAACTACCTTCCCAGGCATAAACCAGGCTCACTATGGCTAATTTTATTTATGTACCCAAAAATCACTAATTTGTCTCAAAGGGCATTAGAGTCTGTCAACATACGGCCCTCTGTACGGATGAGAAAAACAAAATACACACACACACACACACACACACACACACACACACACACACACACACAAATAACCCTCTTTCGTCTGTTGAATTAATCATCAAAAACAGAAGATTTCTTTTCAGCATGTCAACAGTTCAACAATATGTTTTTACGAAGAGTCTGAACAAGAGCAACAAACTCAAGCAAGAGGTCAGTCACGTTTGTTTTTGTTTGTGTTTTCGATCCGGGACAAGCGAATGATGTCCAATGCATCCCTTTTGGGTAAGGTCTTCCAGTGGTGCAGCTGACTAATAATCAGTTACTTTGGCTCTGTATGGTGAAGATAAGAGTTTCCCTTGTATAAGCCTCTAACTGTAGAGTGATGTGCTAAAAAGCAGATAATCCCTGGAGGAGACGCCAGGCGACCTTTGCCCTTTGGATTTAAAACGGTTGAAGATTATGTTGCTCTCGATATTAAGTGGTTGAAATGACAAGTGTGGTAAACTACCCTATAATTTGTGATCTGATCCGTTTATATTGTAATCTACTTTCCAATATTTGATTGCTTAAAATAAAGGGATAATTCAAATATCCACATACAAACATACAGTGAACTGCAGAAACAATATAACTGTGCAATACTAAGACAAACACCAGGCGTGCACACACACACACACACACACACACACACACACACACACACACACACACACACACGCACACACACCTAGCAGGAGAATTGATTGACTATTCTGTCTCAATACATCTCTCCTTCTGTTACTTAGCAACCGGTGTCTGAGCGGGTATGGATGCTGGACAAGTTGTACTCCTGTGCATTTTCAGTTGATGAAGAGATATGACTAACGAAAATGTCACCGTCTCTTTGCGGTGAAACGCTAGAAAATATGACTCAGAAATAAATGACACACATGGTCTTTTGGATTTTGTTGTTATGTTCTTGATTTACAATACTGCACCGCTGTATAGTTACAAATCTAAAAATCTTTACTTTTATTAATGTCTTACGTGCATTTTCATTCTTTCATAATCACAGACGCTCCTGAGATGAAATAATGTGTTTTGTTATATTTTCTATAATATTGTTTAATTTCCTTCCAGGTCAGATTTATTAGATTTTAACAAGGGTGACTTGTATTCTTTCATCTTGAAAAAGCTGATGATAGATTGTGTTTTCAGAGTCCTCACTTCATAAAGTTGATGTATTTTCTTTAAATACAGCTACTGCAACAGAAGCAAGGTAGACAAAATACCTACTATGGCAATGTAAAAATATGCACTACAACAGATGCTGCTTTATAAATCTGTAATATCTCATGTGTCAGGTTTCATACAAAACACTGGAGATGAAATTGTATTTTTTAATGATGTTCTTGTTGCAGTAAAATAAGTGTCTTGTCTGTCTGCCTCTTATTAAAACACAAACCATGCATGGTATTGACTTTGTAAGAAATTTCAAAAAGCTGAATTTCCCTTTAATGCCCTTAAACCTCAAATTATTTCCCATATGTATGCAATGACATATTCAGAATGCATTGATGAAATAAAATAACACAAAGAAATGTGACAGACATGCCTCGGCTTTCTGCCACAGAAGATGTGCAGCTCTATAAAAAAAAAAGGCCAGACTATTGAGGTGGCAAAAGCCAATGTGGGGGGACAAATAAATAATAATCATGTATAATGAAATATTATTTATAAATGTAAAGTTTTAAACAAAGGTGTGGAAAGCTTGAGTCAGCCTGCAGCAAATGTCTGTTGTAGCTCCAGGACTTTTGTAATTTGTTTCAACTTGAAAATAAGCATGTGAAGAAAATAAGCAGGTGAACTTTCTTCTTTCCGGCCAACATGTACAGATTTCATTACACTTTTTGTTATTTTGCATTTGAATGTACCGTTTTAGCTTTGGCTTAGTCATCACAAGATACAACATTTGTAAAACATTCAATCAACTCCATGTGTTATGTTGGCTAGACAGCAGATAAGCAGATGGCACTTTTTGTCAGCTATACTGTATTTGCACATAAATAAGCTGCAGTGTCCTCTAATGATACTCGCAGTGCACTTCAGCATAACGACATGGCTTGTTAGATGTTGATAATTATTTTTTGACACAATTAACTCACCAATCTCTCTGTAAGATGAACAGGTGGTAAATTTTGCTGACAGGGTGACTGTGAATTATGGAAAATACTGAAGAAATACAAACATATAAAAGGTGGATATAGGGGAGATGCACACAAAAAATACCCGTCATTCTGCCGATATTTAATTTAAATAGGTAAATAAATAATTTATAGATGCACTGTTATATTGCTTTATCTAACACTCGAATCTCACCTGAAGTCAAATGACATTTAATCTGCATTTTTGAATTATCGTCGCGAGCAAACCACGATAACAGCCTTGTAGTGCAAAGAAATGTGTTAAAACCAAAACGACTCTATCGGTACTTTGTGTTACTGTAACAGATAGGACGGACGACGAATAAAACACATTTCTGATGAAATAAAGAGGAAGAATGTTTTGTTTTCATTCTCATCATTGAAATAACTTCTTGCCTGGGAAGAAGCTGAAATACAGGCCCACGCGGATATCTATAACCTTATTGAAAGGAGGAGGAAGCACACGTTTTTAATGGCCTTTTGCTCAATAAGATAATAAAACAACACCGTTTTTTTTTATTCAACAAATATCTGCTGCTAGTCATTCACGTGCTACAGGTCAACGCCTAAACACTGAAACGATCTCACAGAAATGCCTCTGTGTTTAGGAAACTACGCCGAGCGAGATTGAAGTGATCGATGATCAATATATTGAACGCTGCGATCAATTTCTGAACTTTAGGGGAAACAGCCTAACCACCGAGCTTTATGATGTCCAGGAATAACAGTTGGATGGACTTTTCCGGTTTCATTTACAGGTTATGCTTTGTTTAAAAAAAGAAGGTGACCCGATGAATTCGCGATTAAAATCTGGCAAATAAAAGCAGAAAATGTGTAATTAATAAGCTTCGGCTCAGTCTTTATCTTTAAAGTTTATTTTGGCATGAAGGATAGGAGGCCCGTCGCTCAGAATATTACATATGCTCACAGAAAGTGTGTGTGAGTGTGTGTGTCTGAGTGTACGCGTGTCTGCTCGGTTATGCTCTTTAATTCTAAAAAAATAAGAAACCTCATATTGAAAATTATATTTAGGTTTATTTCAGGCTTTTAAAAAGATCGAAAAAATCCTTTGGTGCCTTTTGGGGCAGAGTTCAACATCCAATGGCAAGGACCATTGTTTAATTGCCTTGTTTAAATTAATTCTAAGTATTGACTAAGTTGTAAAACCTCCTTTTCTAAAAAGCTATTTTAGCTTTATTTAGCTACTTTGGCTGACAATTGTCACGGTTGAATTAAAGGCAGGCTGCCTTTCTTTCTGTGAATATTCTGTTCTGTTAATCGTTAATGAACAAAGTCAATAATGCGAAAGAAAATAACTTTAAATATCTTTCTTTTCGATGTAATTTCTTAATTTTTCCCGTGCAGCAAACTAAATCCCTGAGAACTATTTTAAAAAATCTATACAATTTAAAAAGAAAAAGAGACTATTTAACACAACAAATTGTCACAACTACTTCTTAAATGTCCTTAATACACACATGTAAACACACACATAGACACACACACACGGAGACTCAGATAAAACAGTCAGCACCTGCATGTCAGCCGTGGCTGAAGAAGCGGATGGACCCAACATGCATCAATCCCGGCAGAGAGCACGATGCTCCCCGAACAGTAGAGAGCTTATAGACAGCTAACACACTGAAGATCTGACTGTAAAATAAATAAATGAAAACTCATATTTAATACACAATACAATACAAGAAACATAGGCTTATATTATTATTATTATTATTATTATTATAACACTAATAACAATAATAATACCTTAAATAGTATTGTTTAAAAGTTATTTTTTATATTACACTACTACATTATTAGTGATCCAAACGATTGATTTAACATCACATATATTACAAGTCTATTTCTTTATGGTTATGGGTTTTATCTATAATATGAATTATATATCATTTAAAACATCTTGCCCTGTAAGGCTGAAGTCCACTTTCCTTTGGGCTATGTTTTTTTTGGGTGTGTCATATGAAAAATATAGTTGACACAATATTATTTATGGAAAGAATTGTTCAAAGCAGATAAAAGCAAACACGGAACTTCATCTCCGGCCTTGCTGAACTTCGCATAAACCAAACCAGCGGGCTGTTCTCTCATTGGTCTGCAGCTTTGGGATCCTAACTCACTTTGTGACCTCCTTCACCCCCTCCCAACCCCCCTCTTACCGGCCTGCGCCACGTCATTAATCTCTGTCAATCAATACTTCGATCAGGTTTATCACTAAGCGCATAAATGCAAAACCATACAGTCCGTGGGAAAACAAAGTTTATCTGTAAGGAACTCCTGTATCTGGAAACTGATACTGACTGTATTTTACGCATATTCACGTCAGGCCATCACCTGTCTGATTGTCATGTGTGTACAGGTACACGCGGGCTACATGTGCGCACACGCCCATACACAAACGTAAGTTGCTATTTTACATATTTACAACTTGTCAAAACTAAATGATATCCATAATAGTTGATATTTGTGAGTTATCCGTTGTGAGACGCTGTGATTTCACCGGACGTGTTTTCATGGCAGTGAGGAAGACTATTAAAAAGAACTCTGCTCGTACCCGCCCCGCATTTTAAATACACAGAGGCGCGCTCCCATCTCTCTGACACGCGGCTCAGCCTGCTCTTAGTGGAAGCGCTGTTGGACCAGAGATGAGATATAGCCCCGGAGAGCTCCCATCCACATGAATGCATAAAGCGCTACGGCGCCGCGGAGACGCTCGGTTCTGTACCTCCCTCGGAACATCAGAACTTATCTGCACCACACCGAATTTATCGGAGAGTTTTGATCAATGGATTGGCATTCAAACGGTTTGGTCATTTTATCTCTCCAGGAGGGCTAGGGAGCGCGTCTCTGAGCGAGCGTGAGAGACAGGAGCGAGAGGTAGAGACAGGGGGAGAGGGTGGGGAGGGTGGGACAGGGGGAACGCGTATCCTTTCAGCTATGGAGCTCACCATGGAGAACCTCCACAGCGTCTCCTCGCACTCCCATGCGGGAGACCTCATGAGCTCTCCGCACGCACGGCCGTCGCCGTCTCCCAGCTCCGCTCCCCGGAATCTGGTCTCACATGGTCCCGGTGCGCGGTCAGCCATGGTCTCCGGCATGGCCTCACTCCTGGAGGGCTCCAGCGGGGACTACCGGACAGATCCGTCAGCGCTGTCCGGACACCTGCACCCGTCCATCAGCATGTGCGATACCGGGATGAGCCTTAGCAACACGTACACCACACTGACCCCTCTGCAGCATCTACCTCCGATATCCACCGTCTCGGATAAGTTCCACCACCCGCACTCACACCACCATGCTGCCGCCCACCAACGACTCTCCGCCGGGAACGTCAGCGGCAGCTTCACGCTGATGCGGGAAGACCACCGGGGGCTCGCCTCCATAGGCAATCTGTACAGTCACTACCCCAAAGAGATGTCCGTGTCCGGCATGGGCCACAGCTCGCTCTCCCCGCTGTCCAGCGGGCTGGGTTCTTTGCACAACTCCCAGCAGCCGCTGTCAGCCTACGGTCCGAGCGCACACCTCTCCAATGACGGCAAGATGCTCTCTCCGGTGTCAGGGTTCGAGTCCCACGCCTCTATGCTGTCCCGGAGTGACCAGGAGCACCTGGCTAGGAGTTTAGGGGGCCACGGCCACGGTATGATCTCCAACATCAACGGCATGCACCACCACCCGCACAGTCACCTCCACTCACAGGCGAACGGCGCAGTGATGCTGGGGGACCGAGAGAGGCACGGTCACGGAGCCGGGCAGGCGGGATCAGGCATGCAGGGGGAAGAAATCAACACAAAGGAAGTTGCTCAGCGGATAACGGCTGAGTTAAAGCGGTACTCCATCCCTCAGGCCATATTCGCCCAGAGGATCTTGAGCCGGTCGCAGGGAACCCTCTCAGACCTGCTACGGAACCCCAAACCCTGGAGTAAGCTCAAGTCAGGCCGGGAGACCTTCAGGCGGATGTGGAAGTGGCTGCAGGAGCCCGAGTTTCAACGGATGTCTGCTCTCCGGCTGGCCGGTAAGATGGGTTTCTGTCCCTTCAGTATTATTATTTCACAATAAAACTGATCCATCTTAGAGTAACAGGCCGGCCACCTTCCGTTGTTTTTTTTCCAAACCAGGCTGTTATCAGGCACACTGAACTTGCGGAGGCCTGAAAGATTCAGCACCACGGACAGTTCAACCGATTAAAACAGAGCGCGCAGAGGCACAGCAGCTTCACCACTAAAATGAAATCTTTATTTCATAAAAGATACCTGAAACAAATATAAATTGTACATAGAAAAAGAAAAGTCAAGTTGTAGTGAATGTATAGCTCTATAAAACAAATACTTTAATGGTTTAATGGGCGTGAACATTTGCGTCCACGCTGGCTGTTGTTGACTAAATTTGCAGGCCTATATTTTTGATCGGCACATAGCAAATCGCCATTAATTCACAATAAACCTCGAAATAGTTGCCCTCCACGACGCCTTTTTTTTCTCCCTCTCTCTGTCCGACTATTAACACACAGCGGTGGTGGGGTTACATGAGCCAACCAGTTGCGCGGGAGAAGCGGGGTGACCCCAGGTTGCCTGATCAATACGCCAGTTCCCACTCTCCTTTTTAAATGTGGCACACAGATCAATACTCGTATCGGAGCTGAAAGACGCAATAACCGCACGGTCTCTCCGGCTAGTAAAAGCTCTAAATTTAGAACATAGACAGGTATGATCGCTGGTGTGATGCAGGACAGACGCTTTTTCCAAGGCTGTCATCGTGATTTTCATTGGATTAAACAACCTGTAAAACACTGATCATACAGGACACAATTACTTTAATAATAGATGTAAAAAATAAATTAAAAAACGTTAAAAACATGGCTCCAATGCTCCAACGCTGCCCATTTATGATCCCCAGATCTATTTCAATGAAACCACAAGGTAAAACTGTTCTGATGAAATATTGATTGCAGCTTGGATGGGAAGTGCTAACAGGGACCAGTACAGAGAAGAACATACAGAGTTTCTGATCTTGAATAACACAAAGGGTGATACAATTAATGAGAATTCTGCCCTGTTTTGCCTGTGAATAGCACCATGTGATCATAACTCAGAAGAGTAGTGTCCTTATCAGAGTAAAATGAATCACAGTTATACCGTTGATATCCCTCTTTTCCTTGTAATCCATCACAGTTTATGGACAACAACATTAGATTCAGCGGAATCACTACAGTGGCTTTACATAAGTGATAAATAAGGTGCCTATAAAAAAGTATTCACTCTACTTGGTAGCCCGGTTTTTATGTTGTAAAACGTTGAATCAGAGGGGTTTTAATGTGAGACGGTGAGATGGATAGATGGATAGATGGATAGATGGATAGATGGATAGATGGATAGATAGATGGATAGATGAGGATTAGTAGCTGAGGCTGTGAGTGTCATTAATAGTGTCTGTCCTCTCCATGTTTGCCTGGCTTTGCACATAGGAGATCAATAAGGCCGTTTCCCCTTTCCAACCCCCTCCTCTCCCACTCCCTGGTGCTTTCTCTCTCTCTCTCTCTCTCTCTCTCTCTCTCTCTCTGCAGCATATGGCAATAATATCACTAATCTTTCACTGGTTAACGTGGCAACAGGCAGGCAGGTTGTTTGGCTTCAGGAGATCGGCGCCACAGAACAAAACAAAACAAAACAAAAATCATTGCCTGGAGAACGAGGATGAATGAGAGCTGTTTCATAAAGTCCAACAATGCACACAGCCATTTTCCACTGTCTCTGCCCTCTCACCAGGCCCATCTTTGAATGCCCATCAAACTTGCTTGTGGCATGAAAGATTAATATCAGCCTGTTGTTTCTCATATTTCGGAAGAATCCGAATGGACTAAATTGGATGTACAAAACTTCATTCAGCCCGACTTAAGAGCAAAAGCGAGAAAAGCAAAACTGACATGTGGAAAAAGAGCAGGGAGATGCCATTGATTGAGTGAGGGTAGGCAGGTTTGGTCTTTGTGTGAACAGCCAGATAGAGGCAGGATAGTGAAAGGATCAATACCAACCTTAATAATTGATAAGTATAAGGGAGACGAAGGGGAGAGGGGAAGAAAGAGAGAAGCAGAGAGCGGTGGTGTTAGAGCTTGTAACAGCATCTTAGGTAAGCAAAGTAAAATCTGTGGTTAACAGCTGAGGACCACACACCCTAAACACCACTGCACAAAGCATGTAAGTGGTTTTGAAGTATTCTGTTTACACCCCAAAACATCCTGCGAAATACCGACAGCACTGATCTGACACCAACAAGCATGGTGTAGACTTCCAGTGCTGAAAAAAAAGAAGAAAAATCACATTTATGAGGCTGGAAAACGAAGCCTCTCTGACAATTGGAAACAAAACAACTGCAATATTTGTAGTGAAATGAGGGCAGGGAGGCTGGTATTTGAACACAAACATAAAAGGTTCAGAGCTTAAGAGCATCTTACAGTAGACAAAGAGCATCAGAGCATCCAGTTGCCCATCAAGTCGTAGTAATGAGTGCTTTCTGCTCATGTCAGCGAATCCTCAAAGCAATCCAAGGTTGTGATGTCATTTGATTTTAAAGGTTGCAATGCTTTATGGGGTTTGTAATACGCCTTTATGGAGGCATGCAAGCACATTTCACCCAGTGTGTGTGTGTGTGTGTGCGTGCAAGCGCGTGTGTGTCTGTGTGAGTGCTTCCACATGCACATGTGTATGTGTGTGTGTGTGTGTGTGTGACTGGTTTATAGAGTGTGTCTGCACTATACATTGTTCAGGCTTATCTGACTCACTCTGAATCGGTATTGATTTCCTCTCCTCTGCTCTCTTCGGCTCTCTCATTTTCTCTCTCTCTCTCTCCCTCGCTCGCTGCCTTCCTCCTTCCTCCCCCTTCTTTCTCTTCTCTGTACAAGCATCAGCAGAGCAAGATCAGTTGCCTTCCACCCTTATTACATGTCTGCTCCCTGGTCATCTCTCTCTCTCTAACAGACAGATCTCACGTTGGCACACTGGAGTCAAATATTTTCACACTCCGTATAAATGAGAGTGAATGTGTGTGGGCATGGGAAAACATTCAAATATAGCACAGTATAATGTAGAAATGCAAATTACAAAACTATATTTGAAATGACCTTTCACGACATAGAAATAGATATTAGTGGCAGTTATGACCAAACCCCCATTATGATCAATCATGTCTCATTTTTTTTAACTTCACCAAACTATATGATCGTGCTAGGATGCAGTGCTGCAACACTTGTTAAAAAATTAATGTGAGACATCAATTTTTAAACTAAATGTTGAAGCCCTGCATATCATCATGATTACATCCCTCCACTTTGCCTGCTATTGAGTATAAAGGTCTCGTGATAAATATGAATAAATAATAATGACACACATATAAGCAGTCAGACAATACGTCTGTTGATTTGATGCATCTCCATATCCAAGCTCTTCATTTGGAGAGTAATTTAGTCATTTGGAGCACAGTCTTACTTTGGTAAACCTTCACTAATTGCCTCGTGCCAGTTTGGAAAAGGCCTCCTAATCTCACACAGCAGCAGATTGGTGTTAAAGGTGCTGATTATTCTGATTAGTCAGTATTAAATTAGTCTTTAAACTTTTCAAAATCAACTTTATTTACTTAAGTAAATTAATCATACAGAAACGTGTTTCAACATTATACTCTCTGTAGCTGTGAGAGAGAGAGAGAGAGAGAGAGAGAGAGAGAGTGCGTGTGTGTGTGTGTGTGTGTGTGTGTGTGTGTGTGTGTGTGTGTGTGTTTATAAATGAGGTAAATCTGAGCAGAGAATCGTTCTAGCGACACCTTATAGTTCCAGTTACATATTTTCCCATTTAGACATTATCATTTATTCAAATGTCCGGCAATAGAAACTGACACAGACTGAATTGTTACTATTAAGTTAGTCCTCAGTTAAACTTCAGTACGATGATACCCGTTAAAAAAAAAAAAGATTAACTGTCTAACAATGTTGTTTAGTGAAAAAAAAAAAAGGTTTTCATTATAGTCTAAAACTTCTCACACTATTAATAGTCATTTAGACAATAGCAGGTCGCACGTATGGTATTTCAGGCAAAAGACCGTTCCGGTTCTGATCAAATAAAAGCTTAAACGGTAAAACACATGCTCATAATAAAATGTATTAAATAAAAAAAAAATTCCGGACAATTAAAACAGTTAAAGAGACCGTGTGTGTGGCTTCACTGAAAGCATCATCACTAATAGAACATGTAACAACCGTCCAATAAACGTTTATGTTCTTCTATATTTCTCAACGCCGCGGACATTTCTCTTAACTTTTCCCTCAGTGGCTCGTTTTTTTCTCATTTGCATCGCGAACTCGTTTTATTTTCTTAAGCAGCAAATGTTTGACAGAAGCTGTGCTCTCTGGATTCAATCGGGCAGTTTATTCTGAGACGTTTTGAAGAAGCTAAATAAAGTAAACCGCTTGGTTAGGGGAACAGGGAGAGGCATTAAACACGGTTTATAGACTACAAGCCAATATCTGATAGGTTGTAAAGCGGCCGATCTCTTGTCTCAACAGGACAACACAAGCTTTGCATTGACAAATAAACGAAAGCTTTCAAATACGCCAATCCTAATCAATTGAGAGTATTTTTTTCTTTAAGGACGGGTTGGTTTGGTTTCCCCGCTGCTGTGCGTGTTAATGCCGGTGGGGTTGATGGCGTTTTACTTTCCCAGCAATGAATAGGCCTATAATATGATCAATACAATCAATAACCGTACATCTGAGAGGTGTGACAGAGAGTGATTGACGCCAAACTGTTTCTCGCCTGCAGTAGTCCGTCCAGGGCGGGAGAGGGCCCGTCTCAGCGGACACAAAGCCCGATCTCATCCGTCCGTCCAGGCGTCGACTAGCAGCAGCACGGTGCGGTTAGTTCACCGTCTGCCCCCCTCATGCCCCATCTGCCCACACACACACACACACACACACACACACACACACACACACACACAC
>NW_022280045.1:5727786-5734577 GCF_004355925.1 Anarrhichthys ocellatus | reverse complement strand
CACACACACACACACACACACACACACACACACACACACACACACACAAACACACACATACACACACACACACATACACACACACACACACACACATACACACACGCACACAATGTTTGTAAGAGAAACATAACATAATGCACCAGCTATGCTCTAATTGATTTTTATTTATATTAGTGGTTCTCTGCCTTTTGAGGATTACCCAGATATCAAACCTGCTTTGTCATTTCACCACATCCCAGGCTGTAGATAGATAGATGGCCTTTTAAATGTGACTCACACCCACTTATTGGTTTTCATCTCTTTTTAAGCTCATGTTGCTCCTGCACATTTAACATTTTAAAAACACAGCAGACAGAGTGACTTCACAGAGAGTCCTGTTGTTAGGAGTCTGAAGTCAGTGTCATTCAGTAGCACATGTGATCTAATGTGTTTGATAATGACTGTCTGATGAAGGAGGACATCTAGTCCCCCCCTTCACTCAAAAATGTCTTGTGCACTTGAGCTTCACTGTGCAGAATGATGCATATGCAGAGTTCGACACTTTTCTCCTTCATCATCTGCTGAAGGGGGAAAGTTTGTCTGTGTTCACCTGAGCCAATCGTGGGTCAATATGCAATTTATACAAGTGTGACGTGGACACTTGAAGCCTCCAGTCTGCCTAAAGTTAGAATGGACTTTTCAGTGAAGACAACTTGTGTCTGGTAATTAAACCTTGGAAATGAAAAATATTATGCATGTTCATAGATTCTGGGTTTTGCTGTGAAGGAGTGGATGTACTTTTAAGAGTTTTTAAAGGGATAATTGTACTTTTACTGTGGAATGAACATATCTGCCACAGTATTTTTTTTATGTCTTAAAACACGTCTGGAAGGGGATCTTTAATTAAAGAAATAGACAGAATATGATAGATTGTTGTCCAATCCAGTGTTTTTTGTGAGCTAGTCCACTCTCAGCTGTAGCTGTCACCTGCGCTATCACATGTACTGTAACAAAGGCTAACCAACAAAAGTCAACCATTGTCCACTGCTCTTCCCATCTCCAGTAGTGCACAGTCTTATAGACAGTGGACAGTGGAATGCAAAGTAACAGCAGCCACTTAAGTGATAAGTGGAGCAGATCTTAAAGCTGATTTAATCTTTGGATCAGCAAAAGGTTGAGATTAAGCAAAGTACTTTTAGCATCATTGACACCAGGACATATGAAAGACGACACAAGCGAGTGCCACTTGAGACTGCTGAGCGTCACCACTTGTCTCTTCAGAAAAGCCCATTTGGTAATGAGGCAACTAAAGATAGCCTACAACGCTGAGGTTCTCGTCTCAAGAGAGGTGGTTTTAATGAGCAGCTCCCTCTTTACCTTCCCTGTGGTCCTATCCATTGCTGTGGAAAGGGATGTTTAGGGGTCTCATTTGAAATGGATCTATTGATTATCTGAAATATGTATTGAACAGGCCCAGGCCTCGGGTTATAGCTCCTTGGTTTCACTGGGTTTAGGATGTGTCGCTCTGCAAGCCTCAGAGTTGCACAGTTGCATTTCAGCTGATGGAGGAGAACCAGAGTGGTGTTGGCATTGTAAAATGGCCGGTAGCACAAGTTGTTCGAAAACAGGCATTACATATTAAATTATCACTATATTAGCACTAGCATTCAGTCATTACATTAGGGAGTATTGAGTTTGGTTTGAGACAGCACTTAGAGAGCCGCGAGGAGATTCTGGCATGGCTGGGCCTGAACCAATTGAATAAACGTTCCATGGAATGGTTCTGAAGTGAGGATCAATCAATATGGGGGCTATCAATCTGAGGGCAAATTAAAACAATTGAGAAAAACAACAAGAAGGAAACAGTTGAAGAAGTCCAGGAGGTATCAGTGGAGGCTCTAATGCGGGGACAAACATCTACTGCTCAGGAAAACATCTTAATTATGCTTTGCTTGCAGTAACAAAGCCTGAACAATGGCAATTCAAACATGCACGCTCACACACAGGCATGCATACACATGTGCACATTCATATTGATCCCCCCCCAGTCAAATCTGTTTACTGCTCTTGTCTAAACCTGCTGTAAAGTCATCAATCATTTGCATACATCACCTCCACACTGCAGCCAGCCTTTCTCCCCCTCACTACCTCCTTTTATACCCTCACCCTTTCCTATTTTTCTCCCTTCCTCTCCCACACGTGCACAAACACCCCAAGTCTGGGATGACTATAATTCCTCACTTTGTTTCTTTCTTTCACGCAAGCCTGCAGACCACATCTCGTGCACGCCAACACACTTTTATTAAAAAAATATTATGAGCCTATTATGAGGGACATTCCATTGTCCTCTCTCGGACTGGATGACTGCCTCTTTTCCGCCACATCTCCTTTGTTCTTCCACAGATAAACAATTTCTTCTCCATCTGTCTGTCACACAAAGCGCGCTCCCCAATGCGAGGTAGGGCACGCGCAACACACACGCACACACACAAACACACACCTCGGTCTCGCGGATCGATGGGGATCGATCGGGTGGGGAAGGGAGCCCTGATTACTGGACCACGTGTTCAGGAGAAAACCGCGGAAAATCGATCATTGCAGCTTTTTAGGGCAGCAGAACAGAACAGACTCCCTTCAGTCTCCACAGCTACACAGCCGGGTCTACTGACGGTGCATCCAGGCACGGCACTCCGCTTCTTTGTCAGCATTTCACATCACGCTCCTCTAGTTTCAACGAGACACAGGCCCACAATGTAAACCAGGCTATTTATGCAATATAACCTCTTTTTTCTTTAGATAACTGTATCATAAGACCAAGAGAATAAAATGAAACCACATGTTCCCACATAACAAATTAACTCGTCCCACATGTAACCACTGTAGCCTAAACTTTATAGGACCCAATGGTGTTTTGCATGTGGTACACTCACTGTACTACCCACTTTAAATTACTGATGATCATTTCCAAGCCTTCTGTAGTTTTTAGATTGATTTCCTATCCTCCAGGCGGCCGCTGCTTTCAGCTGATTTCACTGCACTTTAAAAAAAATCAACTGGTAGAGATTTGAAATGCTTCACATAGGGAATCCATTCCGATGAACAATTAAGTCTCATTAATATTTGTTTTAAAATATATTATTTACTTTATATATTTTAATTTACGTTCTACAGCAGATGTTAGCAGGGAGCATTAAAAAAACACTATATCCTTGTCCAGCATGGATAGTTGGACATCTGGAAGTTGATACTCAGCTGCTGGAAAGTATACATTCACAATATAAATATAAACAAGCATACATGTTCATAGTTCCCTCTGTGCAAAAATAATAATACTGTTTAACAACTGCGTTTTCAAAATGTTTGAAAGTAGACTACTGATTGACTTCGACAAGAACATTAAGACAACTTAGCTGTCAAGCAAGACTCAGATATCCTCAACTGGATTGTCATTCCACAATGAAATAAAAGGAAAGCAAAGACTGCTTGAAGGTAATAAATCAATCTAAAAACTCTTAGTGTGCTTTGGCAATTAGCAATAATATAACATATACAACATTTTAAAGGCTGAAACTTGCAAAAGCTACAGTAATGGCCACTAAAAGATCCCAAGGGTGGTCCGGTACTCCAGTTGGAAGGATATCACAGTTTACAGAATATGAAAATCAGTTTTAATTGGTCTTTTTCCCTCACAAGCGGCGACTCACTGACTCATTGCCTTCCTTTCTGCCTTTTCCACTTTTCCATTCTCTCTTTTGTGGCCAGCTTACCCTCCTGTTACCCTCCCCATGTTACATGTTATTTTGCTATGTGTTAATTATGCTGAATAAAATTATTCAGCATTTCCTTTTAAGTCATAATTAGGTGTCTAAGGCATCCCACCTCATATTGTAGCCATATGTTGCATTATTTGTTCGTTTCCACACAACTATGTGTTTTGTAATCAGTAAATGTAAAGGACTAGTTCGAGTATTTTGATGGCAATGAAACTCATTCCCTTTGTTCCGTCCTTCTCCCTCCTTTCCTCGGTCCCTTCCCTTCCCCTCTCCAGCATGTAAACGCAAGGAGGAGGACCGAGGACGGGATCGCAACCAGGTGCCAAAGAAGCAGCGACTGGTCTTCACCGACCTGCAGCGTCGCACCTTGGTAGCCATCTTCAGAGAGAACCGCCGCCCCTCCAAGGAGATGCAGATCACCATCTCCCAGCAGCTGGCCCTGGAGCTCTCCACCGTCTCTAACTTCTTCATGAACGCACGCCGCCGCTGTACGGACCGCTGGGACACGGAGGAGCACACTCACGGGGTGCACGGCCACGTGCACACTCCTCACGGAAACAGCAGCAACAACAACAACAACTCACCGATCCAACCCGGTACCTCCTCTGCCGCCACTTTCTCTACAGCCTGACGGTGGCAGGACGGATGGTTGAACAGATACATGGAGGACGGAGAGCTGCAGGGTGTGTAGCTTCAGACCGATCATCTGATTCATCTGCTCAGAGTGCTCATGACTTGAGCAGATGAATCAGATCTTCTCTACGATCCATGTGTTTTCTTTTAATCTGAATGTTACTCATGGGGGTTAACATGCATTTCAAATTGTGTTTTTCTTCTTCTTCAAACCAAAGATCCAGCAGCTTTGAGATAGTTGCCCTCAAACAACCACACATGGCTCTTAGTGAACCCGCCTATAAACCAAAGAAAATCAATCTACACTAAACTCTATGTGGGTCTGTGTTAAAGCCTTGAAAAGGGAAGGTTTTGCTTTAGGAACCTCTGCTGGTTGTGAGGATGTAAACACACCAAATAATCACTCATGACAGGGAGCGGATAGCTGTAAGGGCAGGAAACCTCGAGCAGCCACGCGTCGGGTCTTCTGCTGGGCCGTGATCAACCGATCCTCGTTTCAGTAACTGAGGCTGATTGAGAGGCGCGTTTGTGTGTCAAGTGTGTGTGAAACGCTCCCGACAGGTCCTTTGACCCGTGAACCACATACCGTCTCTGCATCACTGCGGGTGCGCGTGTGCGTAATGCTCTCAGGCTGCGTGTTGCTCCTGGGGTGTAATTCCTCTGCAGTGGTTCGGCCTACTCCATGTCAGGGTAACAGTGCCACCTGCTGTCCATTGAATCCACATCTGAACATGTTCTGAGCATGTGTTAACAGCCCCATGTCTCTTACAGGCTGACAGCAACACACTTTAGCCTGCATTGCAGATTTATATTAGGATAAAGATACCAAAAAACTCCATATAAGCAGACGTGTAGCCCTGCAAACACCAAACAAACGGACGAAACATGATTATACTCACAAACCCGTTGATACACATTTGAATGTTTGTTTCTTAAGAATGTCTCGTTGTACGGCTCCACGTCCATACACCGTGTAGTCACTTGAGAGGTTATTTTCAGGTTACCAAAGGAGAACAATCAAACAGGGTTGACACCCGTTTAAAAAGTGTCGTGCCCGAGTGTAGGGAGGGAGTGGGGGTGGGCTCTGCTCTGTTCTAGTGGCCAAACGCAGAGGTCAAATGTCACAATATAGGATCCTGAGTGCCAATGATGTTTGCCTCTTTATGATAATCAGAGAACAGGTGCAGTCCGCTCCGTCGCCATGCGCCCCGTCTGGCCTGCGTCATTACAACCGTCACACTGCGAGCACTACACGGGCACGTTCCATACCTCAGAAAAACATTGATGTGATCGACAAGAAACACAATGACTGTAAATAGTGTTTCATTTCATCTCTCTTTCTCTTTCTCTCTCTGTCTTATCTATTCTCTATTTATCTATACTCTCTTGCTACTCCCCCTGTTGTGTCTTTCTTTCATTTCTCCCTCCTTAACTACTGATGCGGGTAATAATAGTACCATAGACACATGGTTTCTCTTTCGTGACTATTGTGCTATGTTGTGCTAAAACTTTATGTAAAGAAGCACCTTGTCGACAAAATGTAAAAAACTTAAAGATGAAAAAAAGAAGAATCAACATGGACTGATCTTATACACAGATGAGGAAGGAATACCACAAATGACTAACTGTGCATATTTGTGAATACTTGTGTGAGTGAAGGCCCCTGATCCTTGATCTCTGAACTATCAGACCTTTGAACTGGACAGTCACTGCATTCCTCTGGTAATGCTGTTTTTGGGTTACCGTGAGAACCGCCTCATTTCTCTGTGTCTTTTTAAATTTGTTTCATTTTTTTGGGTGGGCAAAGCCACTTGTTGTGTAGCATCTTCTAGCGGGAGATAATCATATTAGAGAGGAGACGCAGACGGGAGGAAGAAGGGTGCAGTGGAGCATCAGAGGCCCATCATCGGAAACATTTCAGTGACATTCCTCCACACTATGGGTTTTGGTCGTGCACTAAAACAGATTCCCTGTTGGAGGAGGTCTCACTTAAGACGTCTCATAGAGTCCAGAGGGGAAAAACTGTCGCGTTTCAGTGCAGATATTTGAAGCTCAGACCCAGAGAGTTAGTGATGGAAACAGTTGAATGTGTGTGTGTGTGGGGCTACCTCACAGAATAGAGTGGACTGTGACACAGCCATCAATACCAAAGATACTTCAAGCCTGCCATGTTCACACTGGACCTGGGACGTGCGCACACATGCAAACACTATACACACATGCAGATGTGCTTCTTAGTGCACACACACACTTCCGCAGAGCAGTCGTGCTGCATGGCAAATACACAGAGGTGTTTATGTGGGAAGAGTTGAGTGCCTTTTTCCTTCAACCAGGGGTTGGACTGCTCTGCACACTTACACACACACACACACACACACACACACACACACACACACACACACA
>NW_022280045.1:5710633-5727776 GCF_004355925.1 Anarrhichthys ocellatus | reverse complement strand
CACACACACACACACACACACACACACACACACACACACACACACACCCATACACACACACACACACCCATACACACACACACATAAACACACACAGTGTTTAGGGTGAAGGGGGGCACACAGTGGGCGAAGGGGGAGCAACACAGGAGCGGGTCCTCATGACATGAAAACACACTTTTGTTTCTAATTTTTCCCACAAGGAAGGAAATATATTGATTACCGCCACCGTTTTGTTTTTTTAATACGTTTTTACATGCTGGTGAGACGATGTCATCTCACAGAGTCCTCTCCACGATACACACATGCACACACACTCCCACCAGAGATATTTTTGTGTAATTTGTAACTCGAGTGTATGTGTGTGTGTGTCTCCGATTGTTTACAAAGCCCTCTAACCCCAGTCTCTCATTGGCTCGCATCTAAAACTTTAACCTTTGTATTAACCAACCGATGCTCAATCAGTACAGAAATGATGAGACCTAACAGCTCCAAAAGACACATGAAGCCCGCCAGTGACCCCCACCCATCCAAACCCTCTTTACTGGTCCCTCCGTCCAGGGTAGCATCACAACAAGGCAGGCATGTGTAGACAATTCATCTTGATATACCTCAAATCTTTATTGTAAAGGTTAATGTAGTGAAACAATAATGACAATGTTTAGCTATGGGAGTGGCATTAAAGTCACAGCAAAAATGATTGTTCGTTTTTAAAAGATTTGTTTGAAGGAGTGTGTGCAGTATAAGCCGTCTTATAGTTTGACATCTTTTTGAGTTGGTTAATTTATTGTCTGTAGGTTTGCACGTTTTCCTTTTTGGAGTTAGGAGAAACATTGAAAGGAGGAGTATGAATACTTGATCAGGTAGGAAAGGACATAATATCTATGATGATGTAGCAGAAGAGGACAAAGAAATCAGTGACGAATGATTATGAATATAAATGAAGGAATGGAGAAAATTGTTCAAGATCAACGTGAAAATGACACATAAAAGACGTACTCATTTCTGTTTTGCATCACTTTTTGGCTTATTTTGTGTTTGATTGTTTCCGAAGTGTGTAAAAGTGATTCCCATATTAAAAAAAGAGAACCAACCAAAGCACCTCTGTCATTATGGTTGGGATGAGCGATTCTTTTATGCATGGATACTATATATGTGTATATAAACTGCAGGATGAATGAAGAGGGGGAGAAACAGGGAAAAAAACAACTGAGCTTAGTTTCCAGGTACGTTCTTTTTTTAGCTCTATGTCTTTTATGTGCTATTTATGTACTTGTTAAAAAAGAAGTGTGTATTTGTACGTGTATCAGCTTCATCGCTGTGCGTCTGTCCTCCTGTTGTAACCCTTCCATTTGTGTGGAAATAGTCTCCACACCGTCTGTAGCCGCCCTTTGTCTCGTCACACAGGTGAGAGTGAGTTTCTCTGTTTTGTTCCTGTGTTTCCGCTTATCCGTATTTAATCTAAATTCGACCAGCCAGTGTGTTTGTCTGCTTTTGTAGAAACATAAACAAACAGACAGCTGAAATGCGGGTTTCCTTCAGTGCTTCAAAATGGCGTCATTTGCTTTTTCCTTCTGACAGACCTCAGAGTTGTTGAAGACCCAGTGTCGATGTTCTCTCCCTCTTCCCTTACCAATCAATCAGAACCAAGTGTCTTTGTGATGGTAGAAGACAATCAATTTCAAATAGAGCAGAGACAAAAAAGAAGAAGAAGGAGAGAGAGAAAGAGAGTGATGGAGGAGGGCAGAGAAAATGACTGGACAGGAGAAATGGAAGGGGAGGAGGAAGGATGGCTCTCAGTGTGTGTGTGTGTGTGTGTGTGGTCACCTTTAACCTCTACAGAGTGACCTTTACTGTGGGGGCTGAGGCACCCGGGACCCTCCCCCGGCCACGATGGAGGTGTAGGTGTAGGTGGTGGGGGGGATCTGACTCGTTAAGTGGACGTGTAATCGAAGATGTTGATCAAATGCCTGCACACACACACGAGAGCCTTTCTTCTGATCTTCACCTCCCAGCAACACAGTCACGTTGGTCTGCCTTCAGCCTGTGGACTCAAGTAATAACTGGGACAAATAATGCACCAAGTGAAAGCCAGTATGGTTAAATTGTGTGTTTTGACTAAAACAAATAAAGAAACAAGCGATTGGCTGACTTACTTCCTTTCTGTGTGATGGTTTCTGACTGTGGAGCTCTGTTGCCATCTGGTGGTGTTAAATAAAAATATGTGGACAATCAAGCCCAGGAAATGTACAGCATGAGGACCATGGCCAGGATTTTAGAAACACTGATGTACCTAACACCACGTCTGTCGATCAAAATCAATACATATATATATATTTCTTTTGAATTAATTTACATTTTTTTTACATTATATTTACTCAGTTAACTTTTCAGTGAAATATAATAATTACTTCATAAGGCAATTTTTTTCCTGAGCTTTACATTTGATCGTGCTAATTTAGTCATAACGTATTAATATTATAGAAGAATACTTTGAGTTTTCATAACTGAAAGCTTGTTTCAAAGCCTTTTTCCACACAGCAAGGAGAGCTGTTCTGGTGAGGAAATACTACTAATCTCTGCATGTCTCAGCAGGAAAAGCACGGATGTAAAAATGAATTGAATGATGGTTGAATTCCATTCAGTTTGAGGATCCTGGTATTGTGCAATCACCGTCACGCTGTGACTTACCGGGACACTTGAACAGAACAGAGCTATGAGTAGTTTTATTAATTAGTCTTCTGTCCCAAAGCCATTACTGTATACTAATTGTCATACTGTTTTGGCAGTTAGTAAACAAAGATATCAGCATACTTTACCATTTTATACTGACAAGGAATTATACAATACAATAATTCTTCCTTTTTTGTTTTCCAAGATATTTTGGAGCTGTTTCACCACCACCTGCAGTTTATGTAAATGTTTTCCAGCTTTCAGTTTGTCCTCCATTTCCTTTGTGCTTTGCATTGAGAGAGAATACGCCAAACAGCACAGTAACGAGAAGAGACACACAGGACACTTTTGACAGAGTCACATCATGCTTTTATGATGAAAGGAGTTCATTTACAAGACAGACAGTATATAAAACATATATTGAAATAAAAAAAGAACTAATATGTGTTTTATAGACAAGTACATTATTGTCTCATATTTCCCTTTGAGACCAAGCAGCCATGGGACTGAGCAAAACATGGGTGATCCCTGGAGAAAAGAAGCAGCAGTTAATTCCTATATTACTATAACTACACTATTTACAGTTCAACAGTCATTTTTCTCTGTCAGACATGGCAAAGAGGTCTACAGATTTGATGACATGGTATGGCTAATATATCTAATATGTACAGTTTCTGTTCTTTACACCCAAGGATCCACACATCGCGTTGCAAAATCTAAATGTTATAATTCTGGATGGTATTGCGACCAGAGAGGAATTTGGTACTCACTGTGTAACAGCCTCTATTATGAGCCATCATATATGCTTTTAATGGTTGATCAGTCCACTCAATCTGTCAAGCTGAACAACTTGTCTTAATGCTAGCTCTGCATTACATTGGAGCGCTCAGCACCCATTCCTAGGTTTCAGGGGTCAGTAATGACCGTGTCAACAGGCTACAAATATGCATTAGCACAAAAACTAAGAGTGATCGAGGAAAAATGTTTAACGAGGTCGGCGCCAAGTTGAAAGAGAGACAGAGAGAAAAGACAGAGACAGAGAGAGAGAAAGAGAGAGAGAGAGAGAGAGAGAAAGAGAGAGAGAGAGAGATAGAGAAAGAGAAAGAGAGAGAGAGAAAGAGAGAGAAAAGACAGAGAGAAAGAGAGAGAAAGAGAGAGAGAGAAAGAGAGAGAAAGAGAGAGAGAGAGAGAGAGAGAGAGATAGAAAGAGAGAGAGAGAAAGAGAGAGAGAGAGAGAGAGAGATAGAAAGAGAGAGAGAGAAAGAGAGAGAGAGAGAAAGAGAGAGAGGAGAAAAATAAGTTCGCCAATTTGAGAACTTTACTAATAACTAACTATATTTTCTGTTAAAGGGCTCCAACAAATACAGAGCTAGATCATCGTGACAGCTTCCTCTGAAGAGTGGGAGAGGTAAGAGAGCGTTACATTGACTCAGACCTGGGAAAAAAAAAAGTCTAAATCTGGCACCATCTCGTTCTTAAAAGAGGAAAATCATCTTAAAAGTTAATGTGGAAACCTAGGAATGAGTGCCAACCAGGTCTGTTAGAGCTCTGCACACCTCCTCCTACTTCAGAGGGATTCTGGGAGAGTGGCAAGGTTCAAGACAGATCAATGAAAGTATGCCATTAATTATCCAATCCCCATACAGCATTGATCAGTCCCACCATCCTGCTTGGAATATCAATGGTTTTATCCCCAGCTAAACACATCCTCTGTGTGTGAGTAGATATGTGTAAAAGTACAATCATCCCAAGTAAACAAATGCTTCTTTTGTAAGATGCAGACTTCTTTTAAATATCTGTGAATGCACGTGCAGGTGATTACCAGATTAAAAACACTTTAATGGTCCCACCTGCTCTCGCAGTAAGTCTGTTTCAACCAGTCCCATGGCCAGCAACAATGGCACCCATAGCTCTCCGTACAAGCGTAGCTGAGAGTTTGGCAAGACCAATCACTGTATACAAAAGGCATGCATAGATTAAACCTGCTAAAACCAAAAGAAAGAGAGGGATTGAAAGTGAGACTGATTACTGTTCAGCTCTCAGCCATAGAGAAAGAATGGTGCTGTGACATTTTATCATGTTTTGTGATTATTTGTTGTGAAGTCGGAGAGACTTCTGGGGGCGTCAGAAATTATTTGTCTAATCTACAGACTGAGTCTCAGCAAACCAGGTCAGAACTGTTCCGATCAGATGGAGGCCTCTCCTCATAACTCCTCACAGGTAGCTGAGAGCAAACATCGCTCCGGACACCCAAGAGCGGAGAGGAAGTCCCGCTGTGGCTGGAAGAAAAATCAGCGAAGCACTGACATATGAATCTAACAGTCAATGTGCTCTCTTTAGTGTTTCACTGTATGAGACCCAAGAGCTTGATTTATTTTCCCATCACAGACAATAACACTGGTACGTCAGCGTCATGGTCCCATTGTGTTGCTGTTACTCACATTGACCACCTGGGGTCAGTATTGCCATATAGAAAGTGGGGCAGTTGCAGTTGTCTGGTCAAGGTTAAGATGAAGCAGTTGTCAGCTCAAGGTGCTTTTAAAATCCTTCAGCAATGCTCTGCGACATGCCCAATTAAACCTGCATGTCAGATAACAATGACAGCTTTGTATTACCATCTATTTGTCCAATTGGAGGAAACTACCATATGTAATATTTCTATCTAACAGATATGTAAAAATGCTAAAATACCAGCGTGAATTCAGCCTCCAGCATCTGCATGGCACACTGTCATGAGAGGTCTGTTATGGAAATGAGATTAATAAGCCCAGTAATCACCCAATCAGTCGAGCTCACTTCTTCGTCATCCCATTGCGGCTCCTCTCAGCTCTGATAATTCAACTCTGATATAATCCAATCGAAACAGCAGCTGTAGGATCTGGAGCAGCAGATGGATGCAAGAGCAAATCTGGTGTCAGAAACAAGGTGAAACCAAGGAAATGCATAAAGAAATGCAGCCTTGTTAGTCAAATAGTGAGAGAACAGCTAAGACTGGTCCTCTTATTGAGAAACAATAAAAAAACTGAAAAAATTCAGGTTTAGCTCATAATTAAGCCATGACTATTGGTGTCTAAAGGTTCGTCTTATTGTGTCCGGGTCTTTGACGAGTTACCCAGTGGAAGGTATCCTAATAGGTTGCTGCTGATATAACTGGGGCGTCTCTAGACTACAGTACATCAACCCGAGGCAAGGGCGAACCGGAGGAGGGAGGAGGGGATCGCTCAGCCTACTTTCTCAAGTGTTACAGCGGAGGAAATGAATCAAGCTCCAGCTCCACCGGTATCTGCAGCACAGAGAATCTGTCAGGCGGACTGAGGCAATGGTATGTGTACTGGCACATTTGTTTGGCAAAGTGTCTATCAATTCAAATGTTTCATGTATTTCTAAAGTCTTTGATAATGGATATCTGGCAGAAGATTAAAGAGGTGAGGGGGGGACAAGAAAGATATATATTTTTAAAGCTTCCTCTAGCTTTCAAGGCCTTTGAATAAATCCAAACCCTGAACAACTTGAAGATGTCTGTTTTCAGTGAATGAGCTGCTTCCTTGACAAAATGACTCAGTGAACCATAGTAGGCAGAAAGTGAGTGTAGGCTCATAGTCACAGTATTAAAACAATCCAACCCCATTTTCTACATTTGTAAGTTAAAGTGTGACAATATATCATCAGAGAAAACACATACAGCACAGTCTGTGGGTTTTCATATCCAGAGAAAGATCCCAGAGCCGCGCTGTGCAGAGCGGGAAAGTTCCAGAAGTGCTTTTTTTTCCAGGAATGAGTAGGGCGTGAAATGGGAATCAATGTCTGTTTTTTTTCTTCTTTTTTTTTTTTTAGGGAACCTGGGTCACCCCTTTCATCTTTTGTCTCCACTGATCCGATCAATGCTCCGTGTTCGATGGCATCACAGGGAGCAACAAATCACAACACGACAACACGGACTCACCGACCACACGAACACGTGTCTACTACCGCACAACCATAATCCAGCCTAATACTGTGAACAGGGACAACGAGGGTTGGAAATGTTAAGAAGACAGGGAAAGGGAAGAGGGGAGGAGGAAGGGGGAGAGAGGGGGAGGAGAAGGAGAAGATGATAATAAAACAAAACACGCCCTCATCTACGCTTACATTTGTGATTGATGTTTGCACAATAACGCCATCTACAATCACTAGACATTCTCACTGTCTTCTAAACCTAGTTTTCACCGAGAAATACTAGGGAATGGAAACACAAAGGGGGTCGGCGCAGGGAGAGGAGACGTCCGTGAAGACGACGTCCTGTTCTCAACACAGAAATGGCCACTGACATTGTTAACGAGCGGTGTTGGAAAACCAGGCCAATTTGTTCATCTATTCTCATTCAGCCTCATGAATCTTTAACAGCTGTTGAGTTATTCATCCTGACACAGAAGCCGTGGTTTCATCATCCCTCACAAGGGACAAAAATGGAGTTTGCAGGATTTATTTGGCAAACGTTTTGAGAGTTTGAGGTTCTATCATACCTGGGTAAATTATTTCCCAAAACCCTAAGCTTGCAGTGTTATATGTTCTTTAGATGGTGGTTGCCAACTCTTTACAGTACGACCCTTAAAAATGAAGCAATGCTCCTCATGACATATTGCACACGTCAATGAGTTTAATGAGTTTGTGAGTCCTTCATAGGTTCCAATTAACAACCAACTGGTTTCAAGATGCAAACATATTTTAAACTTAACTGCCGGTGCTCTGCATTCCGTATGATTTTGTTAGAATTACGCATAGAGTGCAGCTGTCTTCTCACACACACACAACCACTCCAGACAATTGCAAAAGAAGACAATTGCTATGCCACCATGCAACTCCCATCCTGCAAACCAGCCTCTGATTAGAACCACACAGACAGAAACTAAAGTGTTATACACATAGCGGGAAGGTGGTATATATAGATATCAACATTTAAAAGGATTTATAAAGCTGGTGCATGGACTCCAGAAGGTAAAACTATCCAGTATATAAATGTTGATACAAATATTAAATATTACTTAACTTTGTGTAGCAGACCTATGTTTTCTTCTTTCTTATTCTGACAACCATCTGGTGACAACTCCAATTTAATTTGTGACACTATTAGCCACCACTGCTTTAGATGATGTCTTGTTTCTTTAGTCCTGGTTCCAGTGGATATGCACGCCGAGATGCGAACAGGCACAAGGTCTAGTGTGTGGGAACAATAGTAGGTGTTGAGAACAGAACAGTCCCACACGGAGGACGGTGAACTTTAAAAACGGTAAACTGTTAAAAGGTCACGGAGAACAACAACTGAGGAAATTAAAATAGAGGACAAACAAGAAGCAACAGAAGACTTCAAAGAAAGTTTTTTTTTTTTCTTTTTTTTTAAACCACAGTACTACTCTCCACTATACGATCCACATGGCGTGGGTAGGGTTAACACGTACTTCATTTACATTTTGAATCCTCGGTCTCCAGCCAGGGACCCCTCCCGAAGGAGGACCCAGTGGGGGTGTGTAGGGGGGGTGGGGGTGAGGAGGGGGGATGCACTGGGCTAGGGGGGCAGAGACATTCGCACACCGACCGTCTCAGAGACAGAGAGAGAGCAGCGTCATACTTTGCTGTGGCGCTTCATCAACTTGTATGTCCATTGACGTGTAACTGTGATTGTTGTTCCTATAAATCAACGTAACCTTGATGAGGTTTTACCACTTCTGTGTGTGTGTGTGTGTGTGTGTGTGTGTGTGTGTGTTATGGGGTGCAACTCTATGCAAGCCCAGTGACAGCAGATGGTCTTGTGATCATCCCACCAGCTTGTAAGATGGCAGTAGCAATAATTATTATCATATAACTGAATCATGCACACGGCTCGCTCTACAAAAACAACCTACACATACTATGGCTTTGTTTCTTCACTCAAACATTTACAGTTCTCTCTTGGAGAATGAATTTTGGCTTCATGGCTCTACGTACAGTATTGCTGGAATGTAATATTTTAACAGAGCATGTGTGTTGGCTACACTCACTCTGTAGGCTAGTTATTTCACTTCTCCTGAGAAAAGGTGCTATGCATATGTTGCTATGTGTGTTTCCTAGAATGACAGTGTGTCTACTTGAAGACCCCCGACAGTGGTACTGTGTGTCCTCTCTCTGCCTCTGAGTGTGACCCAACACTCCGGGCTGCTCCCCCCTGGCAGCGCTGGGAAGGTCAGGCGTCCACCGACACAGCAGAGGGCAGGGACAGCGGTGGAGGCCGGCAGGTTGAGCCTCTCTTGTTGATGAAAGAGCATCGATGAGGCTTGTGATGTAGGTACCCAGCGACCTTCCTGCGGCCACCAGCCTGGTCCCCATTGCTCTCTAATGTGTTGGTTGCTATAGTTGCAGTGGCTGCCCGTGTCCGGTGGGCTTGACTTCCTAACCAAACCCCCCGGGCCGCGGGCAGCCACGGCAGCTCTCGGTCAGTGCGCTCGTCCCAAACTCACACAGCTAACGTTGTTGCAAAATCTCACAAAGAAGAAGAGGCCGAATCTTTTGTCTATTTGTCATTTATGGGAATGGTCCAAATCCAGCGCTTCTTATCAGATATGATCATCAGATCGTATTTTACAGCCTTTAAGCTTGACATAAGATAATGCTAATGAAGAACCCTTCTCACTGTTCAGCTGTGGTCAGAATAGATAAACGAGGCTCTTATATGTTCTATAGAAAAACATATTCAAAAATGTCTTTCAAAACAATTTGTTTTATTCGGTGTCATGAACTCACAACTTAACTCTCATCTGCATTTCTACATGCACGATTCTTAACAGGGCAGACTTTAGAAGAGCAAAGCCACAAATTATATAAATGGATGGTAGCCAGGTCTCCCTGCAGCTCATTTCTCTTAAAATCCCTGACTGTACAGAATACAGTTAAGTATTTAAATTCATTATCTCATTAATGTAACAGAGAAACAGGGCTACCGGTATCCCACAGCACAGTAATCATGCCAATTTCCAAAACTTATCTCCTATAATTCTTAACTCTATTATTCTTGTCAAGAACGGACGACAAGTTAGCTCCTTTAAATCTATCAATACTGTAGTTCTTAACAGTATCAATTAAACATGTTTTTTTTTTTACCACAAGCTGAATAAAACCACTGAAAGGCAGAGAGATCTGGGTGCAAATTGTGTCATTTGATGTGGGTACTCAATTTTGAATAGAGCCAATAGACAGGAACTTATATTGTGCTTTAACACTTCTTTGTGAGTCAGTGGCTGTGTGTGTTTGCGTGTGTCAAACACGTTTTTGGGACGTGCTCATGCCTCCCCCGAGGGACCCCTGGCTGCGTTGTTTCATATCATCTTCATGTTGAACTTCCTGGTCCCTCCTGTGGTGCTGCCGGTGACGGGTTCAGATTTCCGGAAGGAGTACTCCACTGTGAAGTTGTTCTTGCGTTGGCCGCGTCCCCGGCTCCACACGAACAACAGCAGGAAACAGAAGAGGACCACCCCCAGGAAGGTGATGCAACCCATTGCCGTGGAGACCAAGATGGTGGTCAGGTCCAAGGTGAACTTGAGGAAAACGCGCGTGTTGTTCAGATTTGTGTCGTTGAAGAACTCGCCGCTGTACAGCGAGCGGTTGAGAAAGAAGGCTGAGGCGGCATCTAGTGGCAGGCCACGCACTGTGAGTGTAGCAAAGTAGGTGTCATTGCCTCCGGCGTTACTGGCGATGCAGATGTATGTTCCGCTGTCAGTAAGCTGGGCATAGCGGATCTCCAGGGTGCCACTAGGGAGGACAGTAATGCGCCCGGAACTTTTAGCTGTGATCCGTCTGCGCTGTGGGGAAATCCAGATAATAGCAGGTGCAGGTTCTCCTTCAGCTCGACACAGAAAGCTCACAGGTTGGCCCTCACGAGCGACCACCTGTGAAAGGTGGAGGAAAGGAGTGCATAAACCAATTATTTCAGGAGAATATGTGTGCAAAACAAAATCTGGCAGATCACAGAAAATACTTTTTGTGCTTGCAGAAGCAATTAGAGTGACCTCAATGATAAAACAATAAGCATTTATCAAAGTTTAGCTAAATATTAAAGCTAAATGCAGTCATCTTCATTACCTGCTGCAGCTTACGGTTGCGTATCTTAGGTTTCTGGCATGTAAAGTGATCGAAGAGTGCAGAATCGGTGAAGGTGCTGAGGCTGACCCCTTGCACCTCCACCGGCCCCGCACACACTGGCACTCTGCCGTCAAAGTTGAGGGTCTTGCGTCTCTGCAGGATCCACAACAGACGGCAGTCACACATCAGGGGGTTCCCATCCACTCTGAGGGTCTCCATACTGTTAACAGAGTGGAAGGAGCCCTCTTCAAGAGTCTGCAGGTAGTTGGAGGAGAAGTTGAGGACCCGGATCTGTCGAAGGCCTCCGAGGGCATGGAGCTCCACTGTCATCAACCCTGTGCTTACCATGATGAGCTCCTTCAGCCTCAGCAGGTCCTTGAAGGCCCAGGGCTCTAGTGTGGTGATGGGATTGTAGGACAGGTTGAGGTGGGTGAGGTGCACCAGGTTTTTGAAGGAAGCGGAGGGAACAGAGGTGATGTTGGTGTTGGTGATGGAGAGCCAGTGGAGGTCCAGGCCCTGGAAACAAAGAGGGGAGATGTACTCCAGGTACGGCCAGTGATCGATTTCCAGACCCCGCATGTTAGAGAGCTTGCGGAAGTTCTGGTCCTCCAGGGCAATGATGCTGAGGTGACAGAGGCGAAGGGTGACCAGGCTGCGTAGGTACGACAGGGTCTGGCCGGAGATGGATGTCAGGTTGCAGCGCTCTATTGTGAGATCTTCCAGCCCCAGCAGCCCTGTGAATGCCTGGAAATCAGGAAGATAAAGGGCTTAGAAACCTAAAATAAAATATATTTACTTAATTGACATGTATGCATGATGGCCAGCAGAGAATGTTCAATTTTGCTGTTGAAAAAACAGTGGAAAGACAGTATGTTCACAAAAACTGAAAAGTCCATTATAATATGACCAAATACATGTGTTGCATGTATATTTTGCTTCTAATAAGAAATTCTAGGAGTTTGTGGCACCATGAGTATTGCGAAAGATGCCGACAAACACTTTTCCTTTGTTAAAGAAATAGTTTAACATTTAAATGTGATATGAGAGTTGAATCGATCCTCATCTAACTCTCTTCAAGAAAGCCAACATGCCCATTCCTCCAAATGTTGAACTACATATTACTGTTTATTTGGAACCACAGAGTATATTCCACTATGATCTCATTTCCTGGGATTTGTTAAAATAAATTGATTGTTCGTCCATCCACTTCTTCATCAGTAACACAGTGATGATACAGACAAAATGCCTGACAGCCTACCTTGTGGGAGATATAAACCAGGTCGTTGTCTCCCACCTCCAAATATTTCAGACCCCTCAGATCCTGGAAGGTGTAGTCCAATAAAATCACCATCTTGTTCTCGCTCAGGTCTAGGCTGGTCAGATTGCCCAGCTTGGCGAAAGCCCCCATGGGCACTAACTTCAGCTGGTTTCCCCTTAACTTCAGCACTTTAAGACTCTGGAGGGTGGCGAAGGCATTGGGCTCCAGCGTGGCGATGAGGTTCTCACTGAGGTCTACTTCCTCCAGCCGTGGGTACGGTGCCAGGTCACCTGCTTGCACCCAGCGGAGCCGGTTTTTGCTGAGGTCCAGAAGTTTCGTCTCTGTGGGGATGCCCTCTGGGATGTTGGTGAGCCGCCGCCGCTGGCACGACACCGACCTCAGCTGAGCCGAGCACTCGCACCGTGGCGGACAGGCCTGGCTATTTCCTGGCAGCGTCAAGGTTATTATGGCAACCAAAGAAGCAACCAGGAACCACGGCCGCACCCTTGGCCATGGCACTAAGGCACGCCCACCAGGGCCAGGAAAGCCAGTCATGGCCCTGGTCCTCCAACTCCTCGCCTGTTGAAGGCAGGGTCAGCGCACCATACACCTGCAAGATGAGACAGAGGGACGGAATTAACAGGAGAGAAGCAAAGAGAGAGAGAGTGGAGAAACCGGAAACATGAGATTAATGAATGATAGAAAGAGGATGTGGAGATGATCATCTCTCATAAATATGACATTAACACGGCTGTGAATTATCTACGTGTAGTTAAAGTAATATTGCATTGAAAGCTGTCGAGACATATCATCGACACGGCATTAAAATATAACTGACGAGACCACATGACAGGAACACGGCTCCATGTGAGATATTTAAGATAATTTGTCTTATTTATGGTTTGAGTTGGAGAACTGGGACACCAGGAGCCATGTGAGGCTTCCTGCTTCAGCTGAATCCATGTACGTTGCACCTCCTCAGCTCCTCTTTGCAGCACTGAGACCGTCTGCTCCATTTTGGCAAACACAATTAATTTATCATCAGCGAGCATAAACACAGACTGATCTCGTCATCATTCACATTATCCCTGGAAGCCAATGCACGCTATGAAATGTGAAGAGCAATATAGGCGTTTGAATCATTGTGTACTCAAGTCACATAATGTGTTTGATCAGGTATGTGCTGATGCATGCGTGCGTAGGACGTGGCATTTTGCTGGGTATGAATTAAAAATCACTTTGGTTCTCCTTGCGCAGCGACGAGATGAATCACTCGTGCTTCAACATTCCTTCAGGCAACCTGTCATCTCTCCCACACAATGTTTTCAACTCGGAGACAGTCAAAGAGCACCTGGCATTAGATCTGGAACACGACACAGTGCCCATCTAGTTAGCAGTAAGTGGAGATACTTTTACACTTGAGAAAAACTTGTGTGGAAAGAGTAAAAATTTTTGATATCATCCTCACCAGAAACCCCAGATGTTAAACACTTTACTCTTTGCTTGTTTCTTTTACAGATGAAGTGAAAAAAGCGAGAATACATCATCATCACAAGGGAGTATGATGTTAAAATGTCCTCTGATGCTGGCAGTAGAAGAAGAAAGCGTCAAACAGATTAATAATATATGGGTTGGTGTTTAGAGGGTGAGTCGAACAGTTCAAGGAGTAAGTTGCCAGTCTCTCCTTGCTGGGCTTTGCCTCAAGTCTCTTTTGTAGTAAGTTGGATTTTGAAAACAGCCTCTTGAACGCCGAATCATGTCTGACTGTTTCAACGTGTTGGCATCAATTGGATCAAATATGAAATGGGATTAAAGCTAAATTTAAATGTTGGCAGGCGTAAATTCCTCGCACACATGCACAAAACTCATATTTTCACACATGATCACACACATACAAACTCGCAGTAAAACCCCAGAGAAAGTGTGTCTCATCTACTGAGCCTCAGGGTGGATAGTCCCACAATTTTTTTGACAGATCTGAAAAACACTTTGTTTACAGATCCCATATCTGAAGGATCTGGTTGTAAATCTGGCGCAATTTTCCATTTGCTGAGACAAAACGCAGGCAGAGGGGGGCTGACCCAGTTCTCAGTCTCGCACTATCAACCAGCAACAACTCCCCATGACCACAACAACAGAGCAGCAAACCTCAGCGTCTCCGTGGAGCAAAGCCCAGGAGAGTAACAGCGATCTGAAAAACAAACACGAGTATACAGGTGTTCCCAAATAACGAGCTATTTATAAGACAAAAATCGAACAAAATTAGCATCTGCATCCCAGCACCAGCTAGATAATGACATGATAATATTTCCTCACCTCTTACTTCCCTACTCGTGGTCCCCAAAGGGGACTTTGATGATAACCTGACCTTTCCTCTAGTGCCAGAATGAGATTTAAATTTGAGCTTCTTATTGAGATAAACAGAGTGAAATATCTCAGCAACTGTCAGATGCATTGCTATGACATATGGCACAGACATTCATGGTCCCCTGAGGACGTTTTGTAAAAACTTTTAACCACTGAACTTCACCTTGCGCTATCTTCAGGTCAACATTCTTCAGGTGTATATTGTTAATTTGCAAATGTTACCATGCTAATATGCTGACAAATAATATGCTGTTTTCAAAATGGAATACTCAATCTGTATGTACACTAAATGAATTAAATGCTTTTACCAGCAGACTGTTCACACTGAAGTTAACTCAAGCAATATATCTTCTCTGCATCACATGACCACATGTATTGACCATGCTGTTACCGCTATGAGCTGCCATAGACTGAAAATTATTTTAAGGCATTTTTGTGTTTAATATATTTTCTACAGTACATCATATACGTGAGCTTTTCCTCTTAACTGTACCTTCACTTCATCCACCATAGTTTGTAAGAAAGCTAATTACTTTGTCTGCCTTACAGTCCACCATTGGGCAGTCTGAATTAATGCAATCATTTGTGGGTGCTTAAGTATGTCTGGTAAACTCTGGTGTCTTTCTCAGAAACTCTTGCTAATCTAGAAGGCCTTGCTTAGACTACCAGCTCAAATCCGTATTTTGGCATATCCAGATTAATTTTCGAAAGTCTGGACTGCTAAAAAACACACATGAAATGCAATTTTTGCAAATCAGATTTCTAGAGATGCGTCTCAGTCTCTATGCTCTGGCTGCTCAAATTAGATTACACTGTGCAGAGCAGAGTCCATGCTGTTTACTGGCACTTTCACTTTTACTTCCTGCTGCTTCCCCATCGCAATGTTTACCTCTTCTGTCACTGAGTTTGTCTGGTGTGACGGCGGAGTTCTGCACCATGGCAGTGCCATCGTTTCCTCGAGCGAATGCTTCCTCGCTGGAAAGCCGCGTCAGCAGCATTGCTGCGTCGCTAGTGACGCCTATACTGATCACTTGCAAATAACAGTGCTGACTGTCTTAAAGATTTGATTTGAGAAACAAATCAGATTTGCCTGGAGTCTGAACTTTGTCGTATACATCAAAGCATTTCGCGTATACACAAAGTTTGCATATTTTGCGGATCCTTAGTTTTATGTCATGTGTTAGTATGTTAGTATGCATGTGTCTTATATTCTGAGTGAATATAGTGTCTGTGTCAGTGAACATCTGCCCAGCTCTTAGGCCATGTGATGGATGCAGCCTGCCCCCCCCTGTGAGAGTCATCCTACGGATCAGTGGCAGTTGCAGCATGAATCAGTGAGCCGACACCGTGGAGGCAGACAAGGTCCTCGCTGCTGGACTCAAGGACAGGCAGGAATCTTTAAAACACAGACACACACACACACTCCATTAAACCCATGGACCCGGAGGAGTCCAGTGTGCAGACGGATAAATACACACCTTTACTTTCACTCCCATGGCAAACACAGGATGTAGCTGTTCTAGTATTGTAGCAGCAGGTGGTTTCATCAGCAGCTTGCCTCTCTATTCTGCTTCAACAGAGCTCAGGGTAAGTCTTGCAGCTTGTTCCCGCATCTGGACAGCCAAGACACACAAAATCACACTAAGAGGCCCCAAATCAACACCACAAACTGTAAATTAACATTTGCCAGATGTTGAGGCAACAGCAGTGGCAGATTCCCGACAGATTCTGCAGCAGGCCAGCTGTCCAGGCAGAGAGATGGAGAAGAATGGTAGGAAAATCTGCCTGGGAGCTAAAAATAATACATTTTTAGATAGCTGACCTGATGAACAGATGTTTGGGAACAACATCCCCGTCCAATCGCACATGCATCAGCCTGCTCTGACCATGGCCAGATGTCTCAAACACCGGTTGTTTCACCTGATTTACACAGACAGGATAGCCCGATTAAAAACACCATGTTGCCAAGAAAAAACCCTTAAAAAAATGGAAATAAATGAGGTTGTGGTCATTGTCTGGTGTGCATTTGTGTAGCGGTGTGTCTGACCGTAAATAGGTCATCCATGTTGACTGGTAGCCTTTATAAGCCTTTATATTCGGCCAGCAGAGCGTGGATCTCCTCAACCGTCATATCCCTCCTTCCTCTGCTTTGTCTGGCTTTTTTTGTCTGGCACACACACACACACTGACCCCCCCCACACACTAAAAACCTCTACAAATAGAATCAGTGATGTAGGTGCAGTCGAGCAGTCAGCAGGTTATTAGAGAGCGAGCGGTTACATTATATTGTTGCCAACCAACCGAGGTGCAGGGCCGAGATCCTTCTTGTGGCACTGGCACCTCTGTGGCACTCTGTGGCACTCAGCGGCACTCTCTGTGGCACTCCGCGGCAGTCTGTGGCACTTCAGCGGCAAGCGTCAGCTGTGGCA
This sequence comes from Anarrhichthys ocellatus, assembly GCF_004355925.1. Taxonomy (NCBI): domain Eukaryota; kingdom Metazoa; phylum Chordata; class Actinopteri; order Perciformes; family Anarhichadidae; genus Anarrhichthys; species Anarrhichthys ocellatus. The sequence continues at coordinate 5,710,964 of NW_022280045.1, read as the reverse complement.
AACGAGCGGTACTAGTTCGGCACCCGTCAAGAAGCTGCGGAGCTGAGGGAGCGGAGCCACATTTCCTGAGACATTTCCTGAGAACACACATTGTTGTTACAACAGGTCAGCTTCCGTAAATCAGTTTTATGATTTTAGTTGAGTCACCGGAGCCACCCGTTCTCTGTATGCACCCTTAGAGTAATTAAGTTGTACTTTTTTGTTTCTCATTCATTTTATTTAAGTATGATTTTGCTGGTTTTGCAACAAAAGGGAACATAATACACTCTTTCCAAATTATTACTTTTATAGTCATTTACAACAATCGGCTAAAATAATGAAAATAAATCAT
>NW_022280045.1:5695661-5705533 GCF_004355925.1 Anarrhichthys ocellatus | reverse complement strand
CTGAAGTAATAGTATCTTTATTTAATTTTTTTCTGCAGTAATTATTTTTTTGTTGCTCACTGCAAGCGAGACCAGAAAGAGAATCTGTGAACACTTTGCTAAACCATCCACCTGTCGAAACAGCCATCTGTGTGTGTGTGTGTGTGTCCTGTCTAGTCAGTCAGATTACATTAACAGACAATCGTCAAACATGAAATTGGTAGAAAGTATTCCTGATCACAAAACTAATCGCTAGATAGTTTTCAGTGTCTCAGCTTTCACAGCATTGGTATTTCAACCTTTACGAGAAATCCCCCGTGCACCCAAAATAGATTAAACTGGAATCCTACACGCTTTCTTTCTGGGTGTAATCTGACAGCTGAAGAGAGACAGTGTTTGACAGTTGTGACGAATATACACGGAGGGATGGTGGGATTAAAGGGAAAAATAAAAACAAGACACTGCATCATCCAATGAATCACTTCAAACACATGTTTGTTCTCAAAAGTAGAACAAACATCTTTGAATTTATCTATAACTCTGTTGTGCCCCGTCTGTGGCAGCCTTGCATTACTGACCCGTATGGAACAAACACACATTGAGATTAACGAAGAAATAATTCCCATTCATACATGAAGACAATCCGTATATACACACACAACAGGCGTCAGAAAGGAAAGATGCTCTCCTGAAGTTAAACCCCGTCAGACGTGTGTCTAACTTTACTCAGTCCTGCCAGAACCTTCCTTCTCATCCCCCAAATCAAAGTACTGAACATCTGATTTGGATTTACAACAAGCTGATCAACCTCAGCACTTTTGATAACACAAACATTATGATATAGAAAACATGTTTTATGGTTGACATGACTATCATAACCACATAAACCATGAGGATAATATGATCTAAACAGAAAACAAAACTAAGTCTGTGAGACTATACTTAGGGCACAGTGGTGCTTTCGGCTAAATGCTAAGATGCTCACATTGACAATGTTAACATGTCGATGTCAACAAAGTCCGAAATATTCATCCTCGGAGCGTCATAAATGTGTGTACAAACGATCACAGAAATCCTTCTGATAGTTGTTGAGATACTTTAGTCTGGAGTAAGTGACCATTTCCATCGGCACAGACCAATACATATTTGATGTCCCTTTACAGTAGACAGTGGGTCTAAAGGGGTTAATAGTTACATCTAAACTTGTAACGTGTTCAAAACAAAGAGGATTCCAGTCAGTGCTCACATTTACTGGATCACAACATGGATCCTTCTGTTTTACACAAAGGCCTGGCACATTTAATTAGCGGTAGCTACTCTGATGATTCTCACACCCTGCAGTGTTTTGACCTGCTTTTCTCTGGCTCAAACCTGAGCACATGGATACACATACTGAGAAAAGACACAGACACACACACACACACACACACACACAGAGAGAGAGAGAGAGAGAGGCAGATACATACAGTGTAGTACACAAACAACAGAGCACGGTCCAGGAATCCGGCTTATTAGATGGGTAACTTTGCCTGCAACCATATGGTCTCTGCTCAGGTCTCTGTTCGTTTTAAGTGCACCCCCAAAATCTATTTCTACCTTGCTCCCAACATATATTCACTGGCAGCTCTGACTCACATGTACATAAACACTCAAAGCCTAAATACATGGACATATGCTTTTGGGCAAGTCCGTAAGAGTGAATGAGTAAAACTTTGGTTATCACGATGGAAATGTGTCTGTTACGTAGCCCACGCGTAAGTATAGTACAAGAATGTTTCCCTAAACGAGGGATTTCACTTGTCAACACAATTCAACTTCATTCATCTGCAGGATGGGACTTTGCCTCATTAACGAGCAGGTTGGAGCAACTACAGAGCCCATTCCCACATCCTGAAGATAAAAAAAAAAAATCATCTTTCTGTTCTCTGATTCCGAGCAGAGTCGCTGTGATGTGTTGAGATGACATGTGTGCCGGTCTGTGTGATACGCTGCTATATGTGCTCATAATGTCATTTCAGGAAAGATCAGGAGATGCAGATCAGACGTTTGGACACCTGCCAGCTGGTAGGCAGATAGAGGACTTAAGTCATTAAGTCGATACGTGCACTACCGAAGCTGCACAAATTGTTTGCATGCACACGAATAAGCCTGTGTTTACATGGCTTTTTAAAAGTGTATTCAGGAAGGGCATTTTGTGTGGCAATTGCTTATCCTGAGGTGTAATTAACCAACAAGTGCAGATTATTACACTATGAGCAAGAGTTCAAGTTAGAGAGAAAGAGTTAAGAATAGCAGGGGGATACAAATCAATCTAATCAAACTTGACCTGTCTGAGGGAAAATAACTTTCACACATGCAGACACCAATCCTTTGGAGTGACACACAGTCTGACAAGTGACTGAATAGCCTTGAATTAGTCTTGCCCTTTGGAGATCTGTGGCCTTATTACTCGCGTGGATTGAAATGACTCATTAATTATCTCAGACGGCGCTTCCAAAAAGCTTGGTCAGCGCCTTGAGCTATTTCCTCACATTTGTGAAATACTCGCAGAATATTCAACTGTAGTAGTAGTAGTAGTACTTTTGCAGTATTGTGTGGGTCGTGCTGATAAATGAGGTCTTATCTCGTTGTCACAGAAGACAAATCTCTCCTTCACGTAAACAGGAGACCGTCGTCGCAGTTTGAAGGGAGTTCATTTCTGGTGTCATTTCCTTTCTAAAGGCTAATGAATTTCCAGATGACAAAATGGTGGGGTGGTCCAGGGGTTGGTCATTTGGAAGTGAAATCACGTCTTCTTCTCAGCACTGACGGAGCAGCCGCAGATTGCGATGATAGCCGGGCGATAGCTGCAAAGAAAACCATTTCCTTTGAGATATCTCACCTGAAAGGCAACGGCACCTTTTTCACCCTGTGCAGCTCAGCGTGTGTGTGTGTGTGTGTGTGTGCATGTTTGGGAGTGTGTATGAGTTGCGGTAGTGTGTTTTTATATCCCTTCGGTGTTGAGAAGAAAATAAATTAATTCAATTCTCCAGCTCGTTAGATATGTGAAAGCCAAACAGGGAATTTAAAACCAAGACAGACGACGCCTCCTCGATATACCGCCGCAAATACGCCGACTGCAGGAAGAAGCGCTCTCACAATAAACTGAAGGGAGGAGATTAAAAAAGATAAGTGCAGAGCTGCATAATATGACCACAATGTGAGCGACTGATAAATTTGGGTATCTGGGGAGGAGATGAGGGACATGAAGGACAGCAAAGAAGTGAGTATCTAAAAAGGAGGGAAAGAGTGAACAGGGGGGGAGGTAAGAGGGACACTTTGACTGTCTCACTCTGTCACTAATGATGGAGGAAGGTCAAAGCTATTCCACAGTTGAGAGAATCTAATGATGCAAATTAGGTTACGCTCAGTCAGATGCCAGAAGAGAGGCCCAGGAATCCTGATGTTGCTCGATAACACACAGCGAGAAATGTTGTATTCTAAATATTCTCCGTTCATAAAACGAAGACGTCAGTGGAATTTTACTGAGTGAAAAGGCAATATCTGTCTAAAGAAGGAAAAGAGGAAAGCTCAGCGCAGCCTGGCTGACTGACTGGTACAAATATATACGTAACTGTCTGTGCGGCAAGTAAACAGCGAGAAAAGGATTGAGTTGGAGAAAGAAGGGGGAGGGGAGGAGTGTGACAGCTTTCCATCTTTGAAGAGATTCACATGTGGGAGAATTTGCAATGAATATGTACATAGCTTTGACCTGAATGCATAAACTGACACTAATAGTTTCTCAATTGCATTTTCTAAAATTGTATTTTGCCTAAAAATGCACAGAATAAAACGTAGAAAATGGAATAACTTGACATCACATGATCCCCCCAGCATTTAAAATGACCTTTCACTCCCAGTCAAGCTGTTGCTGTGAATAAACCATATATCCAAGATGGACCTTCACAGTAGAAATGTGCAGTAGAAGCGCAAGGACGGGGAAAGCATTGCATATGCATACATGGCAGGGACATAGACGGCAGAGTAATTGCAGCGCTTCATGGATAATAGTGACCTTGTTAGCCCAAAATCTTATTGGCTGCCTGTTTCACTGACTCCGTCTGCGCAACCAATGGGGGCGTCCGCTACCGTTTCAGATGTGGGGATGAAGGGGCAGGAAAGAGGGGGTGGGGGGTGTGAAGCACAGAGAAAAAGAGGTGAATGCAGGAAAAAAAAAACGGGAATAGACGTAGGGAGAGAAATGGAGACTTGTACTGAGGAAACAAAGGTGACAATCCCTGAGGACTGATAAAACCGTTCAGCTTGTGGTTGTACAACACCAACAGAGCATACTGTATGTGTGTGTGTGTGTGTGTGTGTGTGTGTGTGTGTGTGTGTGTGTGTGTGTACGAAGATGGTGCTTCACAGGACATTAGGTGCTAATCACAATTCCTGGATCCTTTTCTCACCAGAGATCCCTGAGGAGGATCCAGAAACCCCCATAAATACACATGTATGTAGACACACGTATGGCTGTGAAGGCTTTGTAAACACTGCAGAGCAAGATGGTGATAAGAAACAGATCATTGTGAGGAGGAGGAGGAGGAAGAGGAAGAGAAGTGGGATCACAGGGGAAGAAGTTTCTGGAAAGGTCATAAAGGCGGTTGAACAAATGAGGGAGAAGACGGTAAAATGATGAACACACAGGATGGGAAATAGATGAGAGCTGATTAAAGGGACGACGAGTTAGAGAGAGAGCTTGAACAGGTTGCCAGGTTTGGGGACAGTCAGGGGTTATTTTGGTTATTAGCCTGTCCATGTCTGCACCTCCATACGTGTGTGCACGCACTTTGACAATAGAATTCTGCTTTTTTATAATGTTATTATAATAGTTTTACACTATGCCCATCGGTAAAATGGAATTGTTCTCACCAAATGTAGATTGAGAGAGATGGAGAACAATATGCAACAGAGGTTCCCGGGGGAACTCAAACTGGAGACATTACGATTCATGGTCACGCCTTAACCCTGTAGACCACCAGAGCGCCCCCAATCAGAGAAAATAAAAAATCTGAGTTCAAGTTAATTCTTGACCTTGAAACACTAGAAAAGGGGAAAACGGTCAAAAATGAACTGAAAGGTCAAGTGATACGATCAGAAGCCCAAAAACAACCCCCGGTGAGATTGCTTTGTCAGCTACTGTTTCCAAGGTCAAAGAATGTTTGTATCCTGCAAGCTAGCGAACAACTCTTTTTGTTGGGATCTTGAAGGACACTGAATGTTTGCCTCCATCCCTAAAGTAGCTTTACGTTTACCTTCTGTACATCGCTGTGTGTAACCCAAATGAAATGAAGCAAAGGGCAAGCGGTGTACAGTGCTGAAAAACACAGACCCCCACGACCTCCCACCACCCAGCTCAAGTAAAGCGATGCCACTGGAGGTGAGCTGAACTCTCTGGGGCTCAGACAACATGATGGTGCTTCACATTGTTGAAGCATATGTCCTGCAAGCAGCTGGTCCGGCCTCAAGACTGGGTGTTGATTTGGCTAATTTGTTGCTGTATTTACAACCTTTCTTCAACGTAGTTGCTGGGTTCTCAGTTCTCAACCTACCTTACCTGGGGCAGTGCAATGTTATCATAACTGACAGAAAAGGGTGGCTAAATCTACAAAACGTGAAACACACATTGCAAGAAACACGCACTACTATGGGGATGATGTAGTTGTAACCCTGATCACATTACTGATAACAGATAGTGACATTTATCGTCTGGTACATCCTCTGCTCTGGAAGAATTGGCTACCGCTGGAGGAATGTCATTATCCAGCGCTAAAACCGGATAAGAGAACCCTTTGGCACTGATTCATCAAATTACTTTTCTCCCAAAAAAAAAGCAGCTAGAAAGTGAGCGGTGGCAGACGAGATTCCCTGACAGAATATCAGAGCAGTCAGGGTCCTTGAGCTCCAAAAGGCTGCTGTGGGACTCTGGCATTGAAGACACACAGCGATGATGGGAGTTCTCCCCAGGGAGCATCCGGTTGAAATTCAAGGACTCTTTCATTTATGCTCCCTCTAATGCTCATCTCGCTCGCTTTCTCCCTCTTAGCGAGGTCACGGCTGAAAAGATTCAATGATGCCCCAGGAGGCTGAGAATAATCACCCAAGTGGGCATCTGCATCCGTGTGTGTGTATCCAGGCGGGGGACCTTATGTGTGCACAGAGATTTGTGTGTCTCTATTTTTGTCCATGTGAAGACTATGTATAGACGTGTGGTTGACCGCCCGGTGGCCTCCGTCGCACCCCCGCAGGGTCCTCAGATCCCCCGCGGCACTATTTTGCCTCCCAATCGGGCCGTCTGATGTGAAGAGATAAGCACTTTAGCCTCTCCCCTGTGATTTCCTCTTCATATAAAATGCAAACTGAGAGCTAGAGGAACTGCTTTTGGGGCATTCAATACGTGTCACTCCATATCTCAAATGGCAAACATCGAAAGCGAGTCAAAGAGAGTGAGACGGGAAGCTCTCCGTGATGAGATCAATGGCGGTCTTTTGAGTAGAACACCGGTGAAATAAACTGTTGCATGCTATGCCATCAAAGCTATTCAGTACAAATCTGCAAAACAGGATTCATAATCACCACTTAAGTACTGACAAACAACCTCAAGGATTATTACTTGAAAATGCACAAATCTATCAACAAACATCGTAAAGACAGCAAACAAACACAACAAATGTAAACACACAAATAACATTTATATATAAAAAGCAACAAGCACATAGAACGAGGCTGACAATCCCATCATATCTACGCAGTCCTTCCCGAGGACAGAGAAGAATCTGTTCTCTCCTCATGTGATAGTGATTGAACTGGTGGGAGGAATGATAGAGAGCAAGAAGAGAGGGAGAAGAAAGAGTGAGCGCTACAGGAGAGGCGCTGACAGCTCGCCATTCCAAAATAGCCGGAATAGTGCGGCTCCAAAATATTTCTCTTTTTTTTTTCTCCTGATCCAAAATTCTCCTGGCTGAATTATTCATTTCTAGACCAATGGCATGCAGAGATGGGGACAAAGAGTCATTGCTCTATTTTGATTCGCATAATAAATTCATGACTCAGTGTTTAAAAGGAGGGGAGGTAAAGACAGAGGAGGGGAGGGAAGGGGGAGACGGTGGAAGGCTCAGGTCAGGTTGAGAGTGCCAGAAAGTGTAAAACAAGGATGAAACAGGAGCGAGCGGAGGGAGGAGGAGCAGGAGATCGAGGAATCAAGACTGGAAAGGATGTGCGCGTTTGGTGATAAATGCGTTTCAGTAGCTTCTCAGTGAAAAATCCACACACACACACACACACACACACGTGAAGGTGCGGCTGACGCGGCATATTAACCCGAGATCATCTGAGAGTGGAGCTGACAGGCTGCAAGTGAAACCAAAAAGGAGAAGAGTGAATCACATGTTTATAAATACTGTATTGGCACAGATATGAGACACTACTTCGTGTTAGATTCTGGGACTAGATATTTATGTATTCACAACATCACATATTCTTTCTGAATGTGACACTGGCTCCTACAGAGAGTGTTGCATTGTGGGTCGTTTGTAGCCTTTATGTTGCGGCTCGCAAATGAAATGAATTAATTTCGGGTGAAAACAAGTTATAAGCAGCTTCCGACGTCTTTACGGCAAAAACGAGCCGACCCGAATCTTCTGTGGAGTAAAAATAATCTGTCCAATTACCCCCGACAACAATATCACAAAGAGGAGGTCAACACAAGTCAAACAGTCTGAAAATGGAAACAACCAGAGAAAATGATTGTGATCGATTCAAGAGCCGGACAGGAGAGCGTGTGAGTACACATTATTAAATAGAAGTATTGCATATTTTGCTTTTATGGGTGGAAAGGTTTTTAAGAATGAAAGTTATATCTGTTGGAAAAAGAGAGGTCATTCTATAATTCAGTTAGCTTGCAGAAAACAAGGTCGAGATAATAACAGAAGGAGAGGCAAGAAGATGAAGAAGGAGAAAAGCAGCTTGCCACAGGCGTTTTTTCCTCACTAAACAAACAGCAGTCACTTTAACAAGAGGCTGAAACACACTGAGTCAGGGGTCACACGACTCCACACAGTTACGCAAGTTCAGCCACACTTCCTCTTCCTCAAGCCTGGAAACGCAGCGCGCCTTTCCGTAGGAAGTTCTTCACGGATAAAGCCTCTCTTCTCTCGAATTTGTTTTCAAAGGCTATAAAATGACCGCGGCTGCCTTGCTAAAGGGCACCAATTCTCGAGCCAGTTTTTCTGGTGAGGCCGGCACTCAATGGAGCAGATGATTGATGAGAGTGTTGCTGTACAAACGAGAGCAGGAGCCAAGAAAAGAGTGATTTCATATTAAAGAGGAGACTAACCTTTAGCTCTACAAGAGCCTTAACAGATACTGCATACGTTTACACAGCTACTCATCTGCTGGCCTCTTTGTTATACGTGACACGTATAAAGGACAAAGTTACACATATGTGCTGGCATCCCCAAGTGACTTCCACATGCCTCCAGTCCTGCAAGCGAGGGTGACGCACTGTGATGCCTCTGTATGTCCGTGTAGCACGCACACACACCAATGGGGAACAGTCCCTAGGCTTCTGCAAGCCTGTTTGTGTGGCAGTGAGGCAGAAGCAATGTTTGAATCTGTGCTCCCTCAGAGCGAAATGTATGTCTGTGAGTGTGTGTGTGTGTGTGTGTGTGTGTGTGGAACAGGGGGTCAGTGCTGAAGGACATTATAGAAAATCTGTCCATCTACAGTCACCCACAACTAATTATTCCCACAGCAGGGTGGATGTTTAATGTGGGGAAAATGCACAACAGATTAAAATGACATCTCACACTGATAATCATTGCCTTTGAGCATCTGTTAAAGTCGAATTGACCTGCTCGGTATGTAGATACAACAGCTCGTTCCAAAGTAACAAAAACACAAGTCTTATTTTCAGGTGATTATACACAATATACACTGTATGAGAAAACATACCTTTTAATATTATATCCAAGGTCTGCCAAAAGATCCCCCTCAATGCAACACACTGTTCCTTTAAGGCAAAATGTAATGTGATGTAAAATGGCCATATATCTGATACAATTTCAGATCGAATGCCAAAAACATTACTTTCCTGACCCTTTCTTCCATTCTTTCATAGAGGGCAGCCCATTTTAATTTCTGCGGGGAGCAGAGAGCAGTGTTCAAGAAATGATACTTGACTCATTAAAATCCAATTTGCAGGATCGGGTCACAACACTCCATCACAGCTATCAGCTGAGTGCTCCGTACCACATCGCAGGAAAACGTGCTTTTGTATTGTGCCTGAACAAACGGAGGGATCAGAGGAGAAATCAATAGCAATACAGCATTAATTTAACAGAGTCCTTACGGATCAGAAAGCTGTTCACCCACTCAGAATCACAGCTGAAAGAGCGAAACAAGAGCGACGGAGAGAAAGACAAGAGGACCGGAGAAAAGTGAAGCGTACAAGCGACACTGATTGACCTTTTGTGGGCAAAGAGCACACGCACACACTTTAACAGCGCTCTTGCCTTCAAGTCATGCGGCTAACTATAATGAATAATGTCCCCCCTGCCCCAAAGGTCTGTTCTACAGATGGCATTAGATGGTAATACACACACACACACACACACACACACACTTACATGCACAGTACAGGCCATCAGGGCAGTCATTAAAATAACTAACAGCAAATTTGTGTGGGTATTCAAATGTCATCAATTCAAACCAGCATCAAAATAACTAAAACAGATTTCTATCTCACTCACACACACACACACACACACACACAGACACACACACACACACACACACACACACACACACAGAGAGAGAGAAGAAGGAGAAGACAATAGAGAAAGGCAGAGGAGTAA
>NW_022280045.1:5689091-5695651 GCF_004355925.1 Anarrhichthys ocellatus | reverse complement strand
AGAGAGAGAGAAGAAGGAGAAGACAATAGAGAAAGGCAGAGGAGTAAAGGTAGAGTGAAGGAATTAGAGCTCCTGAATCCTGCGTGTGGTCATTAATAGAGTTGCATTATTAAAACGCAAGGTGATGTTATTTAACCTGCATCACCATTCAATTAACAATCACATGGGCACGGATGCACTTTCACTCACACATATACAGTAAAGGGTCATCACATTGACCTGCATTTACATCTGCGAAGCGACGGGGAAGCACAGGTGAGCAGAGCCACAAACTTCATGACCCACATCAACATTTAATGAGGACTGAGAAACACGAATCCTTAATTCAAGCATGAGCATGTGACGCATTTAGACATCGTGATTATTAAGTCAGAATATTTCTAATAGAGCAAATTAACTAAAGTATTTATTATCATCATCAACTGAACTGTTTTGGTCCAGCTAGTTTAAGTATTTTTACCTTGACTTGGGCATAGAGGGGTAGATGATTATGATGCACTTTTCGACAGCCTCCTTTGCAAATTGGATATCTATCTATCTCACAACACCTTGGTAATTTTGTAGCTATCCAAAATGCTCCCACACTGCCGATGTAAGGCTCTTATTGGCAGATATAAAGGCTGCAATATCACTTCCTTCTTACATTTTTACAGCTCTTCTCGTCAGAGCGGCACGACTCTCAAACACAAAACGAAAAAAAAACACACGAGAGAGGATTTCACTGCACACAAACAAAATTACTCGCAAGAATCGTGTTCACAGAGAGACAACGTAGGAGTCAGGACACCATAGATATCGTAGCTTCTATAATTCTTACAGTTATGAAAGGTTTTGTAAGCGCTGTTAAATCGGTTAAACCTGACAACCCTAATCACACACACACACACACACACACACACACACACACACACACACACACAGAGTTGGTGGAGCCGATTTCTCTCATTACAACCAGCAATAACAGAGATCAGTACTGTACTACGATCACCATTTCTAATCATTCACTCGAATAAACTTTTATTTTAGGTCACATTTTGCCGTAGGAAGTGAAATTTATCAAGTAACACGAGTCTCATTTGTAGCAACGACAGAAATCTTGTGTTGCAAATGTCTGTGAATACCAAACCAACACTGGTCACAGCACAGACAGAAGAGGTCAAAATCATTAGAGGTCTGGAGGAATTCACACTCGAGTGTCAGAAAAAGGATGTCGACACACTCGGTTATTGATTTACTGTTAATGACCGAGAGGATGGAAGTCTGGCAGTGAGATAGGTCCTTGTTTGGTTTCAAAAACCGCATGCCTCCTCACATCTTGATGTTAAGATCGTAAATAGTAGTGATCAAGTTGTTTTTGCGCCTGCTGCTTCAGAACCAGTGAAAGTACATTTACTGATTGAACTGAGAGTCCTGGAGTAGTGTTGCTAGCTAGCAACAACATGGCAGTGTCTGTTCAAGGCTTAGCTTGAAGGTCAATAAATTGCTGGTGGATTTTCACTAAGCCAGTGTATATTCATGATGTGTTTTTTAACTCCGCTTTGTAGAAGCAGTTTGACAATAATGGCTGTTGGCAGAGTGTAACATTAAGTGCAGTTATGTGACGTTGTGGCTGTTTGTCTCGAATAGTTTCGTTTTTTGCTTTCTGCGGTTGAACAAGAAACCTTATTAGTAATCCTCAGAGTGAGGTGTTGAAGTAAGAAGCTTTCTTCTGAATGAGACACAGACAGCATAACTGTAAACTAACAAATAAAGTATATACTGTATATATATATTTATATATTTATATATATATATATATATATATATATATATACTGTATGCATTGATTTGACAGGAAAAACCTTGGAAAATCTGTGAAATTAATCTTTTCTCATTATTAAATGAATCTTTACCTGGCTGAGCAGTCTCTAGTCACAGTGGTGTTGAATTATTTAACAGGAAAACGAGGAGGTCTTTGTCTCTCTCCAAGATTTGTGTAATTTGAAAGGAAAGATTCAATCATTACCAAATTCAATATGAGAGTTTATTTGAAAGAGAATGACTCCAGGGACGGTTGTGTCAGACTGAATAATGAAGCAAAGCTAAATGCTAATATATTATGAGCGTTAGGCGACAGATACCAGGTGACCTTAAAATCAGACCCAAGCAGACGAGAGAGAGAAAGAAAGAGAGAAAGAGAGAGAGAGAGGGAAAGTTAAAGAGGCCGACAGCCAGACAGCAACTGTGAGCAGCAGCAACAGAATCTGAAGGCACAGGGGTCACGTCAGAGAAAATGCAGCCGGAAAGAAAATTAAAGTAAGCAAAATGGAAAGTGGAAGGGCAGAATGAGGAACATAGGGAAAGTCCAAAGGAGAATAATTTATCGTGAGGGAGGGAGTGAAACGAAGAGAAACGGCTCGAGGAGGAGGAGTTGGGGAAGAAGGTCAGGAGGTCGTAATAGAGCAGTGAGACTGCACAGAAGCCGTAGTTCCCACCTGCTGGTTATTTGCCCTGAGACCAAAGCCCACTTGTTCAATACTGACTGGTACCGTGCCCTTCATGCCACACCGTACATGTGAGACAACACCAGCAGCAAACGTCGTAAAAGCCTAATAACCTCTGTGTATCTGCACAATTAATGGAAATTTGAACAAAATCTTAAAATGACCAGCAGCAATCTACAAACCGCAGGAGGTGCGTTATTTGTTAAAAGGTGAAATGTGTGTCAAAAAAATACCATTCTAAATATAATATTGTTGTGCTGTTGTTGTATCGTTATGAAAACATCTGTGTTTTGCACAGATCCCTGCATGAATCACACCATAATCATTTAAATATATCTTTCAATGAAAATAATGATGATGATGATTCCCTCTAATATTACATATAAAATTGCAATTAGATAGTTTTCAGCCCTACTTGTGTGGACTCTACCAAAAGCAAGACTGTTAAATTCAGTTTTGTGAGCAACCTCTGATGCAACCACAAGGCTCTGAACTGTAATTCCACAGCTTAATTGTTTTATTGTGTGTGTGTGTGTGTGTGTGTGTGTGTGTGTGTGTGTGTGTGTATTGACATGGAGGTGTGTGTACCGGTAGGTAGATAGCTGTGGGCGTTGTGTCCTTCTCCATGCATGCACCTCAATCTCCGTCCAGGATTCTAATAGCAGCAATCTTCCACTCAGGACATCTTTTAAGACCCTCACTAGTGCATTTCTCAAGGTCACCCATCATGCTCACACACACACACACACACACACACACACACACACACACACACACACTTGTGCACACACCAAGATCAAAAGCTCCTTCAACACGCCCACATGTACCCCCGGTCGCCTTCCCAATCAAATCCTCTCCCTACGCAGCCAACCGTTGCTCCCTCTCTCCTCTCATCACGCGCTCACATTTTTCTCCTTGAAGTCTTAACCTTCTGTGTTTCAGAAACTCCCATGTTACCTGAACTCCCCACTCTGCTGAGGCGTTGAAGACTAAAAAAGGGAAATTCAGATTTCATACAACCTGTGTCTTATTATTCATAGCTTTGACCATCCTTCCTTTCGGTTACAATAAAACGGTACTCACCAGTTGCTAAAAAGAAGTGAGACAGGGCAAGAGTCATGAGCTCGATCACGTCAATGTGGAACTGCCATCTTTAATTACCATCTTGTGTACGTTAACTAATTTGAATATGCTTGCCATTTTTTAAAATGTGCTCCTTTTAGTATATCTTTATCTGGTGTTTTGTTTACTTAGCTTAAATAATTTATTGTACTACACTGTGCACTGCTTGGGAGTTTGACGCAACGATGTGTCACTTCACCACGTTAGAAAAACATGTTTTGAAGACAAAACGAAGGCGGAATGTAACATGTATGCCCAAACCGTCAGTCGTTAACATCCATTCAAGCTTACAGATGGACTTTATGGTTCAATTTTAACATAATGGACCCATTTGTTAAGTCACGTGCTACATGTACCGTCAAATCGAAAATGTCCACAAGTTATCTGTGACAATAAGAGGTCCATGTAAACATTTGGTGATCAATCTATATACAAACAGTACAACAATGTAGAGCTCTGCATTCTCAATGCTACACTGCTGATCCTATGTTTGCATTTAGCCTTAGGTCTGGCTTGGACCAACCCAACAAGCAGTAAACGCAACATTTGCATTTCCCATATTAAGCTGTTGTGCAAGTCAAACTGTTGCTTATTTACATATCCAGGAGATATAAAGCAACATTATAACTCATTTGGAGTTGTGTTTCAGGCTTGATGACATCCTTTTAGCTCTATTGGTCTCCACTTACTCCTGAGAAAAATATTTGGCTCTTTAGCTGCTAAATACTCCACTATGTTCACCAGTCGTTGACTGTGTCTCTCTGCTGTTTGGTGCCGAGCAGGAGGTCTAGGAATTTAGAGCTTGTCCCCCGAAAACAAGTTTGATGTCATCGGTGAAACTGAACCAAAACTGACCCTGACCTGTTGAGACGCTTTCTCTTCTCCGTGCACCTTGTAAGTAGTGAAGATGTCACTGTGAAGGACACCTTTAACATTACGCATCATTTACACGTTATTGCCCGTCATTAGACAAGAGGTTATCATCATAAAGTGGTTTGAGGTGCGGTTGTATCCGAGTAGTTTTTACAAGTATGAGTACAGTATTGGACCTCATACGCGATAATCAGTGCATCTCTTTACTCGTGTTACTTCCCCCACGTGAGTACTACATTATCATGACCGACAGGAATGATGACAAAAACTACAAAAAAAGACTTCAATAAACATAATAAACCAGAATTTTCCTTCCAGAAGCAGCCGAATGCTCTTTTTTATGAAGCAACCACCCTGTGGCAATCTCTCCCTCTCTCTGTGTCTGTCCTCACCTTCCTTCCCCTGGGGTGGCTGGAAACTATCAGAAAAGACATCAGCAATCAGCACCTGTCAACACTGAGGCCTAACATTTTCACCAACATTCTCACATTTTTCCGTCACCGTCTAGACTTTCTTTCCCTTTGACTCCCCACCTTATTCCATTACCGCCTCAGTCTTCTTTTATTCGAACTGGACTTGGAGTGTAAGAAATCAGCAGGGATGAAAAGTTACGATTGGAGGCAAGTCTTTCCTCTCTCAGACACCAACAGCAAGATCGCCAAATTCGCTGGGAGCGATGTGCCCGCCAGCTCTGTCTGGGTGAGTTTCTGTTTTTGTTTTCAGGAAGACGAGAATGTGAACAGCGATGAAGTTAGAAACCCAAACAAGTTAATGAGGAGCAGGAAATAATGAGCTGATTGCATGATTAGAGGCATAATTCTTCGGAACACTAAAAATAAACCGCAGCTATTTCCTATTTACATATCTTTTCTGGATCTATGAGTGCAGCAATAATATGAAGTGGCTGCCGTGCTCAGGCTTCACTGAGGGCGCTCTTTGATAAATTTGGGGTAACCGTAAGAAAATGTCCATGAAATCTCCGCCCATCCTTCACTTTGATTGAGGAAAAGGCAGACATGAAACTAACCAGCCATGCTGTTCGGAGGGGCAGAGTCAGGTAAAGGTAATTGCTTAGCAAGAGAATGAAACAGCCGATAGGATCAGAGGGAAAGGGAGCGAGGTGACAGCCTATAATTGGAAACGGAGAAAGGAGGAAGATGGTGGAAAAAGAGGGATAGAGAGAGAGAGAGAGATGAGTGGGTGGGGAGGGCTGATACACCTCATGCAAACCTGCTGTCATAAAGACATATGCCCTCTGCTACAACATGACATAACACATGGACACATGGCATCCTGCAGTGTAGCATGTCTCAGACCAGAGAGCACAAACAGCAGCCACACAAGTTATACCCTTTCAGATATTTCTGGTGTGCACAATTTATGATTGCAAATAGCTCACGTACAAAATTAATGTAATGAGCAATGTTACAGCCACAAAAAAAAGAAGAAGAGTTAAATCACAGTGACTGTTTCATTTGTCCGGCTGACGTGAAACATGGCAATGTTCCACCAGTGGAGGTTTATTTACATGCATCACTCTGACAGCCTACGAAACCCATTATGAAATGCCTCCAGTGCTATACAATAACGTTAAAACGGGATGTAGACTGTAAGAAAGCATGACCAGGCGCACACGCACACACACACACGCACACACACGCACACACACACACACACACAATCTCTCCTCCTCATCCTCCTTCCTTTGCTGCAAGTATCTGAGGGCAAGTAGGGAGACTTGTCAGGTTGGGTAGTCGTCAACCCTTAAGATCTGCGAGCATGCACTGTTGCGTTTCAAGTGTTTCTGTGCTCTATTTGAAAAATCACAGCACCCATTGAGTATAAAATGTACATACCTGTGTGTATGAGTGTGTGCAGTTTAAGTGAACATACCCAGGACTGAAGCGTGGTCCCTGATGCCTCCTCATCTGTCCAGCTGTTTACGTATGTGAATCTATTTTCCTCTCCTCTTGGCCCACAAGTTGCCAACACTGCTCCACACGTGCCAGCTCCTCCACTCCTCAGTCCGTCTCCGTCTCACTCTCAGACCGTGGCATCAGCAGCTGTACCAAAGCTGCCACT
>NW_022280045.1:5662189-5688991 GCF_004355925.1 Anarrhichthys ocellatus | reverse complement strand
CTTTTTTCTCCTACTCCCTCCCTCCAGCCGGCAGGCTCGTATGTGCACACACCTCCTTTCACTCCTTGTTGGTTATTGTCCCAAAATATGATCCAGGCACTCACAGGAGGGGTTGCTCGTGTGAGATTTTCCTCTCCTTCAAACAGCGCTCCTCAGCGGGTCGGGGCGCCCTCCATCTCCCCTTGCGTGGATGTGGGATTATAAGAGAGGAGAGGGAGGATGGGGAAGGAGCGTGCTGTTGCTGTAGCTGTTGCCTCTGCCTCCTTCAGTGTGAGCGCCTCTCTCTCGCTTAGCATGCTTTTCATCTTTTTCTCTCTCTCTCTCTCTCCCTGTTCTCTCAGTACCCCCCTTCCTCCCTTTTCTCAGTCACTGTCTATCTGCTGCTCCGGCTGTTTGGATTCACAATTCAGTGGGCTGCCGGGCGTACAGCTTAGGGAGTCTCTCCAATCATCCAGGCAGGAAGAAAAACGAACAGACTGAGAGAAGAAATTCAGAAGAGATGGAGATCATTCGATTTTGAGCCTGGAAAAGATGAAAATAAATAATAATTAAAAACTATTATAAGGTGCTTTACAAAAGACAAAACAAAGAAACGTTAAGATTACAGTTAAATTATTCTAGATACTTCAGATTCAATAAAATACAATTTAACAAATGAAATTAAAACAACAAATGCATTAAATGCTTCATGTATTATTATCATTATGTATTTTCATACACGGTGGATGGAATCATTTTTCATTCAGAAGGTTAGAAAATACTTTGAGGAATCTGGATATACCTTCAGAACAGCAGTAAGTGTTGGTAAACTTTAAGTCTTCTAGGTTTAACAGAGATCGGCAGGGATTTAGCTTTCAGAAAAAACAGAAGCTTAGCTCAGTGACTTGAATTTAATGAATTATACAGAAGACACAAATCGGTACCAAAATGAGACAAAGAATAGAAACAATAAAAAGTTATTCAAACATAGATAAAGAAGTAGCTGGCCTGATTTACTCCAGCAGGTTTCCCGAGAGTCGAGGCATCGAGACTGCATCGGTATCTGACAATTACATTTCCTGAGATTCTTGAGGTCACGATTTGATTCAAAATCTATTCCTGATTAACTTTAGGATTAACTTTTGGCTACTTTTTATGTATTTTCCAGTGATATTTTTTTTTTCAAATATATATTTGAATTTTGAATATTTGTTGACAGCCCTAGTGTGCAGGATTACTGTCCCTCAGTAGCAATATCTAGGTCCTTCATAGAAAGAATGAATATATTTCTCCCTCACCTCCAGTGATCATTATTGTCATAAAGATCCATTTTACCACATACAGGCCACCAACGTAGAAATGCGTAAATATTGGTTATAGACATTCTGGGTCTTTTAAATTCATTTGCTGCACCATTCTGGAAGAAACAGAACCAAACCGATACTGATATATTATTATGAATATAACATACAAAGGGGGGGTTTAAGCTCAAACAATTGTTCTCCGGGAGTGTCAATCTTCCAGTGGGTTGGTTCTGTTTAATCATCTACCCCGTTCCGCCTGAAGCACGCAGAGAGAGGGAATAGAGGAAAAATAGCCATTTTTATTGTCCGGTCCTGTTTCCTTGTCAGGGTAAATCAAATCACAGGAACTGAGGTTTAAACACGCACACGCACAGAAACACACTCTTCTACCCTGACTGACTGCCCCCGAGGTCAGTTAACAGCTCATCGCAAGAAAGAAGAAGTCTGGCCTGCGACCCTTAGGTCAGGTGTCGGGCTTGTCATGATGCCTGGTGGAGTCCAGCAAACGCCCACCACTCCAACCTCTGAGCCAATACACACACACACACACACACACACACACACACACACACACTCATTACTTACTACACACTTTACTATTATATTGCACATACTGCAGTAGTACACGTACCGCCATATATGCTGCTACTTAACCAACATTGCACGATACCAAAATTGTCATTTCGAAACAATACCGTGCTAGAATATCTCGATACTGACACTGAAACATGTATAAATTGAAACTGCAATAGTTCCTACTGCGACCTGGAAGTACTCTCTACCTACATTGGGGGCGGGACTTCCCTTAATGTTCACTACCTGTACTTCAAAACTTCCGGTTACAGTTAGAAACTGCCAAACTTCCGGTTACTTTGAGGATGCGACAGAAATGAGTGAAGCTAAATATTTGACTAAGTATCACAATGAGTCTAATATGAGAAATAAAAGCATTACAATAAAACTTAAGTCAATAGTTAAATTGTTTATAACTTTATTTATTTTTATTTTAGCCTGTTTTGTACAGTTGTTTTACACTTTGATTCATGAACAGCAGGAATTACAAAGTGTTTTATATCTGTGGATGAATTTACTGCAGCGTTGATTGTCATGACCGAGTCGGATTCGAGTTGCTAATGTTTTTTTTTTTTTTTGCTTTCTCAACTGCAGATCTAATTTAATAAATTAGATGTTGGTTGAATTTGTATGTGCTTCTAAACAGAGCAATGGGTGACATCCTCTGAGAGCCTGAAACATAATTTGCTGCGACATTTGTTATTCGGGCCATTTTGTTTATATTTTAGATTTATTTCGACATTATTGATGGTATGCCATCTGACTCAAACACCAGAAGTGTTCTACTGCTGTGTATTTAATAAACAACCTCTCCCGCTGTACTTAAATAATTAAGTAATTAAATGGAGTGCCAGAGAAGAAAACCACATGTATGAAATGAGAAAAGTACTTTTGTCTCAGGATTTAACATTACTCAAACCAGGTAGTGAGTATTGAAGTGTGTTTTTCACCCACAATTACTGAAACAGACATGCAGAAATCCAGTCTTCCTGTAACCTCTCCCTCTACTACAAGGTCATGAAATAATTTCCAGCTCCACTGATAATTCTGGTATTTGCTTTGTGGCTCCACCTTGAACGATGGCAAAGGTATACTGGTGGGTGTACAGTAACTGCATACACAAGATGTCTTCACAGTGGGTGCAGAGCGTCAAGATTATGGCTGCAAATGTAAGTAAGACTTTGATTCCAGCGTGGGTCTTACACGGCAGACAAATGACAGTCTCCTTTCTCAAAGCCCCCCTTTTGGGAGGACTTTCATTTGCACTGACATTTAGGACAGAATAGGATGACATTTGAGTTGTGAATGTACGTGGGACGTGTGTCGGACATAAATGTATCAGATGGTTTGGATGGAATATAGCAGGAAACCCGTTTAAGAGAGCCGAATGTGGGGAAAGTATACGCAATAAATGGAGCTTCTGAGTTGTGGTTATGATTCATGCTCACACGTACCTTTCCGTGTCACCTTGTGCTTAAGCACCTCAAGATGTGCAAATGAATCCCATAATAAGAGGAACTTCTCAGCAATGAAAACGGAAATTTGATTTTAACATGCATACATTATGGATGTCTCTCTGTTCTAGGTTACATGCTCCCTATCCGCAGCTGTGCCCTGAAACTAATCACAGCCTTGTTCATCACTGTTGCGTTTGGCAACTTCTCTGCATTTCAGCCTGTTCAAAAGGCCGACAGTCAAGAGCCAAGTGGAATTACATCTCTGACTGTGGTCACGCTCACCAAAATACCACACACTTCTCATATGACCTGAACTATCTATCATCAAGTAACTCTACACTGAGGATGTGGTGCTCTGGAAACAGCTCCAAAACAGAAAGCTGTTAAATGCTACAGATGTATTATACTTTATTTAAGTTATTTAGTTCTAAAAAGCCTTCAAGAATGTAGGTTCACATTTTTCAAGTATATCTCTAATTTGTACATTGAAAGAGGTATTGGTTTCTGTAATCATATCTCCTGTTTGTATTGGCCGTTAAGAGATCGCTTTCCAACACGACTACAGTGTAAAAGATGAGGGAAAAATCCACGGTTCAGCTGAAGTTAAAATGACCTGCCAAATCAACTGGATTTGTGTTACGCCGGATGCAGCAAGTCATATACAACAGCAGCACCAAGGTACAGCTGGCAACACTAAAACTCTTTGGGGTGACACTAAAAACTGCAAACATGATAGTAATTAGGAAACGGCTTATGCTAGCCTCATATTGTTTCAGATGAACAAGGACTGTGGATTTTGTTCAACATCTCTTACACAGCCAGGATGATTACAGAGACCAATGACTCTTTAATTGTACATATTGCATGTGAGTGTTGTATTAAGACGGACCTCTTAATACTTATATCCTCCAACATCCTAAAGATGCTAAAAGAAATACTAATTCAGTTTAGATGACTCTAATCAAGTGTTCCAGTGACAGTGAACAAGCATGCATTATACCAGTACCTTGAAATCAAAGCATCAATAATTTAACTATGTCTGTGTTTTCCCTTCTGTGACAAGTCAAAATGTCTTCCTGGGAAAAGGCCAATTAGGAAAAGTCTCGGACAGATAATGACAACAATAAACTGTCTGACCTGTAGCTCAGCCCGTGGTCTCAGATAGAGCAGCATGTTCACCACTCCCTCGAACTGAGCCGAACATGACATGCCAGGTAACAACCGAATTTTCAGTGCAGCCCCAAACAAAATGGATCGACAAAAAAAGAAAGAACTTTTTGTCCTGTTTGTTCACCTTCTCCCTCTGTCCATTTTTTCCTTTCCCGCCTACTCACCGCTTCTATTTGGCTCAGAGAGAAAGATCACTGATGACACATTCATTAACGATGATATTAGGGGAAGAGAGGAATAGCAGTTAACTGTGATGCTAACTATGTTGGCAATGCAACATCGTTATCTCTTCCACTGTGTGTTGCTGACAGTCTTATCAGTGGAAACAGACCTGGACGTGAGCAGGGTGGTGAGCAGGAGGAGGATGTTGAGGGGGAGCAGGGGGTAGAAAAGCAACAGTGAAATTAAAGGATAAGAAAAGAAATAGGAGACTGGGGGATAAGTGGAAATGGACGATAGACACATGGAGGATTTCAAAAAGGTATAATGCTTTGTTAACGAGGAGAACGCGAGATAAATGACAAAAAAGGAGGACAGTGGGAGGGAGATGGGGAGAAAAGGGGACGTGATCCGGGTGGAAAGTGGGAGCAGAGGGAGGGACGGGGAGGAAGAGGACAGCGAAGTTGGGCGAGTGAGAAGATGCCTAACAGGTGATAAGGAAGACTGGGCGAGGGGAGACAGGCTTCAGAAATTAGGTTTCTGATGGACTGATCTTCCGTGCAAGTGCCTCGAGGGTGGCTAGATGCCATTAATCTCTCGCTTATGGCTCAGAGTATTGGCATGCTGGTTTAGTCTGTCCTGAAGGCTATAATATACATAATGTCCAAAGTATTCTGAACCTTGGTATACAAAATGCTAGCTGGAATCTCAATAGCACAAACAACATGTGGACTCCAAAGTATAATTCAACACTAGTGACAGGCAGTGTCCCTCAGGAAGACATCATTAAATTATCCCCCAGTGCAATTTGTATCCACAACAATGGTACCTCACGTCCCATATTTCAAAAGTTGGAGTACTTTACGACTCAACTGGTTCATGATTGAACATCCTGAAACATGTTTTTGTGTCTGGGAGTCAGAAAACATTTGTGAGCACCAGTGTAGTTGTGTGTGTGTGCTCTGCTCCAAACAACCAATGTGAAAACACATGCACATCTATCTTGTCCAGATGCTGGCTCCAAAAAACCGTAAGTGTGATTCATATCTCCCTCTACTCCCAACACCATCATCTGCTCCCAATGAAATGTATTACATTAAGAATAGCATAATTGTTTTGACAACAAATTGGCGCCTCGACAAAAAGGTTCAGGTTTGTGTGCAAGTAATAGCCTGAAAGTCTCACCCATACGTGTTGTTACAGCCAACACATCCAGGCCTGACTTAAGATACTAAGAAAAACACATCACAAATGACTGAACAAATGTCCGTACACATACTGGCGTGTGCTGCTATAAAACATGCTGACATTCTTACATGCTTGGTTTTTTTTGGAACGCTTGATTGAATGGATGAAGTGGTTTGCTCACTTGTCATTGAATTGACTTCATGATGTTCCATCATTCTGAGCACTTGAAGTCATGTTTTTCTACTTTTACTTATTGTTAATTGAACTGCTGGATATATTAGTTAATATCTTTTAAACTTTTTTTTTACATTTTTCACTGGTCACCATGAGGTTCCTCTGTTGCCTCGTGATCTAAGACCATGTGATTGCATCATCACTCTGGTTTGATTCCAGCTAGTTGCACGTCATCAACATTGCTTCCTCCGTGTGTCTCAAGTCAACCTCGCTGTCATCTGTAAAAATAAAAGCAAAAATTGATTTTAAAAGTTGTGTTACATGATATAAAGAATAATTTCAGGCCTAAAACAAGCAATGAAAACTCTCTGTACTGGATATAAATCTGCAGCATGGCACAGTGTGCACAATGTGTTTTTCTCAGTGATACCATCAGAGAGGAAAAGGGCATTATCAGCATTTTGCCCAGCTATGCAGCGCCCTGAAGGCAGTACAAACACAGATTGCCTCACTCAGAAGCCACAGCAGGCAGGCAGAGCCAGTTTGTGTGAAGTCCAACAGAAAGTCACAACAAAAACGCAGACATAAAACGACATGGTGAGAAGAGGGGAGATGAAAAAGAGTGCCAAAGAAATTTAAAGAAGTGAGACACAGCTTAGTCGGTCGGAGATATTAGAGGAGATAGAAAAGTAGAAAAAGAGATTACGAATAATCATATCTGCAAGGGAAAGTGAGACACAGTGTATGCCTGGCAGAGATAGCTGGAGATAGAAAAGTGATAGAGAGGGAGGGCATGATTTAATGATTTTGTTTGTGTGTGAAAATGCAAACAACCCTGCAAGGTGTGGAGAGATGGAGTGAGTGTGGGAATTAAGAGACGTGAAGATATGACCGCAGAGGAAAATCAATACAGATATGACTGGAGTGAGATAAAGTGGATTGAAGGAGAATTGGGGCATGGGAGGAAGGAGAACGGAGACAATAACGCTGAAAGAAGGATACGGAAGGCAGGGCGAAGGGGCGAGAGAGGGAATGAGAGGGTTACAAGTAGAAAAAGAGAGGGAGAGAGAGGGTGTGATGAATATAAGAGAGTGCAAGATGATGTGAGAGGAGCTGTTGTTTGTCCTCAGGCTGCTCTCTCCGAGGAAGGACAAGGATGTGGGGGTGGTTAGCAACATTTACTGACATAAACTGTGAGCGTGTGCGTGTGTTCATTTTTCGCAGCAACCAGCCACCAATAACATTATATAAGAATGATCAAAACAGAGGAAACCATGGCAACTGTAATCCAACAGCCACTAGCAGGGAACACGCCATAGGTGTGACAGAGCAATTACAGATGCTAAATATCTTTTCAGGTATCAAAAAAAATTATCTTTCTTCCACGCCTGACGTCATTTTTTTTTTTCCACCATGAGGAGAGAAGAGCTCACAGCCTAACAGGGAAGAGATGTTTTTGTTATCGTGCCACTGCAGACCACGGGGCTCTTACTCACAAAATTCCTGACGGGATCCCAGACAGTAATGGGCATAGGTTCTGGGAGATGAGTGTATTTCAGGCTTGAAACAGAGGCTTGATGGACAGAAGATCACGTCATCCGGGTCACTGTCCCAAATGACTCCCTTGCTTCCAAAAACTCAGGCACGAGCCTCCAATGGCTGTCTGGATCCCCAGCTTAGGAGAGGACGAGGGGGATAAATGAGGTAGCTCCAGAGAATGCTGCTTCACTAGCTACAGCTTAAAAGCTCATTTACATCTGTTTCACCCTCACACAGGGCTAAACTGGGCTTTGGATGGCCTAAATACCAGTTACCGCACCTGTCTTTACTTTTCGACCCAAAGACCATCAGAATCAACCAAACATTCCACCAAACTGATTGTTTGGCCTGAGCAGAGTCTGCAGTGAGACAGCTTCAAAGCATGTGTCTTCAGGTGCTGAAGGAGCTACTTGCTAATTATGAATGCACACTATTGAAATGTTCATATATGTGTGGTTACAGGTGTTCTTTTCCTTTTCCATTTTTCATTTTCAATGGCACTCCATCCAATAGTTGCTAAAATATTTCAGTCTGGACCAAAGTGGTGGACTGGGCAACAGATATTGCCGTAAATTGAGTCATGCAATTA
This sequence comes from Anarrhichthys ocellatus, assembly GCF_004355925.1. Taxonomy (NCBI): domain Eukaryota; kingdom Metazoa; phylum Chordata; class Actinopteri; order Perciformes; family Anarhichadidae; genus Anarrhichthys; species Anarrhichthys ocellatus. The sequence continues at coordinate 5,680,859 of NW_022280045.1, read as the reverse complement.
ATTACAACAGTCGACCACAAAATATTGCCAGATTACAAAGAGATAGAGCGCATCACATCATAGTCTGAGAAACCACGCCCGCCTGAGGGGAAATCTGCAGAGCTTTCTGATTTATCCAAACTTCACTATACACAAGTTGCAAAATGTCAAAATAATTCAGGTTAACTTTCAGATATATAGCCTAAAACTGAGCTTTGGACACATTGCTTGCTGCACACGTAACGTGAGGCATATTGAGTGTCAGGATCCACAGTTTTTACATTCTTCCTGCTTAAGACGCACTTTTGTCTTCTTAAAGTCTCATTTTTTCATGGGCAGCTTATAAAAAACTGAGTTCTGAGTTATTTAGCCCGTTGGTAGTGCATCCCACCACACAACAGATTTTAGCCATTTTTCTGTTGTTTGCTTGAAAGTGACAAGGAGGCAACCTTCACGCAATACGAAGTCAATGGGGAGCGATTCATTGTTTTCCCCTCCAGCGTGGGCAGGTCTTAAATGTGTGCTCTCTCTATAGCAATATTGAGGTATATCATTAAAAACTTTGTGATATTTCATTTTCCTCCACATTATCCTCCAAACAGCAATTAGAGGAGAGACTAATTAGTTAATATACTGTGTACGATTTCTGTCCAAGTCTGTGTGATTTGGAGACTTAAAAAGAAAGGCTTGGCTGCTTCTTGATTTTCATATCAACTGTAATGGTCAGGCGTCCTGCGGGGACCTGTGGGCCGACTCATTGAAAATAAGGAAATAGCATGCTTAAAAAAGGAGTCAGCCAGAAGATCCAGTGAGGCCTTTTATGCAATAATTAAAACTTAACCATCAAATCCGAAAATCACTAGAGGCCACTGCGGGGGAAGAGAGCAGCAGAGTGTCTAGTGTGTGTTTAGATTTCATCAGTAGGACACACGGGGAGATTTAATCTAGTGTCCGTCTCAGCTTTCACGTCTCAATTGTCCAGCTTGAGGTATATAATTCCTCATTGACTCCGAAAACATTAGTGTGTCGGTGGGTCGATGGCGGGGTTGTGGCTGATTGCCTACCTCTTAACATCACCTGCTGATTTAATATTATCAAAAATGTGGCGCGAATAAACAGACGACAGAAGGCATTCCTCGCTGTGAAGCAACAGTTTCCATTCAGAGACAAAAATGGGGCATCTGTCACAGTAGCTCATGCAATATTCCATCACATAGTCACTCCGGACCATATCGGTTATAGACAAATTCTGGGAATTTAACGAAGCATTTCATTACAGTATGTTGTCTTTCTTTGCTGTGATTGCAACAGAAGTGATGGTGCGGAGGACGAGCCACAGCACTCGATACAGTTTACTATGAATTCACAGACATTTACTTGTTTATTTTGTGCAGAGTCAGAGGGGGCTGGAGCCTATTCCAGCACAGGGTGAGAAGTGAGGTACATGCTGAATGATGTCAACTTCCATCCAGGTGTCAAATAATTGTATTGTACTGTAAACACAGAAAAAGGACAGTCGTGGATCAACGTCGGCTTTCTTGTTTGCTGCTATCCTGACTGTCTTGTGCTCAGACTGGGCTACCTTCCTTCTAAGGAAGAATAACCATAATGTAATAAACCAAAAGCAATTTAGTGGACAAAATAAATGAATCTGTCATCAAATTAAAATAAATTACAGAGACACAATAGCAAATGTGCAACAACCTCTATCCCTACAAAAGACTCCTTATATTAGCCACTGAACACAAAACTTTAACAACTTCTTACATGAGAATACAATTATTAAGTTAGTTCACTACCGTAAAGACATATACGGCTAGCCTATACCACGGGCCTAGAGTAGCAATTCAAACCAGCGCTAGCTGGCTGCCTTACTTTCTAACATAGACATAGCAACAAATCTGAATAGAATTAGCATAAATATATATATGTGGCACTTGTGCACATATAAAGGACAGTCGTGGATTAATGTTGGCTTTGTTGTTTGCTGCTATCCTGACTGTCTTTTGCTCAGACTGGGCTACCTTCCTTCGAAATAAGAACAACAGCGCCAGTGGCTAACATAGCAAAACTGCTACTGCCAGCTACTGGTGAAAAAGAATATTGCCTTAAAACTATTTAACTTTAACGCAGGTGACTTTGCTATTGTCTTCCAAGTGACACAAAGCGTCTGAAATAATAAAAATAACTAAAATGTCCAGGGTGCCACAGTTGCTGTCGGTCACAACACATAAAGACAAACGGACATTCACACTCACATCCACAACTGCAGACAATACTATGTTTTTGAGCCATTGAAGCGGCTTGGCTGTAGGGATGGCGGTCTGTTTGTCGGTCCACCTCTTTGGACCAGACTAAAAGAGCTAAACAAATATTAGATGGACAAGTTGTGTTAACTTTGATACGTTATGATCAAATGATTGTAAAACGAATGGCATTCCCATCAGCTTCATCTGTAATTTAGCAAATGTTAACTCAGACGGTGAACACGGCAAACATTATACCTGCGTGTTAGCATGCCATGCTGATGTTAGCATTTAGCTCAAAGCTTTACAGAGCTGATAGCATGGCTGCGGACTCTTAGTCTTGTTATCAACAACTATACATTCAAATAATCCTTGTGGTTTTAAAATGGGGAGTTTATAACGGATTTACAGATCGAGATTAACAATAAATGTACCCAAAAATCTGTTATTTGAACAAAATCAAAAAATCATTAAGATGAGATATAACAGACCTGTAATGAGCAGCCAAAATGCAGTCAGAGACGAACTTGTGTAATTGATGCTTTTTTGGGAAATTGAAACAAGAAAGTAAATTATAACCAGTTCTGTGTCATTACAATCTATCACACACCTGTGATTTCTACTCATTTCACAATAGGTTTGATTAAGCTGTGTGCCACTGTGTGGGTGCCAATGTGAGCATCTTTTGTGTCTGGTGCTGAATTGTATTCATGAATATCATCCAGAGAAGACAATGGAGCAATTGTTGAACAGCGGCCCTATCTCCTCTGTTATAAGAGCTATCCTAACATTTCATTAAAGTCTTACACCAACTTTACTGAATAAAAATCTGCAGCCACACAGAGATACACTTATCTTTTATTTTACACACTTTAAACTTAATTTTTCTATTAATAAACAGACACAAATGAATCACAATCATTTATGCACATTATCATCTTCATTGCTTCCCTTTTTTTGTTCGTCATAATGTCTCCAGTAGATGGAAGCGGAGCCTGGAGATGAGTCCTTGTACGCGCTGGATAGAGATGAAATGAAAAAAGATGAGTCAATTAATGCGATGCAACAAGAATAATGTCTTTTGACGTGTGGAATGAAGTGTGAGGATCACATATTCTCACTGCAGATGCGCAAACACAAAAACACAATTATTGTGGCCGTGCATCTCTGCAGCGTGTGTGTGTGTGAGTTTGTGCCTTGCATCTGATGATCTTTGAAAATGGTTTGTGACATGTGGTAGGCCAGAGGACACATCATTGAATCATATTGGTTGCTGCTTATATTAGATTATCTTGTTTTCTTTTTGTCACGTGACACCAGACACATCTCCTACCTGAGGCTGCTCGCACCTTCTTGTTAATGTGCATGGGGTTTCATTTTCTCACAGCATCGATCTGATTTGGACCGTAGATGTGGAGGAGGAAGAGAGAGAGAAGGAGAGAGAGAGAGAGAGGGAGAGCTGTTGATTTTCTTTGAGTGTTGAAGCATTATCTGCTTTTTAGAGGGTGTTGTTGTTCAGAAGCAGCCGGCTGGAGAGCAGTGCCTGCTGTACCTAATCGGAACCGAGAGCGTGACGCCCTGATTAAAAACCCAATGAAAGCACTCTCTCGCAGACACACACTAACACACACACTTACACACAATCCATGTCTGCTTTGAAAACAACAACTCTCTCCAAACCTTCCCTTTGCTTAATTCACACACTTAGATGAAAGCTCATTACGTTGGAGGTGCCCAGAAAAAGACACAGCTATATCTCAAATAGATTTCAGTATATTCAATAGTGTGCTCTGCTTGGTGAAAATAATGTCTATAATGTACCGGGAAACACGTCTAGAGATGGTATGCTCTGTGTAAAGTATATAGTCCTCCAGTGTGAAGGGTAACACTTATTAGCACATGATGTGGCTTGAATCCTAGAACAGCTGTGATTCTAATAGGTCCTTATATCCTATAGCTTTATATATATATATGCTATCATCTTCCTCAGTCACCTAATAATTGTTATCCTCTTGCCTGTGAAATCCGTGTTGATGCACATTGCATGTCTCGTCTGCTAGTATAATGCACATGTGCAGAGCACATGATGCCACAATGATCTTCACCATTATGACCAAATGGATGTTGCTGTGGATCCCTCAGCCATCTCCGGTTACACTTCAGGTGTCCAAATGCCTGCTCCACCACAACTCTGCCTCGGCTGATCTGAGCATTCAGCTGCTGGTCCTCCATTGTCAGAGCACCATTGTCTCGCTTGGGGCTGATGACGAAGGGGTAGGTGTATGTAGGCAGTGTCTTACAGGAGCTTGTACTGCATGGACTGTCTCTGAACTTCCCTTGGTCATCAACTATGGCTATGTATTGAATAGAATGTATTTTTATTATTTATATAATTATGTACCTGTAAAATAAAGTTACTGAAACATTCTCCCCTTGTTAAAAAGTGCAATGGATCTTCCCAAAACCGCTGCCTGGAGGCCGAGAGGGGATGTTTTGGACCGTTTTCAGGTTTAAAGATAAAGCAGATGTCATATCAAAGCCTAGTAAGCCTTCCATGTATACACACATACTGATGGCTGTGGATATAACTACATCTAGTAGGCTGTTAGCGAAGGACAAGGCGGTTATTAATCTTTCACCCTCATCAATCTGCTCCCTCTCTCCGCCTCTCAGTTTCAGTGTATCCCTCCCCACTCTAACCTTTCATTCTCTGCCCTTCTCCTAGTTTTGCGGCTCTCAACCCCGTGGTCACGAGCAGTGTGTGGTTATGTATGCATAAAAAGCGAAGGGGAGGAGAGGGGGTATCTAAATTAATTTACATGTTTATATCTCCCTCCATCCACCTGCTCTATAGTCCTAGCCGGCAGGATGTAACCTGGAGTCAAGCCCAAGCCTCCATGACGGGAGAATTGCAATTATTTCTTCAACGCCCTTATCTCACCTCATAATCACTTTCATCCACCCAAGTTCTCTCTTTTAAAGCCTTCATTCAGAAAATGAGGGCAGAGCACAGATACACTTTTCCATAAGCGCTTAAACTGACACAAGTAAAAATATATTCACGCCAAAGTGTTACCCAGTGTGCCAAAATTCTCCATTTACTACCGCAGAGCTCTGGTGGCTAGTCGTAGATAGACACCGCGCATGTTTTCGGTGAATTCGTTAGCTACAAATTGAGAACGTTTTAAATTGCAGGCTACACTGTTTTTCTACACTGTTCATTATCAAAAGCATGTGACACAATTAACCCTGACTCTGCTATTTTTCACCCGTTTATGTATATGAGAGGTTTCCTTTTTTTTTGGCGAAAATAAGGAAACACGTATGATGTGATAAGAAGACAAAAATAATATCAAGTAAGTAAGTGTTTCTTGCATTTAAAATGGATATTCAATACCGTCTCTTAAACTATTTCTCCGGTGTGGCTCGGGTGGTAGAGTGGGTTGAGTGTGGTTCAATTCTAGATTTGGTGGGTTGATTCCTTTCTCTCTTGTCCTGTTCTGCTGATGTGTCCTTGATTATGAAAAACATTTTTTTTTAGAAAAGCATCTGTCTCATGTTTCCAATATTGCATCTGTATTGTACAATTCTGCATGTCACAATTTGGAGTTCTAGTCCGATAACAGACCTGCAATAAATGCTTGTTTTAATATAGTATGACCACAATCTTTCCCTGGCCTCAACCAAAATGTTTTGCCAAACACTTACCAGTTGATTTTCAAACAGTTGATAAATGAGTGGAAACCAGCAGCTGTTTGGAAGGAAGGGAAGATATATGAAGTTTGTACTTGACAGACTAAACACATACAAAACAACTGGTACTGACCCTCGAGGACCTTGCTCGGAGACACTGTTGTAGAAATTGCTGCAAGTTTTATTTATTCAACTCTGCCACCCACAAGCTCCAGACAGTGCGAGGATTCTTTCACCTTTACTCACCTTTACACCTCCACTGCTGCCCTTCATTAACTCCAAGAATATAAGGAGAGCCATTTCTGCTACAAAAAAAACACATGTAGTGAATGTTTTAATAGGTTGTGCTCTATCCAGCATGGACAAATCGACACATTTCTCCTCTGAAATAAGTGGAAACTATTTATTTAATTAACTGACTTCCTCTTTCCTTCTGTCCCACTTCCTGTCCTTGTGCTGCCTTTCCCCTCCTAGGATGTCCGATCTGCATGAGGGGAGATAAGACAGCGCATTAATCACCACTGGTACTTGCAACTCCCCTGACAATAATTGAAGCACAGACGCACACACGCATTAAAGATAATAAACCTTGCACACCCTCAAGCTCTTCGAACCGTCAGAAAACAGTTGTTTAAGCACTTGGGGCCTCTCACAGGGTTTAGAGAGGCAATGCTTAGAGCCAGGTTGGAGGAGGTCAGGGAGAAGGGCACAGAGGGATGGAGCTGAGAAAGAGGAAAAGACCCTGGAAAGGAGGAAAGTAAAAGTTGTTGATTGGAGCAGCAGGGGGATAGATTAACCGGCCTGAAAGAGGGAGGTCTAAATAAGAATATATTAAGCGTGAACAAGAGGAGGATTGACAAGTGAGTGGGTGGAAGTGAAGGGAAAATGGAGGCTTTGACAGAAATACAGTATGAAATTGGTTGCAGAGTTAGAGTGCATTTGGAGACACGCAGCCAGAGAGGCCCGAAAATGAGAGGATTGTGCAAAGAGGATAAAGGAGAAGGAAAGTGGGAGACTGTTGAAGCCTTTGGTGGTTACCTCTTGTCACCTCAGACTGAAAAATGTATCCTCTGCTATAGGCAAAACAACACACCCATGTGCATATGCTCACTCTCTTTTTACACTTAAACACAAACAAGGATGCCTATCCCTGGACCCTTGACTCAACCATTGAGCCTGTGCCGCCACACTCTCTCTCTCTCTGTGTCTTTATCTCTCTGTCCCTCTATAGCTGATGTGAAATCAGGCCTGAAACACGGAGAGATTATTCCAGCACACTGCAGTTTATTACACCAGAACCACGCTCTGCTGCAGATGCATCCAGTGAAGAGCTTGCCCAATACAGTACACAGCACAGGCCCTCGCCACTTGACTCCTTGCTGTTGTTTTCCCTTTGGTAATGATTTTATATAAATATTATAAGGTAGAGACTAATCCTAGAAGCTGCACTTAGCCAAGTGAAGAGCCAGTTAGCATATGGCCAGCAAACCTTTTTATAAACAGAGACCAGGCAGTCACTGGCAGCACACTGTGCATTTCACTGCACTGTGAACTCACTGATGTGATGTAATGCAGCATTATAGTCACTTTGTACTTAAAATAGCCGGCTGCAGCCTTGCAATATAAAGTTATGGTGGCTCCATAAGAACATGTATGGGGAGATTTATAGTTCATGAATAACACTTTAAACCATGAACAGGCAGTGATTTAGTCCTGCATGTCCATACGACTAGGGACTCATGAGAGACTAACGAAAAAACATATCTGACTTTTAGATCCTTCCCATAATGCAATTTAACATCAATATCTACCACGTCTTTTGTAATGCAGGATTTCTGTTATAAATCTATAAATCTGAATTCTCCAAGTCAAAGCCGAGATAACCCCGATGACATCACAATCACTTCCTCTGGGTTATTTTTTTAGATGTGACAAAGCTCCTTCCAGAGCCACAGAGGACATTATGAGACTGTTGTCAAAGGCCCGATTGTACCAACCGCTGCTAAGAAACTAACTGACTATGACATAAAAAAATGGTGGAGTCTCCCTTTAACATCCTATTTACCATCAAGGAAACCTCTGTAACTATATGACTATGAGCACCAGTGTGCATTCACATTCCAGTGTGTGTGTCAGACCTGTGTCCCATCAGTAGATTACAACTGACAGACTGTTATCCTTTCAGATTCCTTGATGTGTACGTTTGTGTAGTCAGTGTGTGTTTTCATACAGGGGCTCATAAGTGTTGATGTGCGCAGTGGTGCGTGGCCCACTCTTCGTCTGTGCAGGACATCTGATAATAAGCCAATCAACGGGGCTGATGGAGACGGCTGAGTGATGAGAGCTCCATCTCCCAGCGGAGAATGAGACTGAGGGGGATAGATGATGTGTTCTGATGCAGACAGGGCTGCTTTCTATCTCTCACGACCACCTAACACCTGAGACCAGGGTCATGGCAACACAGCAAGCCCCAGCTGATACAGGCTTCATTGTTATAGAGAGCACATACACAGTAAATTATTGTCTCAGCAGAAGCCTCGCCAAAGTAACGACAGAAAAACAGTTTGTTTTATAATGCATTGCGTCTGCAGAGAGGGCTGATTCTAGTCTGAGCTCTGTTTACTTTCACACTGGACAGCAATTATCTTGTGATATATTAACAAGCGTCATGGCATTTTATGCATACAGAAGAGAAAACATTGATAAATGAGGCTCAGGTTTACATTAATCACTGCACTCTAACTGCACTGAGAAAGTAAATGGTAATCTTACTTCATTTTGGCACCTGGCGTGGGAGTCCTGCGCACAGCTGAAATGGAAACAGTCTTGGACTGTTATTACAAGGTATACATTGATCACCCTCTTATCACACAAACAGAAACACACACAGAAATGCACATTCAAGCAGAAGTTCCATTATATAGTTTACAAGTAGCCTGTCACACATCTCTCTCTCCTGTATAGATCCCATATTGATTGTTTTTTTTTCGCTGCAGTTCTATGTTGAACTGGGCTGTATACAACCGGCTCCCTGGATTACTGTAAATGCCAAAAAGGGAAATATAGAAGCAGAACTCCACAGCGCTAAACAAGCAAGAGAAGACATAAATTACCTCCAGAGTTTCTAGATGATCTGTGATGGCACTACAGGGTCACAATCATGCAAATAGCCCAGTGGAGATGAATCAAAGGAAGCGGCATATATTCAGCTGGAGGGGGGGGACATTTGGCCGGAGCATCCTTTTTGCCCAAATATTCAAGAATGATTGCTAGCCTCTGTTTTTTTTTTTTTTTTTTAGAAAGAATAATCACCACAGCACACAAATAAGCACAGGCATGTGCAATGTGCTCAACAGACAGGCAATAAGAAATCTAGCGTCAGGTGCCAGCTAACACTGGGGCATAGCAATCACATATGTGAGCCTGCATGGGAAATCAGAGTGCCTGCAGTGGCGAGATAAACAGAAAAGCAAGGCCTGCCCTTTTTTTCTGTTTGTGTGTGCATCCGCATCTGTGCTCTACCTTCAGGGACGATACAAGCCTGAAGGAGACCAGGGGCACAGTTCAGTTCAATAATCGTATACTTACTGCCATATTTCTCCCCAATAGTTCTTCTATCTCCTGCTTCTCCTCTGGACGCCTCATTTCACAGCCAATAAATGCAAACAGAAAACAGTAAGAAGAAGAAAACAAAATACATCCAATAAAGGTATTCTTTGTTAGCCTTTCATAATGTGAGCTCTGTTGCTTAATAACTATCTGACAGGACTGGTAATGCACCAGCACATTTTTTTATTACTACATTTCTTGTTTTTGTACAAGATTAATACAAAAAGAGCAATTTTATTGTGTCAGTAAAATAGAAAAATCTTGCGATTTTATAGGATTATCTTTTACAGTGGAGTCACATTAGGAAGGGATATTTACACTGCCAGTATGGACAGGAGAAATGATTATAGCAATAACTTGTTCAACGGACATATGGGGATGTGAGAATTTCATTAAGATAGATTTGAAAACATTAACAAGTACAATACAAACCTAAACTCCAGTGCAACCATTGCCCTCCTCTGGACAATTGGCCTCCCGTCCCTCTGAAGACCTTCCTGGTCAGGGTTTTTTCAGTTAACCTCTGAAGTCAGGAGAGTCGCTGCTCATGATCAGCCACAGCAGCTCTTACTTACATTTCATTTCTTTAAAAGAAAAAAAAGACAACAACAAAGCACAAATGCAACTTAGCTTTCTGTTTATTTTGGAATGGTTAAATTTCCAATTTTTATATTGTTCTTATTGGGTTATTTGTAATTGCTCTGGTCTGAAGCATGGGGTTCTCAACCTTCTGTAACTTGAGACCAACTTCTGATCAGCTGAACATTTCCGAGCACCACCTTCCCAAATAAGTATATAAAAAAATAACATGACGAAAAAGTAGAAAAAATAAACATCCGTCAGCTATAATGACCGAAATACATATTCTGCTTACCCTCAGCCATCACTGCCTGCCATCATGAATCCAAATTTAAATGTGCTTTTTGTGAGATTGGGAACCTTTCTGTTGCCTCTCAATGGCTCTCGGCATGGTGACAGCTGAGCCGGCGGCTCACAGCTAACACGCTGACAGAGACAGAACAGTGTTTACCTGAAGGGAAAACTGTAGAGTAAGTGCTACGCTTCTGAGATGAAGCTGTTGGTCAGGATGGCTTTATCAGCTTTAACCATATGAGAGCAGTGTAGAGCATGAGCTAACAAGAGGGTACGCACACATCCACGAACATGCACTAAAATCACGCCCGGCTGAGCTTTTAATAGTTCAGATTGTCTCCAACATCGCCTTTAAAAAAAAAAAAAAAAAATGTTTAGTAGATCTGGTGGTTTAATTGTGATGGGTTTGTAACCATCCATTTAGCATTCAGTTACATTTTCAGAGAGGTTGGGGGTCCTGTTAGAATGATCCTTGAGTACTAACAGACAACATCCATATCCCCTCTTATTTCCAATTTCTGTCAACCCTGCATCTCCTTTCATCATGAGGAATATACTCATAAAACAAGATATTGCTTTGAACTTTTGGGTCCACTTTGAAAGTAATGTTCCTCCTGCAGGTCAAGTGAGAGTTAAAGAGACGGAGTGTGTGTGGGAGAGAGATGCACAAAGATGGAGAGAGAGAAAGCGCGAGTGTTATCTTTTTCTGCTTTGATCTCGCTTGCTATTATCCACTTCTGCCGGCGGTCAAGTGTGCAGCCGTCATGGCTCCCCATGAAACAAGGAGGCAGACAGAAAGGGAGGTTTCTGTTGAGTGATGGCTGCGATGGGTTCTCAAGTCTATGGCTGTCACTGCACAGAACGCAGCTTACGTAAGCAGGAGGCCGACGGAGGGAGATGGAGACGCAGAGGACAATGAGCAGAGAAAAGAGAAAGACGGGGAAGAGAAAACTGCATCAGGCGAGGAGTAAGAGAAAGAGAAGGTGAGAAAGAGAGGAGAGCTGTCATCATAAAGAGTCTGACTCATTCCTACTGTTCTGGATATAGCACTGAGCTGAGAGGCATGTACGACAGCTCCAGAACAATTACATTCCCTCAAACCAGGATTAGTTTCATAATGTGCGTGCGAACGGGCCAGTCTCTGCAAAACTACACAGAGAAAGAACTCAATTTCCACTGAGACTGCCACCAAACCATGTCTAGTTAGGAGTGCAGATATCTTTTGTTACATTTCAAGGACTTTAAATTACATTTTGTAACATTCCTGCTTGGAAAGAAAAGTGCATGGTAAAAAGGGAATTGTCTTTCTGCATAACCAAGGGCCAGCACTTAATGTTTAGGAAGATATTCATATTGCATCTTTGCTAATGCAGTACAGCTTTATGTGAAATACCTCACTGCAGCAGCATGGTCAGATATATGATTTAGTTTCTCTCCCATTGTGTATGTAGTTATCTGCAGAGGCAGTTAAGGGCCTCTGCTTGGCATGTTCTCCCTCTGTAAGTGCCTCCAGAAAGGACTGGCTGTGAAAGCTGCAGTCAAATAGCTGTAATTATCTACAATCAGTTGACAACCAGGGGCCGGCTGAAAGGGTGCGAGCACACAAACACGGCGGAGGGAAAGAGGCATTGAGGGGGCAGAGGCTATAATATATCTGGAGAAGAAAAGAAAATGGTAGCGATGTTAGTTTCAAAATCAGCCGGTAACGGTTGTGAAAATCACGCTATAATTGAGATCACAAATGAAGCTGCAGCAGATGTGAATACTAATCGGAGTCGAAATGACAACAGGACTGACTCGTGTCTGTAAAGCCTTCCGACAAACATCATGTTTCTCTCTACAAACGCCATCTTTATCAGACGATGTTTTAAACGAAACACATTTTACACAACCTTTCAGTAGGTTGTACAGTATTTAAGTCGAGTCACAAGACTGCCACTTGTACGGGATATTTTGTGACACTTCAAACAATATTGCCCATAAAGCCTTAGAAGATAATATTCCTAATGCACAGGTTGCTACTGATGGCTCAGGCAGGCAGAGAGAGACTAAGTGCATGTAGGCTCCTTTATTCGGCGGAGAAGAAGGCTGATGGATGGGTACGGTTTAGGATGCTGTCATGCAGTATAGTCATTCCTCAGCCATCATATGAGAGGCAACTTTTTTTTAGCAAGATGAAACTACAATTTTACAAGACAAATGTCAGATATCCAACTAAAGGTAAAGAACTGAAGGCTGAATGTCAGAGAGGAAAAGAGAGCACACACAGTAAACAGAGAAGCTTGGGATAATCAGCTCTGGATCTCTTTCATATTAAATATACACGTCTTGTGTGTATGTAACTGACACATGAGTGGTGTTAGTGGAGTGCCAATTGCTTCTTTATCAGTGCTTATATACTGTACATCAAATAGTCTCCAAAAACACAACAAAAATCCCTTTTCTTTCTCTGACATCTCTCTCCTCCTGTCTAACTCTGACTGCATGCAAATGACAGATTTATCTGAAAGTGATTAGCAGTTTTCACAAATTCCTAATCAGTTTCAGACACTGGAATGATTACACAGGCCTGTGTGCCAACAACTAACATGAAGGAGCATTGAGCGGTGGGGATGAAGACCTCAATGAAGACAAAACGCAATTTATAATCCGTGATATCACATGACCAAAGCTGTCCAGACTCACGTGGTCATCGGCGAGCAGTATATATACATCACACTCTTCCTCAGCACACAAGGTTGCACATTACTCGTCTCCCACAGGCACACGAGCACTTCTGCCGGAGCATTAAGGGCCGTCGCAGAAGCTGTGAAGCATTGGCCTGGAACCGCTGCTCTGGAAGGCTGAACAGCCTCAGATGAATAGATGGTAATTAATACAAATAGCACACAGGAGACCGCAGTACAGTCTCAGGGCAAATTACCCCATCAATAAAATGGCCTATAGACACAATGAGAGACAGAGAGCAGGGGAGGGAGAGGGGGAGAAAACTACATATTAGGGCCAAGCAACTCTCAGGTGTGAAAGTGAAGTGGTTCATTTCTTAACAAAGAGACACTCAGTCATGCCTCTCTGGAGAAATAAACACAAAAGACACGTTAAACGAGTTTTAAACGGAAGGAAAGATAACGTGTGGCAGGCTAACACAAAAGATATCATAACACCTAAATATACAATGGGCTCTGTAGCAGGGGCATCATAAAGTTTAACTTAATGTTCACAATGAAACATTAATTGGATTTCCCCTACCTTTTAAGAAATCCAATCTCTCTTCTCTCTCTCCTTTGCTTCTCATCTTCCCTCTATCTCCTGCATGCTCATCCCATAATGATGAAACAAGGCTTCAAGATATTTGGAAGAAAAGCTCAATTGGGTGGGGGGGATGCGTAGGCTGCACATAATGAATTCTTTCTTCCAGTCTTCTTCTCTGATCATCCCATCCACTGTGCAAGTGTCACCCACCGATCATTCCTCTGGGTCAGCGTCTCGCTCCTGCTCTTTTTCTCTCAGGACGTTACACCTCTGCTTCCCCCTCTAACGATGGGGAAATGAGGGACAGTTTATCACATTGTTTGGATATTTGAACATTAATCTACCCGACGGCTGGGTTCGGATAACAGCAGAGCGCTCCCCCCTCAGTGAACTCTGCAGGACTCGCACTCATGATCCGGTCAGTTGCATGTTGTGGTCTCCGAAAGATCAAAAGGCTGAGTAAGCTGCCTGAAGAGATACAGAGAAACACACAGCGACTCCGAGAGATCATGAAGGCTTTGGTTTGAGATTGGAAGTGAAAGGCGAGCAGCACTGAGACATATGACTGAATCCTTGTGGATCCAGTGTCATTCCTCTTCAAATACAGGTTTTACACTGTCAGCACATCCGAGAGGGAGGGTGTTTAACACAAGCAGAAAGGCAGGCAGGTTGACTTGTGAGGCGGTCTGGTAGCTGAGCGTTCCGAGCCACTGACTTACTCTCGTGATGGCAGCTGCTTGTTTTGGCCATTTTATTTATATGAGACAGCATGTAGGGACACAGTTAACAGGGCAATACAACTGCCAAAATAAATACAAATAAGAGCAGCTTAAAGTCTGGTTTATAGGCACAATAAAGGATATATAGGCTATGCTACAGAGTACAAAGTCTATAAGGAGAAGTGTACTACTGGGTCAGCAACATGGAGCACAAAAGCACTTGTAAATGTGTGTGTAGACAGAACTCACTCATACACAAGGCAGAGGCATCATTTAGGCTAAACACTTTCATTCTTTACAAGCTTCCATTATGCAGAAACACTGTAGTGTAAATAAAATGAACTCCATATCCTTCCTCTGGACTTACAACCGTCGCTGCTACAAAGACAGTTGATTCGCTGAAGCAAGGTTCTCCAGTGAGAGCTGAATGGACAGTTATCGGATTCTGTTAGCAGCCTCATCTTCATCCCCATAGTCTAACTTCATGCCCACCGTTTATGATCATGATTCAATACTTGCAGTGTCCATTTTGAAAAATCCTGAGCAGTTTTGTTTAGTCCAAGTCAAAAGTGTCATAACTTAAATACTTCAGTACAAGTCCAAGTTCTTTTCAAATTGAAAGACAAGATGCAAGTCTCTGAATGCTGATCATTAAGATGAAACAGCTTTTGAGTTTTTTTTCCCTTTCAAAGCCGTGTTAATTATTTTATGGAGCAACCTCAAATCAAAGCCCACGTTTCCGCTTTCAGAGTTGTTTTAGTGAACTGATATTTCCAAGGTCAAGAATGAGCTTTCATTCTTAAATTGTAAGCCAACATATATGAATAAAATCCTAACGGCACTTTCATGTCAATATACATCTGCTTGACAAAAAAGAAAAACTCCATTCTGATGACGACCTTGTGATGTGGTTGAGGGCTCTGGAAAAAGCTTTGTAGACCTTGAGTTTGTCCAACTTTGCAAGATCAAGACAGAACTCAAATGCGTATGTGTTAGACATCTTTTTACATAGCCATAGTTGACAAGTGCTTTCAAGGAAATAGACCTGATGGTTAGATATGCACGGCGTGGGGACATGCAAGGCCTGTTTGAAGGTCACTTTCCAATTTTTCCTGATTTACCAAATCAAAACATGAGGCATGAACGTGTTAGTCTTCCAATTTCAAGTCAAGTCCTTCAAGGCCAGAGAGTAAAAGGGGGGGGGACCAATACCACCTGGGGACTTACACCCCGGGAAATATAAACTTAACGACCCTAATATATTGTTTAGAATTTATTAAGGGCACACAGATTCATTACTGATATTTGGACAGAGACGCATTTTTGTAAAATGAACATATTTATTAAAAGGATTCAATGAAAATTATTAAAACTACCAACATATGCAGAACAAAGGAAAAACAGCCAAAACAAAAGCAAAACAAGTAAAATAGAGGCAAAACAAGCAGACAAAACAGGCAAATGGAGGCAGCAGGTGAACCTACAAATGATAAACGGAGATTAAAAGGGCACACCATGCTGCAAAATAATACAAGTTAAGATTGTGACTACTTACCACCTCAAACAAGGGGTAAGTAGTCAGACGGCAACAAGCGGCGGATTATGTCTGAAACTCACCACCAGAACAGGGGCCAAGAAGGAGTAAGGGCAGGACCACAGGTATCTTATAAATGCTGGCACTAATTGGGGGGAGGAGCCTATCCTGAGGGCTGCGTTCACAACACACTTCCTTCTCTGAGGAGTGTTCCCCACTACACTTTCATGGTGTTGAACTCAGCTGTACACATGAAAAGTGGCAGGATAGTTGTGTGAAGAATGGAAAAAGTGAGCTTGAGAGATAAGTACAGATACTTTCTCATTGTAAGTTACAGAGAGGTTGTTTGAACAGTGTAAGGTGAGGTTGTTTTTTATGCTTCTACGGTCGGAGAAGCATTTTGTTTCAACCATACTGAGGCCTCAAGTCTGTCTATAGCTCTGGAAACATCATCTGTCTGCGTTAGCTTTATAAAGACACATCAGCTCTTCCTTTACAATGACTTCAAAACAAAATATTAAAGGTGCAATATACGATATTCAGAGCTTTAATAGAGTAGCAAACAACGCTGCTCTATGTCAAGATATAGTGGAGTAATGTCTATCGGAACAGAGGATTAAGTTGCTCTTCCTCTGTGTGTGCTGTAATCCGAGTTTGTCCATGCTTTGTTGACATGGCCGTGCCGGCTGCTTTTTAGTGCATGTTAGTGCACTGCTTATCCGCTCTGCACTGCTCTCATACCGCTGTTACAGCCGATAACGCCGTCCCGACCAATGGCGTCGTCGCAGAATCGTAGCTCCCGCCCTCCGGTTCCCTCTCAGGTAAACACTGTTAGCTATGCCAGCACTTTTGCCATATAGTTTGCACTGTTAGCGCTGTTAGCACCGTTAGCTGCGAGCCGCTGACATGTTGAGAAACATTTAGAGGCAATCGAAATGCTCACACTCTCATATAAAGTACATTTAAATTCAATAAAAGTCCCCACAAGTCATTTAAGCCTGTGACTTTTAAACAGTCGACACAGTTAGTGTTGTTTCACGCTCAACTGTACTCCTCACTCCTCAGTGGACGAGGGCATAGAGTAGCTCCCACTGGGTGCTGGACGGTCACTGTGTCCTTGGAGCACAGTCCACAATATATAAGGACAAAAAGGGGGCCGAAAGCTTTACCCAGCTTGGATCTCTCCACTGACTTAATTTGGAATGTAGCAATGTGAGCAAATGTCTGCGAGCGAACATTTGCTCACTTTATTTGGCACGACGTGTCCACACGGGGCTCGTGTTGCCCTTGAAACATCCAAGACTTTGGCCCAGACGTGGCACTTTTTTTTTACCTCGACACATGCTGAGAATAAGATAGAAGGAGCTCAGATTACTTATTGACATTAAGGAGGAAATCTGTAGGCTCCGTTTAATGATGGAAGACTTAATTAATACATCCAAATCAAATGTGCTTTTCAATTAGAACTGTTCCCTCAGAAGATGCACTCTAACTAGTGATGAAGCTGTATCCTTGGGACTAGAGTGTAAGCACTGACTAATCAGTGGGGTGAGAGTGTGCACTTGGTCAATTAAGTCGGCAGACAAGCTCATTATAGGCAAGAATAACACTAAATGAACACATGATACCACTATAACAGTCAGTGTGTGTTCTGTATACTGTAATATGAGAGCCCACAGCACATCATATGCACATACATGCTGAACATATTATACACTTTGTGTTTTAAACAATATGAATATAAAGGTGCTACATTCCAAATTCAGAGCACGATTGACAGATTTCGTCCACGCGGCTCTCAGCTAACGGTCTGGACAGAGATTTAAAAAATATGGATTTAGCTATTTTGTACTGGAACTGTACCAATTGGTGAGTTAAGATTAAATATTGTATTTTGTAAAGACTTTTTTTAAAGGTTGGTTGTAATGTATGGGTTTTTTTATTGTAATTGATCCATTCACAGTAAATATTTTGTAACAACACTAAGAATCTACAGCCTCGCTAGCTGCTCTGTCAGGATGGATGCCTACAAAGGCACAATATTGCTTTGAACACATGCTAACATCAGCATGCTAACATGCTCACAGTGATAATGCTTACACACTGATGTTTACCACGTTCACCATTTTAGTTTGGTGTTGTCAAAAAAGAGAGTTGAGATCCCAGGAAAGCTGCCTTAAATGAAGGAATACATGTTCGCAAGCTACCATTTGCTAATTGTTACCATCAGCTATCAATCAATCCATGTTCCTGAGGGGAACATAGCTGTCTGAACCAAATTTCATGGCAATGTATCCAATAGTTGTTGAGATATTAGGCCACCCAATTTAGATTTTTTTTTTTTTTAAAAGCACCACAACTGACAGAGATTGGTTGTGTCAGTTTTGGGACATGACATCATGTGATGCAGCTCTGAGCACTGTTGGAGACCCGGGCCTTCTTCTTGGTCAGTCTACCCACGGCGAAAGGTTACAGAGCTTATGTCCACTTTGAAGTGATTACTGACGGGTATATCAGTGTGTGATTCAGCTGGAATTGGGCAGAGTCCCAGCAAAGGTATGAGTCATCAACATCGCCACAAGTCTGTTTATCAACACTTCCTCTCTCCTCCCACATGAAGGTGGCCTGCAACCACCTCACCCTGATATAACCCAATCATCTTTACATCTGTTTACACTGCTTCCTGTTAGTGGCCTCCATCGCTTTCTCTCTCTCTCTCACACACACACACACACACACACACACACACACACACACACACACAC
>NW_022280045.1:5617083-5662179 GCF_004355925.1 Anarrhichthys ocellatus | reverse complement strand
ACACACACACACACACACACACACACACACACACACACACACACACAGTATGAGAATAATAATGCACTTCTGCAATAATGTACAAAGGAAACATAAAGAGGATAATTTGACAAATGTGTCATATGTGTTTGATGTAGAGGCTGCAGCTGATGGTCAGCTCATTAAAAGTGTCAGTGCTTCTGCTAGTCTGTTTAACAGACTACAGACTTCATTTGTGGAGCAAAGCAGCCTGAAACCCTGTCTTACAAGTACAGTGGCGCCCTCTGCTGGTGACTTATGAAATTCAAAATAATGTCCAAAAAGGAGACAAAAGGTGGGAAAGCGTCTTAAAATATAATCACAACCATACACAACTCTTAATTGTTTCTTCTAGCTGTTTTCTAAGTACAAAACCAGTTTTTCAGTTTTTCTTATTAGGGGTGTTGCCCTAGTTGCTCAAACTATGTGGGATTGACACCGAATAAGATTTGTATACGATTTTTTCCATATGGCTCAGAGTTTTCCAAAACTTGGTGTATGGTTTGGCTTTCTTCCTCAACTGTCAGCCCTCTCTTGGGATTCGACAGCTGTATGGCACATGTTAATGTCAACCCTCCCTCCGTCAACGCCTCTGACTGACACTCAATTCTTTTTTGTTTTTTCATTCTCCGGCACCTGTGCTTGGCTGTCAGACAGTACAGAGCCTGACTCTGCTGCCATCTCTGCCCAGGAACAACAGGCTTTGTGACAAAGGTTTGCCAACGCTGCCCGGGGGGACCCCAAATGTCGAGACAGGTAGGTCCTTATTTCAATCAGGGCCAAAGGTCAGGCTTCATCACAGGGGAAAGGCTAGCCAGGGGTGTAACGGTAACATCGGCCCTTATATTCAGTTTGTATCCATCAGTCTCTCCAGTGGCTTTGCGTCATCTATTTATAGGGCTGCTAAGACATTAGCTCAATGTCCGGGTAGAAATGTCATGGAAGACATAAGGGCCTCAGCTTTCATCTGTAAATGTGAAGGTCAAGAAACTGCATTAAGTTTATTCATAAACTAGAGAAGTTGACCTTTTATTTCTTATCATTTTGTGACGCCAATGTGAAACGCTGATGAGAAAACGGAAGTAACTTTGACAAAGTGAAGAATAGACATATACATTGTGGTCCAGCGAAACATCTTGTTTCTGGGATGTAATAGGTGGCACAAAAAGAGCATTTCTAAAAAGAAATAACAATCCATAGGCTGAGCTGGCCTCTGACAACAGCCAGGCTCATATGCGAAGCTTTGTGTAATATGGATATGTCTAAATCTGCTGACTCACTTTTAAACAAACTCAGTTTTGAGCCACATCCATCTTCTTCCCTCTCTTTCTCTCAGGGAAGAGATGGAAGAGAGCTATGAGACATTTGAAGAGGAGTTAAGGCCACCAAGAGCAGATCCTCCCCCACAGAAGCCTGTTCGACAGATCCTCAGACCAGGTGGCGACACACACACACACACACACACACACACACACACAATCTGTAATGCCTGCACATAATAGCCTTTGTACATATATTGTACAACTCTATAAATACTTGGGAACAGCAGCACAGGGAGCCACTGTAATATGACCCCTTGCCAAATGCAACACAGCGATAATGCTGAATGGATGGTGGGTGTAATAAGACTCACTCTCTACAAACAAACACAAAGTGCTGCTTGTGAGGCATAGCTCTAAAATGTCTAAAAAGACCATGTGGTCTGTTTATTTGCCAGCGCTTCGGTCCAGATTGAAACCATTTTGTCCAGTCTTTCAAGGTCCCCAGACGATGAATGCTAATGAATTAGAGTTTTTGTCAAGTGTTAATTTAATTTGCCCAATAATTGAATTGTCCAATAATTACATTTATGACAAAATACCTGTAAAAGTATTGAAATTCCAGGGGGCCTCAGCTGTACTGTGTTTGGTGCGTATTAGTAAATGTTACACATGCTAACACACCAAGAAGTTGAACGTGGTAAACATTATCTTAGCATGGTTGATGTTAGCATGTAGCTCAATGCACAGCCTCACAGTCACTAGTGGAATAGTAGACTTGTATTTTATGTGTATAAGAGGTTTTAATGTCAGCCAACAGTAAAGTTTGAATACAAATCAAATCAATGGGGATAAATAAATCTGAGGGAAAGGTTGTTTGTTGTCGTTTACCCCTCAGTACATGTCCATCTGTCTGTTTCAGAAATGTATGCTCCAAGAAAAGTCAGAGAGGTTAGTTGGAAAACAGCCAACATGAACAATTTTTTTTACAGTGTTCAAATCCCTAATACGTCTTTTATTCTGAGCTACATGTTCTTCTCCAACAGGAAAAGTCTCAGTTTTCACAGCAACCTAGAGCAGAACCCAAGATTTTACCCAGGGAGCCCAGCTCCCCCAGAACAAGTGAGTCATTCCCATCTTTCTCCTCAGCCCCTGTCAGCTTTCAGTGTTTACTTTACTGGATTACAATAAAAGCTTTTCCTCCTCTTTCTTTCATTTCCGTCAACAGCCTTACGTAAAGCCTCGTCCATCCAAAACTTGACCCAGATTGAAACACCGTGGGAGAATGTCACCCTCAACCGCTGTCTGTTTGTGGCCATTACCATCCTGGTGCTCACCTCAGGCTTTCAGAGGCTTCATGGCAAGTAAACTAAAAGTAGAACCACTGTTACAAAATGACATGCCTGCTGTGACTAAGTGGTCTCTTTTCAAAAAAAAAACCAGAAACCCTGCGTGGTCGAGGGGCAGCAGAGGAAGAGGAAGTTGAACTGACAGTGAGACGGACGGGCAAAATCCAACACAGGAGACAACCACCAGTAAGGACAGTAACAAATAACTTGGATTCTATTTGACACGTTTATCCTTCGACATGAGGATAAACAGATGTACATGTACCACAGTGTCAACTACGCCATGTGTTCTCCCCCCTCAGCCTGAGACAAGTCTTTGGGAGGTCATGTTATGGTGGCTGCCAGACCTTGATGATGAAGAGGATGAGGACGACGACGATGATGAACAAGTCAAAATAGAAAAGTCAAAGCGAGGAGCGACAGCACGAGCATCAAGAGGTCTCAGAAATAAGCCAACGCCGGACAAAAAACTCATGAAACAGAGAGAAGGGAAATTTAAGGAAAGGAGAGCCAGAAAAGCCAAGGACGAAGAAATCAAAGAGAAAAAGGAGGAACCTGAAGCAGCAGCAGATGAGGAAGATGAGGATGAAGGAAAGGAGGAGGCAGAGTTTGAGAAGAATCAAAAGCTGGAGGAAAAGAAAGAGAAGAAAAAGACTCATAAGGAATGAGTTTGATTCTTTCTACTGTAGCAAATGGCAATTTATTTTCTAATCCATTTTCACCAGAATTGATTTAACATTTGTGAAAGGTGGTAATGTTGAATTCAATAATAGATATCCTCTGTCAAATCTGTCAAATCCCACCACTGAGACTCAAAATAATGTTGCTGCTTTGCATAACGGATGTGATTCTGAGTAATGAAACGCTGAGTTACCTGTAAAGACGTTTGCATTTTCATTTCATTTAATCTGCTGCCGGTTTCATCTTAAATCTCTATGTGATCGTTTGATTCCCTTTAGTTTTGAAAAGTCTACATCTTTAATAAACTGCAGTTAGTTGTAAATCTTATGTAACTAGAAGGTATTGAACATGGCAAACTAAAGATCGAGGTTGCGGGTTGTGACTAATTTGACCCACTTAGCCCGTTGTTCCCTCTGAGAGCTGCTTCAGTTAAAAGGTGTTTTATCCTGATCTGCAACTTCTATCTCGATATTTCAGGAACTCTTCTCTTCTGCTATGACCCATTCACCCATTCAATTCATCTTTCTGTGACGTCTTTCTAACAACAGGCTTTGAGAGGCAAATGCTTTTTTCCAAAGAATTTAATTACAAAAACAGAATCCTCTATGATGATCTATTTTCAATCATAGCTCCAAATCCAGAAAATAAGCATTTATACAAAACAGTGTGGTCATACAAACATAAACCAAATAAATGTATAGAAATCTACTAAATGTAGACTTTAAACATCATTAAAAACCATGAAAGTGTTTCACTGGTAGGGGATCAGTTATTAGACATAAGGCCCTCAGGAGGAGGGGGCCTCATTGGCATGGGAGGCATGGGCATCTGAGGAGGCATATGGGGGGTTCCCGGAGCGCCAGGTGGGAGAGGGGGCATCCCTCCTGGCGGGGGAGGGGGCATAGACTCATTTGGTGGGCGATGTCCAACTCCACTCATGAGAGGAGGGGGGCGCTTCACACCTGCAGGAGGTGGGGGTCCACTGGACTGGGGAACAGCTTTCTCCATTTTGAAGTGGAACTGTAGGAAGAACTGGGAGGAAAGATAACACGGAAGAGCAGTTAAAGCACACGTTTCCACATTCCTCCCATCAAATAGCTTTGTGGTAACAAATGTTAATCAGCTGATCAATACCTGTTTAGTTTCCCTGTTCCAGTGGGTCCAGAAGCGGTTTTCTGCTTTATCAATTTCTCTACTGGGGACCTAAAAAAGCAAAGATGTTGTGTCACAGCAAGAATAACAATATTATAAGAGCGTAGTAGAGGTGCAGCTTCCACTCACCTTAAAGGCAATAGTCTCGTATGGTTCAGCAGCCAGAAGCAGGTACTGCCAGCGACGATCAGGAGGCTCGATGCGCTGTTCGTAAGCGGACATGAAACGATGTCGGGGTCCAATTCCTTCAGCGATCTCCGGGTAGTCGATCTGATGAACAGAGAAAGTGGATTTCGGATGCCAATAAAAAAAACGAGCCGACCAATAAAACAAAATACTTTTCACGCGATCAATAGATTTTCTCGGCCGTCGATGTGACAAAAATAGTGTCCTCTTCGATAAATAAAATAAAGATTATAAAGACAACGGACATGAACACAACTGGGGAAGTGTAGCAGTTGAACTGGCCTACAGTAGTAGCAGCCTACAAAAGGTTGGAAGACATACTTCTTTGTCTAGTATGAGAGTCATTCAGAACCAATCATTCCTAAGTGTAACGTTGTCTTTAGAATCTTTATGTTTTAACGTATGCTATGGACATTCTACGTCTCAGAAATGACATGTAGTCGCTGTGTAAAGTAGCCAATACATTTGGAAATGATTACATCTTTTTTCCATACATTTTGACTTTTGGGCTGAGACAATTACAGAGGACTGAGAGCTTTTGCAATGTTTCTGTAAGTTATTATTAATAATGTCAACATTAAATCCACGGATCCTCGGAGGTATTCTAATAAGCCGACCATTATAAAAGGACTATTAAGCCTTGCATTAAATCCATGTATTACATAATAATAAACACATACACTACATATGATTTAGGTAGAATAATAACCAGTGCAATGAAGCTCAGCATTTACACTTGTTACAAAAACATGCTTTGCCGCCACACATAGAAAATAGTAACACATTGTAACTCTTCTACACAGTCTTGCACACTTGTAATAACAAGTGTCCAGTTTGTAGAGTTGGATATGGGTTTAATAAAGTAAAAACAACTTATTAATTGAGGATTGTGTGACAGAACGAAGTTCAATTTTTGGTGGAATGCACCAAATGCAAATATTTGTCGGCATTGGTGTGAAAGGTTTGAATGCAAAAAAAGTCAACAAATATTCCCCATTTTCTTATTTTGTCCCCGGTATGAAATGGCCAACAAGAAATAAGTGTTGCATTAAGCTTTGATTTTAGGTTTGACACAAACTATGTAGAATAAAAAACAAAAACAACATCTACTCTGCTGTAAATCACAAGCTTGAAAGCTCCTCGATAAAGAAAATATGCACAAAAAAAGAAGGCGGCGAGTACCGACTTCAGCATGTGGCGCTGTATTCGACAGCTGCTTTTGACTGAGAAAAGGTCAGTTTCTTAGAAGTACAGGATAAAGCCAGCCATGGGTCAGCGGGTATTGAGAAGCTGGACAATATCTGTTTACAGTTGCTTCAGCTGTCAGTGGTGAAACAAGACTACACTCTAAAGCCTAACAAAAGTAACTGCTTAAGCTAACTGAATAACTTTTAAGCATCTGTCTTAAGGGGAGCTTTAATGTTGATTTACTCGTTTCAGAATCTTTCTAAAATTAAAAACTCCTTTCATACAAAAGGATTCCCGCCAAACACACTAACCTGGAAAAGTAAGGACTGCTGTCCAGTCTCTGAATCCCTCTGTTTGGTTACTATAAAGAAGAAAAAGACATGGACCATAGGTTAAAATGCAATACATTTACAGCGAAACCTCCAACAGCATAAAGTAAATAATGAATGCACTGATTCATAACCACGCAGCCAGCTTACCTTTGTATCCTGGTCGGCCAATTTTCACAAACTTTTTGACCTCAACTTTCACTTTGGCTGGTGCTGGCTGAGCAGGAGCTTCTTTTGCCTCTTTGGCTGCTCTCCGCGCTCTGAAACAAACACGTTATATAGTTTTATAATTGCTAATCAACTCACTGGACAAAATGGGTTGTTGTACTGTCAATTCACAGCAACCATAGCTGATGATCCACCACAAGCCCAGTAAATGTAATGTGGACCTGTGGTTTGATTAATTTGTCAGCCATGGTTAAGTGAAGTGGAATGAATCAGTCACATAAAAGACAACATATAAATTGCACCGTGCTCTTACAAGTTGGTCTGATGTTTCTTTCCTTGTGTGTGAGCCAAGTAGCTGCCCTGTAAAGCAGAGAGCAGTTTGTCAAACAAGATACTCAGAAAACAAGCATGAACACCAAGTTCAGATAACATAAACTGGGAAAGTGTCACTGTGTGCCTCCATACCTCATTGTTATGAAGTGTCAAGCAAAGTTTGCACTCGTACGATCCTAAATGATTTTTCATAAAGTAGGGGTCTTTGTTGATGTCGATTGTCTCCAGGGCCAGCTGACGTAACCGCTCTCGCCTGTCACGGTTACTCTCAGAGGCAGATGCCACCCCACCGCTCCCTGTCTTCCCTCCTGCTCGATGCTGGAAATCCATCTTTGCAATGTGTTGAGCTTAATCACCCAGACACACACACACACACACACGTGTTTACCCAGTCAGCACTGGACAGGTGCCCCAAGTAAATTCTTCCTGAGTATCTGAAGAAAAACAAAGCACACAATGTTGCTAAAAAGAATACTATTTACCGTTTACCTGGATTGTGGTGCAATACTATGTGTGGAGTTACACCACCACTTATGAATAAACTGTAGAAGACTGCTAACATTACTCTGTATTGTAAGTGCACCATTCATTTTAAAAGGCATGTAAAAAACAAATGCATGGTGGCGATTGGTCACATTTTTCACAATGACTCCTCAGACCCCTCTTGACTGAGATTATTTATGCTAGCTTCCCTTGCAATGGATCGGTCTAAATACTGGGAAGTAAAGCAAAAGTTAACAGAACCAAATATTTCCTTATAACTTAGATATAATTGCACCAGTTAAGACGAGAGGGTTATCACGCTACAAAAACAAACGTACCCTGGTGATCTTTACAAACTCCAGTGAACTACAGTATGTTAACGCAACGCTAACTCCTCAATACAATACGACACGGCTTAGGCTAAGCTAACGGTGTTAGCAGCTAATAGTTGATAGAGTTTAAGTAATTTGAACGGTTAAACGACAAAATAAACATACCTAGCTATGTATGTATGTTAATAAATGTGTTAGTTACATGACAAAACGATAACTATACATGAAGGGATACTGAAAGGTTTAGTTTGTTCAAAACACTCACCGACACTACAACGTTAGGATCATGCCGAAGTAGGTTTGTAGTGCGCATGTGCAAGTAGATTCTTCTCGGGCTTTTGGCGGTTGGCAAACCGCTTTGGGTGCATTACCGCCACCTGCTGGACTGGAGGGAGGGTAGGATTGACTTTCCTGATAAAGATAATCATGGGCCGTATTTTTTCTCGAGACTCCACCGTGTCTTAAATCTTGTTTCTGCATCAATAAGACAGCCACCACAAACAGCTCTTTATCAATATAGTTGAGAATGACTAAATAAAGCCACATAAGGGCTCTTGCTGCGGCTGTATCTGATGGTCTATGGTACTTTTTTGACCCATGCACAACATTTTTTATTATATCATGGCCTCTCAAATAAACTATCCAAGCGAAACCCCAAACAAGTCCAAAAACAAAATAGAAAGTAGATCTGATTAGTCTCATATGGCCTACTCTTCATTAATGCCTATTTGCACTCCACTCCTTTCCTCTCAGACTTCCTCTCTGACTTTGAATATTTTCTTGCATTTCCCACTAGTTTCTAGGGTTGTACATAGCTCAACTGAAACTTGTATTAAACCACATACATAAATATTGTACATGAGTAGCTTTACTTACTACAATTCCTCCGTTTACATATATCTGAAGTTTGAATGTTTCATCTGTTTATGTTGTTTAAATTCAGTTGAGAATCTACAGTAAATCTACATTTAATTGCTCATACATACATACATACATACATACACATACATCCTAGATACATAAAATCATACAATTATTTTTATGTTTCAAATATGTTTTAAATTATTTGCCTTAATAATTTATTGTAATTTTAACGAATCTATTCATCCATGCAGTTAATTACATGTTTGTCATAACAGTAAAGTAAACATGACATTTTATTGTCACTAAAACAGGCTGCCTCGTGTAAGCGTTCACGGTTTGTAAACGCACTGTTCGTCTAGTTTGACCCTCACCGACTACCGTAAGTTACTATTGCAGAGGAGTGTCACTACCAATCCGAGAGGAAGGTGTGTGTGTGTCCGGTGTGTGGCATGAAGGAGAAGTCCGTCTCTACTGTAGTTGCTTGATACAGAAATGACTAAACACACTCCGTCACACTTCACGAACACAAGATAGCGAGACAGCGACGTTAAACCGACGGGTATTCACCGTTGTTACCTCCATTAGTATGTTGTCGGTGGGAATGGCTCGGCCGCAGCCAAAGTATCCCCTTTAACCTGCTTTTACTGCGTCAGTGACCGCGATGCGTTTCAACGAGAAGGAGCTGGTGTCCCTGAGCCGCCAGCCCTCAGAGAGGGCAGCCGAGCTGGGGATGCGAGGACCCAAGAAAGGAGAAGGTAACACGGTTTATTACTGTCACGACTCAGCTCTCATCACGTCCACTTCCGTTTCATGTAGTGTGGACAGCACACAGCTAATGCTAGTAGGACCCGCCACCACCAAAGATGGTTCAAGTTCATGTTATTCACCAGCTGTGTACAGTCTTGTGTTGTGGAATCTCATCTCGGTTTCCCTTTGGTTATTATACAGTTGTAAAGAAGAGGTTGGTGAAACTCGTCGTTAACTTCCTCTTTTACTTCAGAACTGATGAGGAGGAGGTCAGTTGAATAATACTCCATACTTAATTTATTGCCACAGCATTTCCTTTATGTATTCATGGGCTTACCTGTTCCTCATGAGGAAGTGAAACCATTTCTTGCTAAAGACAACTTTGTATTCGTCAGCCAATTGGAGCTTTGCTGCTGGAGCAGTGTCGGGTGGAGAGGGAGGACAGTCAGAGCTTCTCTATTGGTGAGTTTACTTACCTTCACATGACTCACCCTCACTTTCTCTCTCGCTGACTGCTTTCAAATCCTCTAAGTCAGTGTAAATAAGTGGATTCACGTTTGTGCTGATGCTATTCAAAATGCATTGTTGATATGTTTGCTTGACACCGAACACGTATCCATTACTTATGACTTTATATTACAGTTTGTGCATTTTCTGATATGTATTTCTGAGTCACTTTGTGTGTTTCTCTCTGCAGCATTTCTGGATGAAGCAGAGAGGAAGTATCTATTCGAGTGTGACTCAGAAGAGCAGTGTGGGGAGTGGGTGGACTCCATTATCAAGGCCAGGTAGGACTGACACTTTCCATCCTAGTACAACAGATACCACAATCATATACACATGTTTGGGTAAAATCTGAAAACAATAATGTTCCCAAACAGGGGATGGTTCCCCCCCCCCCCAATGCCAAATTCATTTGTCATCTCATCTCTTGCAGTTACGAGTTCATGAGGAAGAACCTGATATTCTATCGAACTGAAATCCACCGGCTCACCGGCAAGGTAAGGTCCGTCACAGCGGCTTCTTGAGGCACTAAACGGCACACAGACGGCACTTCTATCGAACAGTGTCGCACTAGAGAGGAGTTAGTGTGAAAGTGTATTCGTGCCATGCTACTGAAATGCACAGTATCAACAGAAGATAGTGTAGGAAGATTCAGAAGTTTAAGTTTTATTTAATGAGGTTTTGCTGTTGAGATTTATGCCACAACCCCCCAAAACAATAGAGATATGTGGGCTTTCATTTGCAGTGCTCAAAGCCTACATTAAGTACGTTAGAAACACTTAAAAGCAATATTTCTTTTCAGAAAGAATATCATGAGCTAATACTCTCAATAAAAACAGTTTATAGCAAAGTCTGTGAAGAAATATGGTTGTTGAGGTTGTTAAATGTAATGTAAAGAGCCAGTAATTAAATGTCACTCACCTAAATTGTACTGTGAGGGAGGCAGAAGTCTCAAAGATATCAAAACCCAAACTAAACATTTAAAATATAAAGTTTGATTCTGCGTCAATAACAGGGAATTTGCTTTTATTACATTCTTTACTCTTATGTCCTTCCTTACAGGACCCCTTGGAGCAGTACGGTATATCGGACGAAACTCGCTTCCAGGTCAACAACGGCCTGCAACTCCTGCCGAGGGACACTTCCTCCCTGTAGACCAGCGACCGGTGTCCAGATGGACATTTCTCTTTTCATTTTAGTTCACCCTGCCATTCCAACAATCTCTCCTCCCTGGTTTTGAGAGCCATGGCATTACCATAAGCACACATGCTTTTTAGATCTTCACTGCTCTGAATGTATTTAGTGTGTCTCCAGACTTACAGAGACATTGTTATGCACATGTTATAGCTCAGTATCTGCGGCAAAGCTCAATCATTACAGGTAACACAGGACTGTTGAACTTGACATTTTCTTATTTTCGGTTTAGGGGATTTTTCATGTAATTTTCCGTATCATTTTCGGACCTTTTCTCAGTTACTTGGTTGTCAGTTTAAAACATGTTTTATACTGGACATACTGTCCTGTTAGTGTGATTTGAGAGGATCTTAATGTAATTGTGCTGTAGAGCTGCGGCTGTGACTTTCTTTGAGGACTGTTCGTAATATGAGCGAGTAAATGTAAAAGCTGTTTGAAGAAGCGTATGATCATTGCCCAATTCAGAAAAAAACGTAAGCAGTATTTGAACTGCATGGGCCCTTCGATCTGCTGAGTTGAGCCACACAATTTACTCCAGTTTTGCTTAAAAGAAATATTTTTTTTTAGCTATCCCAATATATATTTATCATCTAGCCCATTTAGACTATTTACTTTTAAAAACTATACTTTTGCACATATTGTTGGGTTTCTTTTTTAGAATTTCAGTACTGTACTTGAATCTACTGTATGTTTTCTGTGGCACTTTGAATGAGATTCCTCTAGGTAAGCTGTTGGACCCGGCTCTTGACGTGGTTTTAATATCTCACCAACTACTTTGTCAGTTCACTAGCAGTCCAGAGTTCACAAACAGGATATGTTGTTGAATGTGTCTTTATTTTTAAGCTTTTGCACATTTAATGTGTTTAGTCTGTTTTTACTTCATGTTAGATTATATGTGTTTCACTTACATCTCTTTTTTTTACTAATAAAGCCATTTGAAAGATACTGCAAATCGATGTGGTTTGTCATCTGTTAACTAGAATTAATTTGTCAATTTGTGTATAATGGTCAGTCCAACAATGTGCTGGCAATGGTGCTGCGATGTGTGTCTAAGACCATTGCACAGATTGAGAATGACCGTCACCTTCAATGCATAGAAGCCACACCATGAGACACTATGTGTCCAGTTTATCATGAAACTCAGTTGTGCCGGTTCAGTGGATCATTTGACAAATCAGTCATCAAGATGTGATAAGATACGGTAATAAAGTTTAAATATATGTTATATGTCACAATGAGGTGACTGACAATCAGCAGCTAAAACTCATTTGATGTGTAAAACATTAAGCTGTGCTATTAGCTTCATGTTAATTGCTTTTTGTCTTGCAAGGTTAATATTTTTAATGGATCATGTTTTAGCTATACAATTATTTTTTTAACAAAACGAGATGACGTAACTGCTGAAGATGAGCCAGTCTTCGCGAGAGTGACACGTTTCCTTAGCAACGCAAAATGTGTGATTCAAAAAACAGCGACGTCACATCCTTCCCGTGATGCTTAGCGGGCCCAAATTGAACGATCGGCAAAAGAAAACAATTGTATTTTTGCATGCTCTGTTTTAAAGAGTCAAACGCACAAAACAAGATATTTCCACTGGAATTAACACCGCACAGAAAAACACTTTAACGGTGCGCAACGGGACGGTTTAATCCGGGCACGGTGGGTGTTAATGAAAGAGTAGATTGTGAACAAACAACGTTGCTAATGTATTAGCCGGACCGCTAGCGTGTTTTACGTTAGGTCAAGCAGCTGAGCTAGCGTTAGCAAAGCTTTGTATGCTGGGTGACTGAATAATAAGGTTTTTAAATAACTTTAGCGTCACGATTACAGACCGACAATGACCACCACACCCGAGTTTGTTGTTTCATGTAACCAGCAAGCTAAAACCTCCAGTCAACGTTACAAGTTTCTTTCGTGAACTAACGTTAGTTAATGTTGTTGGCAAAAGACTGATCACATGTAACTACTGTAACTGCTGTCATTGTCGTTTACGAACGGATTTGCTGCTAGTTAGCTAGTTTAAGTAGGGTTTACATGAAGACACGAGAGTTAACAGTTGTTTGTCTACCGTTATATCTAGGAATGATCATTAAAGGCCCCTTTTCAAGTTTCCATTGCCATCCAGTTAAATGTACTGTTATTTTCTTTACCTAATGGGCCGATAGCGGAGGAGCATCCTCTGACGAGTGAGATCCTCAGTCAGCCTTTAGTAGTCAGTTCAGTGAAGTGGATCGTTTATTTTGTCAAAAGATATAGGTTAGGCTATCACTACACTCGAGTGTTTCGTATTGAAGTTTATTAATCAATAAGTTGATCTACAGAAAACTAATAACACAAATATTGATGAGCCACCTGGAAAATGCAGGTTCCATCTTCTTAAATATGAACATACTCCTTTTCTTGGTTGGATATTGTTAAAAATAATAAGTAGATCAAAATGAATTAAACCCTCCATGGTGACATTTCTTTTGCTCAACAGTCATTCATGAGCTGAATATGCTGTCAGTATCAGGACTGACCAGAAGTCAGCAAGTCATGGCTATGAGAGTACCAGTGTCCACTTGTCCCAGTGTCTGACGTGAGCGTTCAGGAAACTGTTGTACGGTTTTACAAATGTGTTGATCAGTCTTGACCTGTTTTCAGGCATCATGGATCAGGACTATGAGTGCAGGCTGCTCAGGCAGATCAACATTCAAAATGAGAATGCGAGCCCCATAGTAAGTACATTATACACACACTTGTACATAAAGGAGCTGTGTTTCCTCCACTATTGCACGATGGTAGCGCCTCCCAAAGAGGATTATTAACTAGCAAAGGAGATGGTGTTACTCTCCATCTGTTGGCAGAATAAACGTTTTAACAGGCCAGTCTCTCTTTTTTCTTTTGACGATGTCGTTAGTGTTGAGTGAAAACAAGACCTCACCAGCAAAATGACTGGGTTTTGTGAATGATGCCTCCTGTTGTTGACACCTCAGACAAATGCACCATCTGCCACCTAAATGATCTTCCCGCTTTGACCAAGTTTTCACATCCCTGTCCAAGGCCTGTTTGCACTTGGCCTCCAGTCAGAAAATGCTTTCTCCTCTCACCCAACTTGTGTAGAAAGCGGTAGGAGCGGTGCGGGCTCTGACACCCACCAGCTCCCCCCTGTCCTCCCCGAGCAAGCACGGTGATCGCTTTATTCCCTCCCGGGCCGGAGCCAACTGGAGTGTCAACTTCCACCGCATCAATGTGAGCCTGTCGCAATACACCCACGACTTCACTGTCTTTCCTACCAAAAGAACAGTGTTCTCAGGATCAACGTGTTTATTATAGCTTACAAAGGAAAACACCTCACCCCTTGTCATTCTTCTTTTGCTCGTCTGTAATTGCTGTCAATGGTTTTTTATTTATTCCATTTTCTGATGTAGGAAATTGAAAAGTCGCACAATCAAAACAGAAAAACCAAAGATGGCACAACCGACAGCAACAAAGGTAATCAATCCACCTTTATATCCAGAAACTAGTCAGGGGACAAGTTTCAATAATAGATCGTGATCCAATGTTTTTCTCTTCAGTTTCGTCGCGACTGTGATGTATTGAAGATGGCTAGTGCTGAAATTTCATTATCCATTACTTGTTTGGTCTATAAAATGTCAGCAAATTAAAAAAAATACCATTGATATACTATTATAAAAGAATAAGAAATTAGACATTTGCAAGCTTTGAATTTTTGCTTGAAAAACTACTTAAATGTCTAATTGATTATCAACATTGATGCAGATTGATTTTCTGTCGATCGGCAGATCAAAGATGCCTCTCACAATATTTTCTTTCACTGTGACACTTAAGTTATTATAGGAAAAAGTTTATGACATCAATGCACTCCTGAGTTATCCTATGACTGTCTGCCCCTGAGAGACAAATACGCTGGTGTGAGTCTTGTCTCTTTTTCAGCTCTTTTCGACACGTGTCTGTCTGCTCCAGTCAAAGTTGATCATTTGACCGTCTCTTGTTTACTAAGCCTGGACAGGCTCATGGAAGCTGGAGATAGGGACGAAACAAAGCTTTGTGAAAAAATTCTCTCTGATCTTCAAAATGGGAGAGAGGGCTGTAAAATTGTAGAGGGAGCCGTGTTTGAACTTAATCATTTCGTCAGCCCGGTTTGATTTCCCCTCTGTCTCTTCCTTTGCCTACAGCGGACGGTCTGGCTTACTCGGCTCTACTGAAGAACGAGCTGCTAGGAGCGGGCATCGAGAAAGTCCAGGACCCCCAGTCAGAAGACCGCCGTCTGCAGCCATCTACTCCAGCCAAGAGAAGCCTTTTTAGTGTAAAAATAGTTACCGTGGCTGCTTTAATGCATTCGTTTCATGGGGAGGTTTTTTTTATCCTGAATCAGCAATCATCCGTTTTGTGTTTTGTAGTATTCTGTAAGTGCGAAGAGGACTCTACCAGAAGAGGATGGAAATACAGTCTCTCCATATTCTCTATCACCTGTCAGTAGCAACAGGTAATATGTTTTCCATGTCATTACTCAATTGCCATCTCTTCCATTTTTGGAAAAGTAGCATCGTATTCCTCATGTTGTTGTGTTGTGCATTGCAGCCAGAAACTGCTCCGGTCGCCAAGAAAACCTACACGCAAAATATCCAAAATACCTTTTAAAGTCTTGGATGCTCCAGAGCTTCAGGACGACTTCTACCTCAACTTAGTGGACTGGTCCTCTCTGAATGTACTCAGCGTTGGACTGGGTACCTGTGTCTACCTGTGGAGTGCCTGCACCAGCCAGGTGTGTGTGTATGTGTGTGTGATCTGTCAACACTGACATTAAGCAAAGCAATGAGACAGCGAGGCAAATGAACTAAGAGTATACATTTCAAATACATCTCAAATAATGTTTCCCATCACACTGGATCTCTCAATCACAGGCTTCACTGGTTGTGTATCACACATTAACTACAAGAGTCTTAGGATGTAACTCAGCTGCCTCTTGGACGTCATGTTGATCTGTCTTGTTTTCCTCACCATCTTTTCAGGTGACACGTCTATGCGATCTTTCTGTAGAAGGAGATTCTGTAACGTCGGTGGGCTGGTCCGAGAGGGTGAGTTTGAGTCATCTATTATCATCTTTTCAAATTTTTGTCAGGCAACATTAAAAAAACTCACATTTTGACTAATCAAGCACAGGGTTGGTGACAAAGTTACTGGGGTTTTGGTGTGTAGGTCCTGTGTAAAACTCCCGTTCTTTGTTTCAGTCTTTAGTCTTGAAGTCATTTTTCGACTCTTGGTGAGTATGATATTCAAAGTGTGCCGTCTATTTTTAGGGTAACCTGGTGGCGGTGGGGACTCATAAAGGCTATGTACAGATCTGGGATGCAGCAGCAGGAAAAAAGCTCTCCGTACTAGAGGGACACACAGCCAGAGTGGGTGAGTTAAGTGGATGGAGCGACGAAGGCGGAGGTGGAACGTTGGAGTAGATGTTACAACCTTCATTCATTTCACAGTTGTTTAGCAACATCTCTCATTCGCGGTTGGTGAATCCTCTTCCCTTCGATTTCATTCTTTGCTGCCAGGTGCGTTGGCATGGAACGCGGACCAGCTGTCATCTGGGAGCCGCGATCGGGTGATCCTCCAGCGGGACATCAGGGCCCCGCCTCTCCAGTCAGAGCGCCGTCTCCAAGGACACAGACAGGAAGTCTGCGGGCTCAAGTGGAGCACAGACCACCAGCTGCTAGCCTCGGGTGGAAATGACAACAAGGTATGCAGTTGGAGAATCTCACCTGTCTGTGAGCCACGCGTCAGTATCAGGACCACTTTTCTCATAAAACCGCATTTCTCTCCCCTCGTCTCAACCTGCTGTCTGTAGCTACTTGTGTGGAACCACTCGAGCGTCCTCCCGGTGCAGCAGTACACGGAGCACTTGGCTGCAGTGAAGGCCATCGCCTGGTCTCCCCACCAGCACGGCCTGCTGGCCTCCGGAGGCGGCACCGCCGACCGCTGCATCCGCTTCTGGAACACTCTGACTGGCCAGCCCTTACAGTGCACAGACACCGGCTCTCAGGTCTGCAACCTGGCCTGGTCCAAGCACACCAATGAACTGGTGAGTTACGGTAGCCAATCATACAGCTTCTTATGAGTTCTATTTCCATAGTAAAGTTGCTATTTGCACACTATGGTAACTGAGGCGACTCCTGAGTGTGTTGGTGAATATGTGAAAAACACTCTTTTCTGCAGGTCAGCACACATGGTTATTCCCAGAACCAGATCCTGGTGTGGAAGTATCCCTCTCTCACTCAAGTGGCTAAACTTACTGGACATTCCTACAGAGTACTCTACCTGGTCAGTACATACTCTGTGTATTTGTGCGTCTGTCTGCAGAACAATGGGCCACATACAAGGACATTTTCGTATTCTTATCTCAACTTTCTTTTACTTTTTTTTTGTACGTTGGGCTCGTACGAGTCGATCGGCTTTAGACAGCATAAACATGACGAATGCCACCTGTGCGTAAATGAGCGTGCGTTCATTAGAATTGTCAATTAGCATAATTAACGACACAAAAATACAATGTAAGGCTACACATCCGGCCCCGTATGTCCTGTATTGAAGCCCTGCTACATAAAGGAACGCTTATAATTTTTAACGGTGTCAGCAGCAGAATTAAGGCACCTGCTAAAGCCAAGGAATGGGGAAAAAAGCAGGTGCTGTTACTGCCAGGTCACCTGAGGGTTGTACTGTCACTGAAATAAAGAAGAAGAGGTTCGATATACAAACACCTCGCCCCAGCAAGGTGATCGATCAACGGGAGGAGGCCAAATAATTTGTCGTTTTGCAGTTAGAGATGTTCATGTTCATATTGTATTGTTATACAGCCAACAATTCGCCAACTTAAATTATTAGTGATTTTGTTAGGCTATATGATTACATTTAGAATTATATTAGCACTAATGTTTGTAGCAGGGTCAAACAGGATGATGTCATCCCAATGTTAAAGTATAGTTTATGTAGGGTTTCTTCAAAGTAATGAAATATAAAATCCATTAGTTAAAATTGGATACAGCAGATTAATTGCACATGACCACTACGACAGGTCTGGACGACTTGTTAATTATATTTGTACCTCAGAAAATTCATAATACGAGAGAATTGGTGAAAGTTCTCCTAAATCACAAACCACTTAACGAATCGAAATGTGTGGAAATGAAGTAAAATTATTAAGTGTCCCACAAAAGAACCCCAATAAATACCCCTGATTACTTTGACGTTGTACTGTTATAATACTGTATATTCAGTGTACAATAATGGAGTGTATTTGCAGGCCATGTCCCCTGACGGAGAGGCCATTGTGACGGGAGCGGGAGATGAAACACTTCGGTTTTGGAACGTCTTTAGCAAGATGAGATCCACTAAGGTCTTTATCCTTTTCCATTTCTCATTTCACGTTGAAGATCCCGTTCTCTGTTCTATACCTTTATCCGTCTGTAAGGTTTTATTCACAGTGGTCTTTGTCTTACCACCTCCGCCTTCTTCTCTCTTCCTCCCTGTTTTAGGAATCCGTGTCAGTGCTGAACCTCTTCACCAGGATCCGGTAGTTAGCGCGCCACTCTACTACCAGGGGATAACGCCGGGAAAGGAATTTAACTTTGCATGTATCAAACTGTAAATGGGCCTCTTCTTTTGAGTATTTACCTCAGTAGTCTGCAGAGGGCCCCCCTCGAGCGCTCTTAGTTATTTAGCCAAGTTGTAGCTGGAGGTGGGAGGGAGCTGGAGAGATGCACAGCCTGAGTGTCGAGGGCAGAGGAGATACGCATGTACAGTATTCCACTTCCCCCTTAATGATGGAGCCACTGGCTCATCCAACAGACCGGGGATCTCTGATGACGAGGAGATAATGTGTGATAATGTTTTGTTTACAGACTGACATTGTGCTTTCCTGCCAAATATTGAGTTTGTCCTTTTGTTTGTCTTATTTATTTTATTTAGTTTTTGTTTTTTTTGGTATTTTAAAAACATTTTAAAAATGTATCCCTACCAGTTCTGAAGGCTGGTCGATTTTCTTTTATGTGTGTAACTGCAGTTTTTGGTCTGTGGAGTATGTTTGCAGAACAAATCCAGACTTGTCTTTTTGTATTTTACTGAGAGACAATAATGTTTCACGTACACTGATAACCGATCACATCATCCTGAGCCGAGAACTGTAAATGCTTAACTAGTTTTGGACAAATCGGCCTGATCTCTTTTTATTTATTTTTTACATTAAGTTAATTAAACATTATTGGTTCATAGTTTTATAATC
This sequence comes from Anarrhichthys ocellatus, assembly GCF_004355925.1. NCBI lineage: Eukaryota > Metazoa > Chordata > Actinopteri > Perciformes > Anarhichadidae > Anarrhichthys > Anarrhichthys ocellatus. The sequence continues at coordinate 5,643,117 of NW_022280045.1, read as the reverse complement.
TAATCTCAAGAAAAGTGTTTTAAATCAAGTGGGACATCTTAGAACAAAATACTTATTTGGTAACAATATACATAAGAGTATATTCTTGAGTGGAAAATCAGGCATGTGAATTTAAAATGAAAACACTTTGTCTATCAGTGTAGTTTGTAACAGTAACTAAAGCACACAATAAAACATTTGGGATTAAATCGGAGTGAAAGTGCTGCTCGTGCAGAGCTGCTGCTTTGTGCTGTGTCTGAGGTATTCAAGCTTGAGGCACTTTTCCTATTTCACACCGTGTCTGTGTTGAGCAGTCATGCAATTCACTTTATTTTTGTTATATATCCGAGAAAAGAAATTTTATATCTGCAGCATCCCCCCCCCCCCCCCCCCTCCCCCAATTTTGATTATCTTTTTTCCTCGTTGGAATGTTTGAGTCGACGAGCGTGCCACATTTCAACAAATGCTATTTATTTGTGTTGTGAAGAAAGGTTATTGTACAGAAATGGCATGTTTGTTTACTAATGATATCTGTGGGAAGTTGATGGGCAGTTTCACTGCCAGACTTTATGGAAATTTATTTGAATGCCACTTCAAAATCAAGACAATGCTGCAAACTTGAATTACAGAAAGAATGTTAAAAAGAAATATTTCTGTACTGAGAGATAATCAACAATTAAACGATCATATCTTGTACCTTATGTCGTCGCTGTTTTATTGTGCAACAACTTGAGTGAAATGCTGCTGGGAAGTGAAAAGGGCGATCTCATCGTTGTATCGTTCTATCTCGCTCGGGCCAGATCAATGAATCGATCTGATAAACAAGTATTTGGTGCCGAGCCAAACTATAGAGCTTCATAACTACAAAACACACAGGAATGATCCACGATGCTGCACTGCGTGACATGTTCCTTCATTACCATGAACATGGCCACTGTAGCTTTTGCTAATTCTGTTTTGGTACTATAAATATTCACTAGAGAACCAAATGTGTATTTCTCTCCTCAACAAATGCACTATTTGCTCATATTGATTGAACATTTTTACGTAGACGAATAATAAAAAATTAAAAGAACATCCACAGAGCTTTTAGAAATGTGCTTTTCCTGAAAAAACACAAAACATTATGGTAATGAATTAATCATTTAAAAAACATTGTATGTAAAAAAGAAATGTTTTGTTTGTCTCTGTGGAAGATATCTAACGTTGGGTTGCCGCTTCTAACAAGGCTAATGAGCCAATAGTGACGTTGTGAAGTGAATGCAATGGTCCAGGGGAGGGAGAGAGCAACATCTCTTGGTGGAATGTTATCAATGGCACCTTTAAAAGTTGGCTAAAAACTACTGTGCCCAGCTGTTGTATGAAATGATTTGCCTTTTTCAAAAAGAAAAGAAACCACATATTTGTTCCCAATTTTGAACGATCAACATCTTGGGAAGGAACCAATGGGCTTGAGGCTGAATGCCACGCGCAGGCTAGAGAACTCAGAAAAGTACAGAACAGCATTGCTGGTTTTATTTTTTTCTTGGGATTTGCTGACAATAAAAAATGATATCACGTTTTAATTCAATGTCAGAAGATCCCAAAATAAGTTAATTTGAATTATGGCGTACCTTTTAAGAGCACGGAGAGAACTTCACATCTATCTGTTAGTGGTAGCATTCTACTGTAAAGTTATGGGTTCTAGTGATTGTGAAAGCCGTAGCGTATAATTCACATGTATATATTGTGCAGAATAATCTGTCTTCATTGTTTTTTTTCTCCACCGAATTGATCTGTTTTTCTAAAGTTTCAAAGTGAACACCAGAGGGAGCCATCCTATGAGCAGACACTACACTGCTGCTACCACACCCATACTATCAGCCTTAACCACAGCATGCTGAAGGTGAGAATCAGGTTTAACACTCAGTAGAGGAGTATCCTGCCCCGTTGACTGTCTTTATAACACGCTATGCAGAAAGTGAAACATCCCAACAAATTGATTCTGATTTCATTGTATCCTCAGTTACACATGGAAAATTTGAGTTTTTAATGGCTGCAAAACCTCCTGTGGCTTCCCTCACCTTGTTCACTGCAAGTCTGAACATTTTCATATTACCAGTCCAGCCCACACTAATTTCGCCCAGAGCCTGAAAAAATAATGAATGCCCACCGCCTCCCAAAACTCCTACACCTCTGCTTGTGCCGTGTGGTCTAACCAAACTCCCTCTTTATGAGGTTTTGTGTGCTTAATGACGTCAACCTTCCAGGGACTAGAGAGGAAAATTAGCCTGTATAGCTAAATCTGGCACATTTACCTGATGGCTCATGTTAATGAATTGGCATTGTGTGTAAAAAAACCAGCTGAGGGGTCTAAATACATGAAGAAAAATGGACCTTAAATGCTTCCAATCTTGTGGTTTTGCTATAATTTACAGATAGATATCAGAAAGTGGCTAATACTGAATACTGTCTGGCTATTAATAAGATGAACTGAAAAAACGAAAGGTCTTTTTTGTAAAGTCTTTTTCAGTGTGATGAAGATCAGGTGCTGGAGTCCTCTGTGACTCAGCTCCTCTCAACGCCAGAGAGCCTGAGCTTTTCTCTCCTTCAGACTCCATTATAATGTCATCTAAATAACATGCATAGTCCATTATAGTGATCAGATAACTCATCTGAATGGAAGACATTGAACACAGTCTTCCAGCTCGTCTGTGGCTCTTGGTGGGCAGATGTTAACAATAAGCCCTGAAAGCAGAGGGTTAGGACAGACAGGGATTGCTAATATGCATAATCCTACCTCCTGATGTTTCTATCAAGAGGCACGGAGTGTGATGTTCCCTATACAGCTAAAGCCTCACAACACAGAGAGCAGGATCTTCCCCCAGGTTGCTCCATAAGCCAGACTCCTGAGTTGTATTGATAAACTGCCTACAGAGGTATCAAAGGAACAAGGCTTTTGTGAGAACTAATGGCTGCAGCCACCCAGGCTTCTTTTGTAATTTTTTCAGAACACAGGAGGGGGGGGGGGGGGGGGGGCACTCATGCGCCTTATTGATAAATAGACACTAGTCACTCACCCCAGCAGCCCCATTGCATTCATAAACTGGGGGTTGATAGGGTGTTCCTCCACAGCCCAACTATGACGAGCCCTGCTGTGATGACTACTCAATTAATTGATTAATACTAGTGCGGTGCCCATGAATTCATGAGAGTGATTCAAGTCATACACTAATGAAATACATTCTGGTCCACGGGAAAAAAAACACCAGGCCCACACTTCACCGTGCCCAGAATTAAAAGGGCCCCCAACAGCTGTAGATTATGATGTTTAGATATGAAAACTATTGAATAATGTTACGATTCTAACTCATACCCCGAAATAAATATACAAAAGCCCCGCAAAACACTTTCAAAATATGCAACTCAACTGTATACTATACTGTGTACTTTTACTTCAGAGGAAGACATACTACTAATACAAAATATATCAATGATTGCTGATCAATAATATGATTTAATATTATTTATTAAACTACCCAGTTTTATATCAGAAACAAAAGCTCCACCCACAGGCATTGAGTACATTTAAGTACATTTGTGCTGATAATGCCTCTCTTTCACTCTTCAACTGAAGTGAACATTTGAACTGTGGTATTAATAGTTTTACTAATAATAATCAATAATTCTACTAAGGAAAGAAAGTTTAGAGAACTTCTTCTACGGCTGCAAATAGCAACATTCCCAGTCAGAGAAAGGGTGAAAAGTCAAGCAAGAGGACGTTTGCCTGGGTCCCAAAAATCACTAAATCCGCCCCAAAATACACCCAAGTCACGGTTAATTGTGGTCAGAAACACTGGTTTTACAATTAACTAAGTTTTGAACTGAATTCAGAGTATATCTATGATTCAGTCAGCCTTGGCTCGGATTGCCTCCACACACGACTCAAAACATGGACGGTCAGCCAGCTAACGGTGCTAACCGCAGGATCAGTGCTGACAGAGCTAACAGTGTTAGCATGAGGGTGGGTGCTGTACGCTTCCGTGATGATGTCGTGGGTCGGGATTGTGTGAATACAGTATATGGTTGTAAGCAGTAACCTTAGTATAAGCGAAGTGCAGACGCGATTAGCCAGTGGCACAGGCGGCCAAGCCCGGCTCATGCTGCCGGGGGCAAAGTTATTACTCTACTAAAAAACTATAGACTCTATAAAAGGTTTCCTGTGTAGGCTATCCACTCATGCTCCTTGACTCCAGAGAAGTAAAGTTCGGTTGTAAAGTTAACCAGCAGCCAAAGTAAACTTCATTCAATGTGCGTCTGCATGCCGCTGACGACATGCTCGAGCGTGCAAAGCCCTGAAAGTCCGCCCCTGTTCCCCGGTTTATTCAAAGTGTATTAACATTGAACGTGTCCTCTGTCCAAATATAACCAAATTCAACAAGGCACTCCCTTTGGTCCTCAGCAGTACACCACGTTGTGTAAAGTAGATCAGATGAGTGGTTCTTACTTTATGCTAAGGACGTTCAAACATACAGAGGTTCCTTATATAAAATAAATGGGTTCCAGTTTAGAGAGATAGATAGATATAAACTTTATTCATTCCCAGGGGGAAATTAGTTCGTAGCAGCAGCAATTTACAGAGTAAAATAAAATCTAACGTATGGAAATGCACAATATATACAGTACAATAGAATAACAGAGCAGATATTGAATTTGAAGGAATAGAATAATAAAAAAACAAAACTGAACAGTAGTGCAAGGATCACCAACAACAAGCAACAACCATGTAGCGGTGTTGTAGTCATTTGAAGGATGATGATCTGGCCAGAAGTGATTTATTATAGAGTCTTATAGCAGTGGGCAGGAATGTTCTCCTGTATCGGTCCTTGTGACAGCAGAGCTGGATCAGTCTGTTGGAGAAAGTGCTCCTCTGTCCCTGCAGTAGGTGGTGGAGAGGGTGGTCCGGGTTATCCAATATGGATAATCGTTTCTTCAGTGTCCTCCTCTCCACCACCTGCAGATAGTCTTGCTTGCAGCCAATGATGGAGCCGGCCTTCTTAACTAGTTCGTTAAGTCTGTTGGTGCCTCCGGCTCAAATGCTGCTCCCCCAGCAGACTACTGCGAAGTAAAGTATTCTTACCAAAGTTGTTTGGTAAGAATATATTTTGAAATGTTCTAATCAAAGTGGAAACACTTGTTAGATGGAGCTCTAAAATATAGACTTGGCAACACGTAACCATTAGACTCACATGGAGTTATTAACAGATTTCTTTTGCATTGGTTTTCAAGTCATTGCTGCATGGTGACAGCCTTTCATTTTGGTTCCTCATACCTTCATAAGGCAGATGCCATCTAAGTGTCGAACTGCTGACATAGCTTCTTAATAACCCATGGCTTGCTGACAATTATTATATTTGTGAATTATAATTCACGAGGAGATAATCCAATCCTTACATAGACCAGAAAAGTTTAAATTCCATCAGCACATAGGTCATCGTTGTTTAGCAGTTTTCCTGTACTGGATGAAAAAAATCTAATACTATTATACCAATAATACTGAACTCAAACTCTTAAAAGTACAACATTTGCACATTTAAATCACTCACCATACAAGCCTAAATAAGGAGGTCAAAAACAATAATATAAATGAATTAGACACATTAGATCAGATCCACCATAAGTGTGTTGATACTGTGCATAAGACACTGTAATGCATACAATGGTACACATCACAGTTGGTTTGTGATGAGGATGGATCCTCTTGGGAATGCTTGTTTAACCATTTATTATTATTGAAGGTTGCATGAAGGTTTTATGGGTGACTATGGCCTTTTTAAGTTTTTTCCCACTTGTCTTATGTCCCAGCGTGGTTACTGTGTGTGATGTTTGTGTTTTATGTGAGCTAAAAGCGAACAGCTATGATAAGATAAGTAAAGATAAATTGGGCTCAAACTAAACATGTACAACTCAATGTGTGAATGTATCTGCACACGATGATAAAGTAAATTGTATTCAGCCCAGCCGTTTTTTTTCCAAAGCAATTAATTTTACCAATTACAATTTCCACTGCCCTTAAGGTATGTAACGTTACTCTTGTTGTTTCCCGCACCAATTAATTTGATACATAATCTTGATCTGCACAATTCAGGTTTAATTCAATTACTTCTGAGCTCCTTACCCCACGGTGCTCAGTATTTCGCACTCTTGGGACACATTTCAATTTAATTTGTATTTATGTCTGTGTGTGTGTGTGTGTGTGTGTGTGTGTGAGAGAGATTTTTCTTCGATCAGATTAAAATTCACGCGCTAATTTAAAGTTAGAAAACGGCATTGATTTAACCATCAGTCCATAAATAGAAAGGTATGCTCCATCGACATGCATAAACCCCCCATGTTTTATTCATATGCATCCTAGACCTTCATATAATATAATTTGGCTGCTGGTTTTGGGCCGCACCCTTAACAAGGTCTGGAGGAGAGAAAAAAAAAATCAGCGTCAATTGGCCTCCCCTTGCAGTCGTCACTCCACCTTGTCCCGCCTCCTCGCTGTCTTCTCCGGGCAGCAGACGTATATATAAACACGCTGATCCATCTTCCCCTAGCCTACCCAGTAACATCACGTTAACCAGTACACGGAGCTCAGATGGGAGGGCGCAACAGCCCCAGATCGTGGCTGATTTCAACAGAAAAACCACCCAACAGTCCAAGAGACGCAGCCGTGTCTACTCATCCAGCCCACGCGGCACAACATTGTGTCGGCGTCACCTGTTGTTTTCATCGACACACGGTAAGTCCACCACTTACAGCCTTTGTCCTGCTCCTTATATTAAGCGAATGCAATGTTATAGGCTATTCAATTGCCAAATATTCATATGTTTGAATTGTCTCTCGCTCCACAACCTTTCCTCTTTTTTTTTTTTTTTGCACTTCAGGATTGAAAAACAAATATGATGAAGCAAAAAAAAAAAAGCCTCCGAGTCATAAAAGGAAAAAACGAATAGCTGTTTAAATCCCGACGGCGTCTACTGGAAATTAAATGACAATCCCTTCCTCCTCTTCCTGCCTCGCCTGGGAGGTGGAGGGAATGTTTATCATGTCGTCATGTTGCCGTGATTTGAGAGAGAGAGAGAGGAAATAAAAGATATGTGACCTTACTTTTAGATGAGGAGCAGGGCCGCTGCACATTAAATGTGTCACATAGCAGAGGTCTGTTGGCTTCCCAACCTCCTGAGAGAAAACTTCGGTGCAGCAACAGGTGGCATGTTTTTTCTTTTTTTTTTTTTTTCCCGGGCCGAGATGCTGAGGAGGAGATGGACGTGCAAGGAAGTAGGGCGTCATTCAGCACCGAGACACTGGACAGCTCCCACGTCGAAGGGTTCGTTTCTCTTTAGCTGCGATCGGAGTAACAGGTTTATTCGTCGTTTTACAGCTCACATTTTAAATCATGTCAACGTGTCCTGTGAATATTAACACAATCTAATGGTCAGCATTCAAATGTCCCTGCTGCTTGGAAACTAAATGGACGATTTTTGAGAGGCAGATGCTTGAATGTGAAGCAAAAAAAGTATTTTTTTCAATTGTCTTTAATCAACACTATACAGCAAAATGACTCAAGTGAATATTATTGATTATCTCCTCTTGGTCTAAATAGAGTGTTGTCTCTGCTCAGCACTCCTCTTTTCTCTAGTTTACACTCACAGACCCCCCTTTCCCTCCTTCCTTGCTTCCTTCCTTCCTCTCACTAAACTGTCCCCATCTTCCCATCCCCCTCTTCCACTGACTCCCAGTCTTGTTGCATAGCTACCAGCTCAGAAACATACTGGAGATGCAGGACAATCCGTCTGTCTCTTTTCTCTGCCTCTTCCTCTTCCAGTCCAAATGAGACTTATTGGAAAGACGGCACATATCACTGAGTTGACGACCTGCATTCACATTTCCATTTTCTCATTCTAAATGGGGTGTAATTGCAAATTGTGCAGAGCTTGGGGCTTCTGTTCGTTGCATATGGTGAACAACGTTTATTCTAAGTGCTGTGATCCTCTCTGTGCCTCCCCTCCTCCTCCTGTCTCCCTCTTTTGAGAGGAGCTGAAAGGTTGGCATTACAACAACAAAGGAGGGATGGAATGTCAACAGGCTTCAGAGAGAAACAGGTTGAGGAAAACACAGAGATGGGAATTGCATGTAGTGTTTCCATCTCCGACATTTGAAGTTCACCACCTGTCAACACACCACTAGCCGCTGGGTGCTCTGCAACACCTGAGACACATGCATATCCTGAAATGCTCTGTAACTCTGGGTGTGCGGAATCAATATATCATGTTTTAACAGGGGAGGGAAGACACCAACTTAAGTATATGTCCTGTGGTGTTACAACTCTTTTTCTTTTAATACAGATTGAAGCAGTGGATGTGGAGCTCCAAACAAAAAGGAGAGGATGCTTTGGGGAAAGTGTTGGTGGTGCTGAGTGGAAGACTAGTGATTTTGTTGTGAAGCTGATCAAAGAACAACAAGTCCCAGTCTACCTCTCAGCACAAGCAGTGCTCTTCAGTCCACATCAGCCTCGACCTGCAAGGCTCTTCAATTCTGAATGTGTTCACATTTCAATGTTGGAAGTGTAACGGAGATTTCCCGTTTAATCAGCTTCAACAATATGTAACCTGCACTTAAAATGTTCTGATGTATCCCTGCCTGCACGCCCCTGTGACTGGGCCTTTATTTTTCATGAAACAGATTTACAAACAATGAAAGCAGCTCCAAAACTTCTGGGAGAAACCGTAATATTGGCATACATCAGCACATTTTGTACAAAATAGTTTAGTAATAATGTAATTGTTCATTAATTAATCTGCATTTGGACTTCTATCTAGCATTCTTTTATTGGGGAAATAAAACCTGGATGTAAAACCTTTACGTGTATTTCTGCATTTCCTCACGTCAGCATCAACATGACAGCATTAAATGAACACGTGCACTACGTCACACACCAGGTGCTGAGAAAATACCATAGAAGAAGAAGAAAAAAACACTGGTCTTTCCTGGTCTCCTGTCCTACTACCTACTCTCCATTCTGCACTCAAACGTACGACTCCTGTTAGATGAGATGGCCTGCTTCAGAAAGCTTTACTTAACGCTCTACTATGTCCAACACTTTGAGCACTTAGAGGAAGAAATACACATCAACCATCAATAAGTGGGCTCTAAATCCCTCTGTGGACTCCAGCAACTGCCTCAGTCTCTGTAATGGACAGACAGCGCTTGCTTCCCATAGAGAGGGAGTTTCTTTCACATGAGTTTTGAGTGACCAGGTGAACAAAGGTCCTCATGGTGGTGTGAGAATACATGAATGCATGCAACTTAGGTCTAATGCCACCAAATGTTGAAGATATCACAGAACAAACTATGCAGGCAAACATCCTAATTAAAATAAGTGTTGGGAGGCTGACCTGACTTCCTGCACGGGGATTAACACAATGCTTTGAAGAAAACATTTAGTGTGAACATAGTGTCAGTGCTAAGGGCCCATTAGGATCAGAAGTAATTAGGGAATGAGTCTCTTATACACAGTATCCATCCTTTTTGTACGTTTTCTTTTTCTTACACTTTGCTGCCAGTTTGTGGTATTTTATTTGGAGCTTTGATTAATATCAGTAAACAAACGTAAGCAAATATAAAGATATCTACAGTCACAACTCACTAAGAAGTCTGAGTGGCACGCTCACACAACCTGCTCTCTGCTCTGATGCCGTATTCACAAATATGAGCAAATTTATCTCAAACCGGAAAAAATGTATATAACAGACTCAGATGTACAACTGAAAGACATCAAATCCCGATGCTTCAGCATTATGTCAAATTCTTCCAGCTGTGGTTCAACATATAAAAACCAGTGGAGGTAAAGACAATTATTTCTTAGAAAATGGAAATTAAAAAGATTGGATGAAATAAAGACCTGAGGCTTCAGACAATTTTTTTTTTAAACACACATATAATCTATCTGCCTCTCCTCCCCCAGGATACCTGCATGAGTGACCTCACAGGATCCCCATTTTTGACAAACGGTGCTTACAACAGAAAGTCAAGCCCACCGCAAATGGAAAAAAGCTCAATCTTAAGAGCTATATTTACGTTGAATGTTGTCTGATGAATGCAAGGTAAAGATTGTTCCATTTACCATCATTGAAATCCAAAGCTGACATGAAAGCTACATGTATAATTTGAATGACGAGTCATCTCTATCTCCGCTGACACTAGAAATCAATCATGTCATTATCCCCCGTTAATAACAGACCATGCTTACAGCCGGTTTCCACTCAGAAAAGCTTGCAAGGTTTAATTAAATGTGCGTCGTGGCTGGTCTCATCCACACTGCACCCTGTAGGTCTCCAGATTTGCGGCATGCTGGCTTTTCATATATAAAAACCAGGGACTGGCTTGCGTTGCTAAGCAACACAAAAGAGTCAAGTGCATTTGTTTATTAGCCAATAAGAATGCAGACAAAGTTTCAAGGTTTTCGCAGAAGGTCCTGTAATATTGTAACTCACAGAGTAAAAAAAAAATTGTGCTACAGCCTTTCATAGATTCATTTTTCATGCGAGTATAAATAGAGTTTTGCTTTAAGAGGTTTCTGTCTTCACAGAGCTCATAGACGGCTCTCGGCCTGTTTGGTAAAGAGATTAAAAGGCGGTCGATATATTGTTGGTTCAAGCACCAAAGAACATAAAAAAAAAAATCTTGAATTAAACTATATATATTTAAAAACCACTGAGGTGGTCAGCAGTGAATGGCTTTGTTCTGTTAATAAAGAAAGTTACATAGCTGTCCAGTCCTTTGGGCCCCAAAGGACAGAATCACACATCACAGCCATAACCAGGCACACATGGTGCTTTATTTATCCCATTTTGCCATGTATCAAAAGTCAAAGCTACGGCCTTGTGAGAAGAGATGGTTTCACCGACATGTCTGAACAATGAAAGCAGTCACCACGTGTCCAGGCTGATGGTTTTCACAAAGAAAGAAAATGCTAGAAAATAGTAACGGCTGTGTGAAAGGAAGTGCACAACAGGTGACAAAATGCATCAGACACATTCTCGAGAGCACAGACCTTCTTGTGTAATGCATGTGTACTCCCTCCTCGTTGTCATTACTATCTGGGCACCGATCCTGGCGTGACGGTATGCCAACTGTTCCCCCGCAGTCTGTACTGGCACCTGTCACCAGCACCCTGGCACCTCAGAGGGGCTCTGGGGGAGGGAGAGGCAGTCGGTAGTCAGCATGTGGCTGCATGGGTGGTCTGGTGGAGCAGGAATCGGGGAGAACATGTCTGCTGGTCATCAAAGTGGGACTGACATTTGATGAGCAGACACTCATCAACCCTTTTATGATGCATAAGCTCCACCTCATGGCAGATTGTGCTTGGCATTAAATAATTACACACATCTAAGCAGGGTCATCTCTAATGTATTTTTCTTGATGATAAAAAAAATAAACTGTTGTGTGGGACACATAACTGCTGCTTTCAGAGAAGAAGGGAAAGCTATTCACTTCAAAATAGCGGCCTTTGTGCGCCGCATCTTTTCAGTAATAGCCCACTTTATGAGAATTACAAAATAATGAAGGGTGGCAATGTTTAGCTTAGACAGTGTGTCTACTGTTGTTCAAAAAGAGATTTAGATGATTCTGAAACTGAATCATCAACTGTGCAAGCTAATCGTTTATGTCCCCCTGATTTTATTGGCCTTTAAATAAAGAAGCTAATCAGGAATCTGATTAAAATAGGTTGCACGAAAAGTGAAGCAGCTGAGCAAGAGGGTAAATGTTTAGTCAAAATAAATCCTTAGTTACTTAACCTTTTGAAGCATGACACACATCACTGATTATTCTGCTTGCTACACTTATTTTATGTGTAATCGCCTGTTTTTAACCATTATTATCTGAGCGCCTTTAAAACGTGCAACAGTTTTAGCCGCACTGGTAATCATGGTAGTGAATGTCAGAATCCAAATGTTTAATTAATAAGCTAAATTAAAAAGACAGGTGATCGTTTCTGTCCACCACACAGGCCACTAGCATGAAAAGGAAACAAACAAATAAACTCGCTCATTCCCAGTGCTTTTTCTTGTTTACATGTATTTGTGCAGGGAGGTTGACTGAGCTGTTTCTTAGCAATTAAAGATGTTTTGACACTCAAAAACACAGTCACACCTGAGCTGTAGGAGTTAACTGATTTAAGTTAGTAAGTAGGTTGTTATATCTGTCTCATAATGTGATATAAGACCTTTTGTACCGTCATGTGTATAGCGTTCATAACACAAGACTGTGTTTCGGGGAAGCCGGAGGCTAAAATGCATTGCATTTGAAAGATGAAGACGGTAGCTTTGGAGAAAAAATAGCTCTGCATTTAAACAACATTTTGTACAAAATGTACATAGAGCATCTATTCACTGTGTGTCAAGTATTCACTGCATCAAGTGAGATCATGGACAAACGTCTCTCATAAAGTAATTATAAAGAGGGGAATTTCACGTTCAGTTACAAGGTCAATATGCACATGGGACTACATTTAAGTCGAATACATTTACATTCTGAATGGATCAATTGTGCCAATATATCAGCAGTGTGTAGATAGACATACAACTGCAGGTCATATGGCCAGAGCATTGGATTAGTAATTATAGAGTTATGTGTCGCTTGCCATTAAATAGGCAATATCACCTCAGACAGTACAATCACAGGGTTAAAAATATACTAATCTGATAAATGTGCTTACTATTTGATTGAATTAATGTATTGTAGAACTGATTCACATGAATGAAAACAAAATATCCACGACAGAAACGGCATTTAAAAATAACGCAACAGGAAAATAATTTTCAAGCAGCTTTGTTTCAAGTTCATAAAAATGTCTCCAATTATATATACAGAACAGGAGAAAACATATTTAGGGTCACAATGAACAATATTTTGGGGCTTGAATATTTTGTATCACAGCATTCATTTTTTGGTAAATAATAGAGACGTCAGAGTCCAAAATTCCAAACAATGTTGGGAGCCAATTTCAACTACATAAATAGTGTGTAGCACAAACACACAAACACAGTTGAAACAACTCAACATCAACGTCAGTATTTTTTATATATTATCATAATGTAGAAAACTTGCAATTTACATGATGAAACAGAAATATGATGAATGACTTTTTATAATGATCTGTGTTTGATATCCATGATGTGAGACGGTCAAGACGCATCAATGCCTAAACACTTCACTGTGGTGGTGAAATTAGCACACTGGTCAAACTGGGACCTACCCAGTGATGCACGTAAAGCACAGCAGGCAAGTTTTAACAACAAGTTACCGGCAGCACAGCCGGATATTCCAGGAGAAATAAATAGCACAGACATATAAAAGTGAAATGAAATACGAGTAAAACACAGAGGTAAAGGTAAGAAAGCTGAATTATTTTTAGTTCGATGTGTAGCTTACAAAAGGTATGATTTTGGAGTTTGAAAGTTGCAATATACAAGTTTGATTTAACCAAAACAAAAGTTCCATTTCATCTGCTTTATTTACATTGAAAAGGACTTAAAAGTCATACATTAAGGTCAACTTAAAAGCACAATGAGTAGGATATTCCGAAAACATGATGTATGGACTCAAACAAAAACAATCCCTCACAATCATCACCCTATGACCCATGAGGAGTGTGTGGCAGTGTCTGTATCTGCAGAGACCCTGCTTCCCTTTGCCTGTATTTTCTCTTTGCTTTTCATGTTGGGACCTTTCTGGGCATCAACCTCAATAAAAACATACCGACCAGGTGCCAGATCGTAAGCACGCAACCAGGAAGCAGCTACAAAAATGGCAGACACAGCGCCGAAACCCGCCCCCCCCGCAAAATAGTGATGCGAAATACGAAGAGAACAAAGACGTTTTAAAAAGGCGAGTGAATCTGGTAAGCACCACAACCCTTGTTGAGCCAGGGAGGAGAGGCCAACGTTTAATGTTGTTTACAAACCGCAACCGACAAATCGTACTCATTGTGCCTTAAAACACTCAGAATCAAAAAAACAAAATGTCTGAAGATGTGAGAATGAAAGAAGCCAGTGGAGGCCAAAAAAACAAAACAAAAAACAAGGCTTTCAATCTTCGGCACACGCCTCCCGCTGGAGGAAAACTAAAATCTGTAACACTTTCACAGGTAACGACTGGTCGGGTCACAGATGAGCCGTCAGCTGTAGATGATCCGGGACAGTCACTACTAGGTGGTCTTCACCAGATCATAGACGTGGATGTGAACGTCATCGTCATATTTGATGTAGTACACCGTGGGCTTGGCTGGGACCTGGTAGCTGACCAAGCCCGTCCTCTTCAGACCGTTATCCGTGACGTACTCCACCTGTTTACCCACAAGGCTCTCTGGCTCCTCACCTGGCTTCCTGTCTGCTGGCAGCAGGTGTTTGTTCTCTGGGTGACGGACAAATATACAGCCAGATAAGTCAGAGAAATAAAAAAATAAAATAAGCAGCCAAGTTGAAAAATGTGCAAAGACAACAAACAGCAAGGTTAAGAAAGTAAAGTATCTGCAGTTTGAAGCTGAACCTTGTCCTCTACCAAACATGCTTGCTCCAGTTTTATTTATTCCCTTCTTCTTGTCTCTTCTAATTCCTTGTACATAGCATTGTCTCTTCATGATGAGGCACGAGTGTCCATAACAGGACTCTCTGACCATTGAGTCAAGCAGAAACTCAGAAAATGATGCTAAAAAAAAAGAAAAAGAAAAAAAAGAAGGCAGCATACAGATTGGAGTGTTCCGTAATGCTGACTATGTAAATTTGTCCTGCCCTCTTCCTCCCACCTTTCCTAGAGGATGTGAAATGTGAAACATTCAGAGTTTCATGGATACAAACACTAAATCTCTTTTTACGTTACCCGATTCGGGCAGGACACGTAGATCTCCGTCCTTATAGTCGTCCCACAGCTGGTACATATAGAGCACCGGGTCCTTCTCGTAGGTGATGTAGTACCAGTGGGTCATGATGGGGGCTCGGGACAGCACCATGCCTCGCCACTCGTTTTTCTCACCATCCTCCTTCTCAAACAGATGCTCCACAGCCCGGCCCACCAGCTCCTCCGCCCCGGGAGGCACCTTGATCTTATTGTTCACTACGGGAAGAAGACACTTTGAAATGCCTGGTAACTGCAAAACTGTATAGTAGGACATTCAAATAACATATTATCTTACAATGCTGACAAAGCACCAATAAAATCTGCAAATACTCCTGAACGGACTATCAGTTTTGCTTAATGTTAGCTATAGATTAGCTCACTGAAGTCGACAAATGTTATAGATTAACCAGAAAAATGTTTGACTGATATATCAGATAAAACTAATTATTCTTCTCCGTAGAAAAGTCCAGTATCGACTGGGCTGAAGTGTTCACACTGTAAGGGTTATTTATTCAAGTTTTTACCCATTTCTTAATTATTTTGCTGCTTTCTAAAACCCGTTCGTTCATACTAAGACACAAAGTAAGTGATGCGTTTCATGGTTCGGTCAGCCACAACAATCGAAGAAGAACTGTGTAGTTAGCGTTAGCAACGATATTTACCACACTAGAAGAGAATGAGAAAAACACAAGATGTGTCCATAATTAGAGATAGACGTTGTCACACTCACCGACTTTCTCTGTCAACACCTGCAGGTTGGACACCCGGTTGTCTTTGAAGAGCTCGATGCCATACACACAGTCAAAGCCATCATATTTGACCATGTAGAGGGAGCTGTTCACAGTCAGGCGCTCCAGAACGGTGCCTTTCCACTTGGTCACGTTACCCTTCTCCCTCCAGCTGTGCTGAATCCTTCGGCCGAGCAGGTTGTCAGGGTCTGGGCTCAGGGTTGCCGCCGAGCTCTCACTCAGCTCTCCACTGCTACGCTTCCTATGAACGTGGAGGGAGTGAGGTAAGTGTGTAACAGTTGTAGACCTAAAGGCCTTTTTTTAAACATTCAGGGTGCCAAACGGGTCCTGTTGCCTCATACTACAGCTTGTATAGTCATCTTCCCAACCTTACATTAGTGTGTTCACACACGCCATTACTAATATAGCTTTATCTGTGCGAATGGTGCTGTCAAATCACAGCTAAAATGTTTGTTAATCCATAGGTAGGACTAGTCAGACTAATTCAACATATCAATAGTATGTGTAGTGGTTATGATGTGGCAATGCATTAGACTCCACATACTATATTTGAAATAAAGGTATGTATTACAAACACCTATTCATTGTACTCAATGTAAATGTGATGTGATCTTCAAGAGCTGAAATAAGCAAGAACATAGTATTAACGATGGTAAACAGTTTGAGAATAATATTAAGTTTAAAGCCACTAGGCTGTGATTTGAATTTAAGAGGAAAACTAGAAACACTTGGAATAAAGTTAATGTTAAAAGTAATATTTGTTGAAGAGGAGTCACAGACCACAGTAGAATATGTCCTGCTGTGTAGAGCTACGTGCATATAAAAGTAGTCATACAATACATCTGGGTCAAAGAGTTTTGTCAGACTGTGTGATCCTACCTGCCCCGTTTCTTTGACATGTTTCCATAAAGTCACACAACCCTGCGAGACACAAGACAGTTCAGTTAGCCAATATGACCAGCTGCCACGCTCAAATTATTCTCTAACCTTAATAAATATGAATTAAAATAGTGTTAAGTTGATTTAATGTTACTCAGCAGGTCTGCTGCCCTGAGCTATGTCAACCACAGCCATGCAAATGAGCCAACAGACCGGCAGTACCGGATGTAAACAACATGCAATGCTAGCTAACGTAGCTCAATGCTAATATAGACTAGCGTTACAGGTTATATATTTACACAGCTAACCGTATCGCAAAACATGTGTAACTTTAGAAAGACTAGCTGACTAAATGTTTACGTGTCGAGTGTCGTGGGGAATGTGTGTCTACAGAGAGTCTAACATGGTAAACAGCCGGGTAGCCAACGTTAATAGATACGTTCAGTAACTGTTTGTGTTAAATGAGTAACATTTCTGAGGATTTGACTCGTGCATTTCAACACATTAAGCTAGCTGAACAAAAGGAAATGCATCGCCATGTAGGCGCTGATTGTGCACACTGGTTGTAGCTTCGAGATTAACGGGCAAAACAAGGATTGAACGTAAGAAATAAACTGACATTTCTAATCACATCGACAGGTTCAATTGGCGGGAGCCGGCAGAATAAAACGTTTGCCCTACCTGGTCAATAACACATGTGTTTGTCTTTACAGAGCAGATTCCACCACCTAACACTAACGAAAGGTAGATACACGGAAACGATCCTGATGTGTGGACTACAACTACCAGAAGGAGCACTCAACTCTCAAAGCACTCTGGGATTTCAAGTCAGTTTTATGTAGTTCCTTTTGATTTGGGGCAATCGTGAAGAAATCCAGAGCAAAGTGTCACCACATTTGCTTAGTCCAGTATTTTATGTATTTTAGACCAGTTCAATATTCGTATTAACACTTTGTTCTCTTTTAGATGTTTAGGATGGTGACGCTTACAAAGCCTTGAAACTACATTTCCCATCATCCACCACAGAGCAAGCCGACATTCAGTCGATGACTGCTGCATATTTACATACGGAAGCCCATTTCAGTCATTCTGTTGGAAAAACAGATCCTGTAAATCATAACAATGAGAAACTATCTCAAAAATAATGAATTAGTATCTCAAAATAATGAATTAGTATCTCAATATAATGAATTAGCATCTCAAAATAAGGAATTAGCATCTCAAAATAATGAATTAGCATCTCAAAATAATGAATTAGCATCTTAAAATAATGAATTAGTATCTCAATATAATGAATTAGCATCTCAAAATAATGAATTAGCATCTCAATATAATGAATTAGCATCTCAAAATAATGAATTAGCATCTCAAAATAATGAATTGGCATCTTAAAATAATGAATTAGTATCTCAATATTTTAACTTGGTGTCTCAAAATAATGACAAACATTCTCATTTTGAGTGAGTATCTCATTATTTCCACACACACACACACACACACACACACACACACACACCAAGTATGTAATAATTACAGTCACAGACAGAGGTGACAGGCTTTTAAAAGCAAATTATGAAAGCCATTAAATAGGCAATATAAAGATGAGTTTCTTAGGCAGTAAACTTTTAGATTACATTCTTTTCATACTGATTCTTAAGAGTTTACTTTAGTAAGCCCAATCCATTAATTTGACATTTTTATTGGAAATAAAAAATACATATTAACATATTTTAAACGGGTAATAAAATCTTCTACTTTTGCATTTAATTCCCCAGAACTATTAGTATTAAACACAATAATTCATATACAATAGTGCTGTAGTTTATTACAAGTCCTCAATCATTTATACAGCTGACTTTGTAAGACAAATATTGGGAACATTTGTCTTACAAAACTGAAGAGCCACTCTATGTTGAGAAAAAAATGTATTACACAGACATTTTACACATGTAAATGTGACCTACATGAACTACATGACAGTAAAAAGGAGGAAGGGAAGAGATGGAGGAAAGAGAGCGAACAGTGAGAGAAGATTTGACTTTCTCACTTCTTCATCTTCTTAGAGACACACTTTGACAACTCCAGGTCTCCTCTGCATTTTGAACATCCCGTTCCTTCTGGTTTGCAGTTCTACAGTGGGCTCTATTGTAGCACAAATAAACACAGTTAGGTAATCAACATTGCATCCTCACATTGTAATTGGCAATTAACTTTACAAACGTTAACTTTGCTGGCTATGCTTAACGTTACTTGAGCTCGAGCTAGCTGACGTTACAGAGCTTGCTTCAACAAATTTAGCAACCTGATGTAACGAAACAGACCAAATGAAACATTAGAGATGATAATGGTTCAATAATCATGAAGACAGAACAATACTGGACTCTGTCAGTTTACGGTGATAAGTGTAACTTTACCTCGGCTCCTCGGTTGATCTTCCACATGGCCGTGCTCAGAAGGATGAACTGAAGCTGTGAAGTCCAAAGTCACGTTCACGAGCAGCCGCTCACATCTCGTCACTCAAACAGGATTAGTGAGCTTTGAGCAGTTTGATTAATACAAATGTGCTATCATCATACAGAAACATTAGCCTACAATCAACAGTACGATGTTGATGATAGTGACTCACTGAATTTATGGAAGCTATTTCCACCACTTCACAGAAAATCACTGTATTACGCTGATAAATTAGGGTTATCTGCTGCTATGGTTAACTGACGGCATTACCTGTTAATTTACATGCAAATAATTAATATTTAACAGTGTGTTATAGTCATTATGAAATACTGTAAGATACTGTCGTAAATCCACCATAAATTTACAGCAATTTACTAGAGTGAAGGTATTCAGAACATCTGTGAAAGGCATATCTTGCTATACCCAACCATTTAACTTATTATGAAATACACCACAGTATGTGCTTTACTACTTGAACTCCGTCATAAAATCCTAAAGGATTGTATCTGAAATGCTAATTTCCACCACAAGATGTCATACTAAACACAAAAACTCAGCCACAGGCTCTTTTAACTGACTTCAGATGATGGACTCACCAGTGTGGAAAGTGAATGATGCAGTACCCTTGGGTGCCTGTCTGACAGCTCTTTCAGGGTGAAAAGTGTTTGGTTTTATCTTGTGCCAAACCACCTGTGTGTGTGTGTGTGTGTGCGCGTGTGTGTGTGTGTGTGTGTGTGTGTGTGTGTGTGTGTGTGTGTGTGTGTGTGTGTAACTCACTTGTGAACACACTGCGTAAATCTTAGCCTTAATGTATTGTAGCTCCATTTCTTTGAAAATAACTTCTTGTCACATTTTGCTGTCATTTGTCTTACTATTACTCCTTCATTTACTCGCCTATCTATGGTGATTTGTCTAATTTTAGTGTAAAATGCGAGCATTCATCATACATAATACATATTTTATGACCAAACAGAGCAGTAAAAAGAAAAAAAGATTCTTGGCCTTTTTTAAAAAACAAACTAAGCAACATAAACAGACTGCAAGCCAATCATTTAATTGAATGGGTGTTTATGGTAAATTCTTGTCTTTGTGATAATTATCATTTTGTCACAGAGTAGCAAACTAGAGATGTCAAAATGTTTTCAAGAATGTTAACGCGTCGAGTGAGTGTTCAGGGACAACACGTGTTGATTTTGACAAAATAAAAATGTAATTTCAACACATTGCTTTTTTATACAATTTCTGCAATTTTAAAACAGAAATTGTGTCAGGTAAGTGAACATACAAATGTGATATTTCAACACGTGTTGTTTATGTGTAATGGAAAATTGTGAGTTATTGTGTTAATGCTACACCTTACTGTGATAAACTTATTAATACGCATTTAAAATGGAGGGAGACAGATCTAAAAGATGTAGTTATTCATTCTGCTTAAAATGTTAAGTACATAACGGAACACATAAGTGTAAAAATACAAAGTATTAAGTACCAAATCACATGAAAATGTATAAAAGCTAAAACTCATTAACTGTAGCTTCCTTAAAAAAATATTCTAATAACTAGGTACACAAGGTACACAAATTAGGTATATTAGGATAACGTGTCCCAAAAAAAACATTAGGGTAACACTTGAATACAAAAGCTGTCGTGCTTTAATATCATTAACAGTTGGGACAAGTGGATGACAATTAAGAGTAATCTGATAATAAAGTAACTAATAAACATAATAATGTGTGGTGCTCTACAATGTCTCGATATTGTTTCAGGAACACAGCAGGTCCTTGTGTAACAATGGGTGCAAAAACACTGCTGCGTATTTCCCTCTGCAAAATTATTAAATGCTGATGTTGACTTATCACATCTAACTAAAGGGTAAAACCTGCTAAAGGCGCCACATTTGTGAAGCAGTCTGCTTAACTGTATTTTTTAGAAGTTCTCAGATTGAGAATAACACTCAGATTTCCATACTCGGTCAAATCTGGAAATCATTTAATTAACCACTTCCTAAATGTAGTGTAACATTATCTCAAAAGAGGATACACCCTCAAGAATATCATTCATAATGTAGACGCATGCGTTATCGCCAACATACTTCTTCTTTATCAAAAACAGTCTGTGTTACCATTTTTGTCGACCCTGCAAAAGTGACAAAACTTGTTTGATGACAAGCTCTCTACATATGCACATAGGGAGTGGATTGCTAAATTATCTAAATGGCTTGTTTTACAATCAGAATTTGATCAATTCGATCCGAAAGTCCAATTTATGAAAACAGTTGGAAACCGGCCCGAGGAGCGGGAACCAGAACATTACATAATTACAGACTGCGCTTCGTGCACTAAAGCTTTGTTTATACTTGTGTGCCTTTGAAAGAGTGCAATGATTAACATTTGTGACAGTCACGTGATCACGCTCACCGCACGCGCCCAGAGCATCCGAGGTGCTCAGCCCGTGGCCAATTAATATTAGCTCGTGGCTGCAAACCGCTATTATATAGCTGAATATTTCTTCTGCTTCGGAGTAATAAAAGTGTAACTTAATATTAACACTAACGTTACCAAGAAAATCACGTTACCCAGCCTGGTGAGCTAACGCTAAACCAACAGTAACTTAAATTGCGAATCACTAGTGACCATGGCAACTTGGCTTCACAAATTTTAGAAAATTGTTTCATTTTTTTCACTCAAATAAAAACGTAACTTACGTTGCGTCTTCATGTCAGCGACGTTCCCTTACAGACAGACAGACAGCTATGAAAAGAAAGAGCAGTGAGACGCAGCGTGAGGAACAAGATGGCTGCCGTGATTGGCTGACAAGAAACAGCTGTTAGTTAGTCCTTTGAAATTTCTATATTTTCTGCCATATTAGTTTTCTTCATGATTGTCTCTTTATTTAATGTTTTTGAATCGTTTTAATGATCATTTCAAACACATTTACATGTGTATTAATCTTAATAAACACATCTGCCCCACTCTGGAGAGAACACATGAATCCATCCAGACCCAGTTAACACATTGTGGGCTGAAATGTGTGAAAATGCTGTTGGCCCAAATAATGTGTATTTTATTGACACATCTCTTCTAGCTGAGTACACTGAGGTCATGCCCTTGTGTACCTGGCGATTTCTGAGTTTGTGGTGGATGTTTTAAAGCTGATAGTATGTTTTGACTCATCATATTTAAATTGAAAAACCTTTGGACTAAAAGGAAATAAATTATTCAGAACCCCAAATCTTATTCCTGGCAGTGTGAAAGCGTTCCAGCAGCATTTAAACCTTCATGTCGGGGAATAACAATTTGCAGAAACTGAACAGTTAACAGAATGAATAAAATAAGATAAAATAAATAATTTGACCTCATTAGTGTCATGTCCAAATTTGGAATGGGAACAGGAGGGATGTTTGGCGTGGACTCGAATCTCGGCTACAACCCTGATCCTGACATAGGCCTACGTCCTGTATGTCTGCCTTAAAAATTGGGAGGACAAAAATGCAAAAACAGAGAGGTGAAGGTATTTTTGTTCAGGTTAAAATCCTCCACACTTCTTGAACTCATCATTATTCAGCCACCCAGGGTCTAAACTCGACTGTGGCATTTCAGAAACGGTTTGCTCTCAACTAGATTTAGCTTATTTCACCCAAGAAACGGTTCTGATTCTGAGAGAAATTAGCTGTCTGCCATTAGCAGCAGGTTAGCCGAAGGTCGCTCTTTCTGATAATGAAATTCTGGATTAAAACAGTTTGACCACAGATAGGTATGATTAGTTCACTATAGACTGATGTGTGGTGTGAGTCGGTGCTGGTGCTCTGTAAAGCTGACAGCCTTCAGCAGAAAGCCAGTGTTGGATCGACACAAAGCAGTCCGGCGTCTAAGGTTGCCTCCTTTTGGACTTCTTGTTGTCACAGCAACAGAAAAGCCTGGATGTGGGAGAAATGGGCTGACTCATTTTTTTATTTTTTTTTGTTACATTCACCGTTCTCTCTGCAGGCATTCAGTAAATCAGTGGAGGTCACTCAGTCTTCAGGGCAAAAGGAAGTATGGAGTGAGACTGCAACTCAGCACATTTTGGTTGTTACACTTGAATATGTCGATTTAAACCGACTGTTTTGCATAAGCAAGGCCCCAAAATATGAATTCTTATGTTTACTCTGACTGACACCTTTTGCTGCTCGTCTCTTGCAAAATTTCTCAAATTTCTGCCATCTGAGAAGGGGAGCCCACAGCGGCCGTCTCTCCTGGGACACCATGCCGTCTCCAAAGATACAGGTCTCCTCCTCTCCTTCCAAGTCTTCAAGTCTTCCAGGTGTCAGTCGCCTCCATTACTGGTTCGAGGAAAAACTCACAGATCATCCACACACTCCTGCACAGAAATGACTTGCATCCTGCTGAGAAATCTTGTTGATGTTTTTTGTCACGTAATGCAGGAAGATTGCATTGCAGTCAATCCAAGGTTAGTGTGTGTGTGTGTGCGTGCGTGTGTGTGTGTGTGTGTGTGTGTGTGTGTGTGTGTGTGTGTGTGTGCATTGATTAGATATATCTATTATTAGCCACATATGCAAACTGAACTATGGCTTTAAAGGGACGGCATATCATGGCTGTGTCATGCGTGTCTAGAGGTGAACAGAACTTGACTGTGATGTGTGCATGTGTGTGTGCGTAGGTGTGTGTGTGTGTGTGTGTGTGTGTGTGTGTGTGTGTGCGTGTGTGAAGCAGGGTGTTGGAGCTAAAAAAGAAGTGTGTTTGATGACGTTAATTAACAGGATTGTATTTCTGTCTGGATCACACATCCTCTCTGAAGACGAACTGGCAAATATGAACGTATTCAACAAAACCCTGTGAGCCGAGTCAAGACCAAACATGAAGGAACAGTATCTCGAGTGTTGTGATGTTGATTATGAATAGTTTTCAGAGACTGCGAGATGAGTAGATACAGAACAACACACAAGCATGTGCATTCAAATGGCAGCTGGCTATTCCTGTGTTTTCATTCATGTATCATCTACATGTAGATGAAAGCCAAAGCCACTTTGCTGCTGAGAATGTTTCACATGTTTGATTTTTGTTATTTTCTATTTTAAAGGTTAAGTGTGTAGATATATTTCATAGAGTTTTCTCAAAGAGGCACCTGTATTTGCCTTCTGACAGCTCATCTGCATGTATTCAGTCTGATAAATTAAATTCCCAAAAGTCCAAGTTCACCATTTCTGTTGACAGAATGATTCACATTTGGATTGCATGTGTGTAATTTAATCTCCTGGAACGTGTGATGATGAAGTGCTGTTTGGTCAGGTTGACAGTTTGCGTGTCCCTGAGGTGTTTTGCTCGTCTGTTCTTCATCTCGTCTACAGCTAGTGTGTGAACATGCGAGCTTACAAGATTTATTGGGCCTGCCTTGTGGACAATGCGGCGGTTGGTGTTTCCATCCTGCCTTCTGATTACACATGCTGGGGATTTATGTGGTCTGATTGTCAGATGGTGGTGAGACTCTTTTCAGCAGTTTAGGATTTCCTGCAAGGAGTCGATATCTAGTAAAGATTGAAGCAAGAGTTTATCCGTCTAATAGTATGTAGAGTATTTCAGAAGCACAAAAAAAACACGTAGACCGTCTTAAACAACAGCGGCTGATGCCGCTCAAAGTGCCACAGACGTAACCACACGATTAACAGCGGTCCCTTCTGAGAGCTGAAGGTAGCCGTAGCATCTGCCACCCAGCACTCAACCATAACACAAAATGTTTCAATATAATTATATCCAGCCGGTGTGATAACAAGTAAATCCTCTTATTAATTGGGTCTTAGGATTGTGTAGCTCTTGCTGTCACAGCTAATTGACCCCAAGAATGAGGTGGAGTACATCGGCCTTCATTTCTGCACAACTCTAATTAACACCACCACTGCAGAGAGAGATGCATTTGTGTGTGCATACATCTCAGTGCGTGTGTGTGTGACATGGGATCTATCAGGCTGGTCTCATCCAGCATTCGTTGGATCTGGTGACCCCAATCAACAGAGTCAGACCATATGGAGACAGAAGAGAGAGAGAGAAGTGACTTTAGCTTTTATTTGGAGTTGTGTTTCTGTCCACCTGGCGAAAGTCCAACATTAACCACTGTAGGCGCTAACTGTGTCTGTCTGCCTGCTGCTTGGTGCTGAGCAAGTAATGTACAGTGGGTAGTTAGAGCTTTTTAGCTGAAAACAGCTGCAGAAAATAAAGCGGACGAGAGCAGATATGAAATGAACAATTTCCAAATTTAACAGCAGGTCATATTGCTTTTTCTTAAAAAAAAAAAAGAAGTGTTTTTTTTAATTGATTTGAAGGTCCATTCTTGCCAATTCAATCCCAAGTAACTGAGGTAAACGGGAGGGGTTTAGCGTCTTGCTCAAGGAGACTTTTACAGGACATTGATGGACAGAGTAGCTGTGGTGAAGATGCATTCTGACACTGTCTGCTTACGGGACAGCCTCATTCACCACGAGGCAGCTGCCTCAGAGGACACAGACGTCCCTCCGTTTACTTCTCACACTAAGAAATGAGTTGAGGTTTATGTTTCCCCGCTGAGATAATAAACGGAGCTGAATGTATTGATCACTTCACCATCCAGAGGTGTTATTGCATATAACTTTGATTACAGTTTATTTTGATGAGTAACAGCACTGTGTATCTTTCCAGCGGGCGACTGGACTTAGTGGACTCTCTATCTGTCTGCCCACGCTTTCTCTCCCTTGTTCTTCAATCCTTTAATCTCTGCATAAACCCACTCTGACTTCATAGCCCTGAGTCATACTGTATCACATCAGACTCTCCTCTCCTCTCCTCTCCTCTCCTCTCCTCTCATCCTCTCTTCTTGTTTCTCTCCTCTCCTCTCCTCTCCTCTCCTTTTGTTTCTCACAGTATGTTTTTGAATTTGACGATGTGTGTGTTCTTCCTGTCACTGTTAAACAAACTGCAGGATGTGCTGCTCTGTCAATGGATTGCTGATGCTGCATGCTGATTCCATACGAGCTAATCTGATGGCTTTATATATAGTGTGTGTGGGGGGGGGGGGGGGG